>NC_092685.1:8430153-8750153 GCF_964275005.1 Diadema setosum
TGGGAGAAATTCCAGGGGAGAGCAGCTGAAAGTCTGTTTGTGCATAGTGCCTACAAACCAAACATCGTCCGGCCTGGCTGCCTGTGTTAACTGCCATAGGTCACCTTATGTAACACACAGACAGGAATTATGTACACATTTCTGCCTAGGACATTTAAAGGGACTGTACAGTTCTGGTTGAGGTGAGGATTTAGCTTTTAACGTCTTGCGAGATATTAAGAAACCACTCTATGAGATGTCAAAGAGCATGCAATTCTAAGGGGTATCAAAAGTTTATTTGATGAAAATCGGTTTTGAAATGGCTGAGATATCCAGAAACAAGGTGAAACAAAGAGATCCTAATAAAAGGCGTGGCCTCTCGCCTTTTATAATTATCACTTTTTTGGGTATCTCAGCCATTTGAAAACCAATTGTCATCAAATAAACTTTGAATCCTTCTTAAAATTACATGCTCTTCCAAATTCCATAAAAGAGGTTTCTCATTATTTCACTTACAAATGTTATAAACTTGAATCCCCACCTCAACCAGTACTGTACAGTCCCTTTAAAGGTACTGTTTACCATTGGGAGCAGCTATAGTGATTTTAAAAAAATATTTGAGTTCTCACATTTGACTCATTGTGCAGGTCAGTTGTATCACAAAACATCCTTCCATATTAAATTTCACAGTACAGCCTAAAATATATTACTACAGGGATATCACTATTTTTCCTAATAAACCATAACTGCAGATGGTTTATTCTAGAAACAATTTTATTATAACTATGTTCACATTTTGTATATTTAACGATACTTAAAGGGGAAGGCTAGTAACTGATCAGTGGGAATCAGTGGAAATGCTGGGAGATGATTGTTCCAATCCTTATGGGATTCATTCAAGAGTTCATTGTATATCTATTGTTGTGTGAAAATGATTTGCTTCAGAATGGTCTCATATTCGAGTAATGTGCAGTTTAATGCTTCCAGGTTAGCGTCCCTGGTCAGTGACGGAGCATTAATCTGCACATTACTTGAATATGAGACCGTTCTGAAGCAAATCATTTTCACACAACAATAGATATACAATGAACTCTTGAATGAATGCCATAAGGATTGGAACAATCATCTCCCAGCATTTCCACTGATTCCCACTGATCAGTTACTAGCCTTCCCCTTTAACATTGATCATACTGGTTAACATTTTACATTGGTTGTTTTGATCCCTAACTCAAATTTTTGAAATTTACAACTCATGTCTACATCAAGTTTACTCAGTAAAAAAAAAAAAAAAATAGAAAAAAAAATAAATAAAAAAAAAGGTTTAATCAGTAAAATTGGTCTAAATTACTTATCACTGGTAGGCCTACAGCAGTAACCAAAAGTCATTGTGGAACACTATAAAAGTGCCATGAACTGTGGACACATATAATTGGGTTAACACTACATGCATAAGTCAGTCAGTCATCTATTCCTCATGTCCTCTTATTTTTAAAAGTAAGACATTGTTGTGTGAGTGTCACATTACCTAGGCAGGATTCCTCATTCTTTCGGAAAAAAACAAAACAAAACAAAACAAAACAAGACACACACACACACACACATCGCCTTATACAATGTAAATGGCATAGCGCACATATATATATAAACATATAAAAATCCTCACTTATCTTGAGAATCAAAGAGCATAAACCTAATAGAATTGTTGACACATTTGCAATATTTTGCTGTTTAGACATGACAGGCATGCAGAATATCACAGAAATTGATCAATAAGACTGTAAATTATTCTCGGGAATATCAGTCATCAGAATTTCTGGAATTGATATCACCCCCCCCCCCTCCCCCTTGCACAAAAAAAAAAGAAAAGAAATCATTTGAGATCATCTTCTACCACTGTACAACCTATATAAGGTCATATAGATGAAATGACACTTCAAATGAGGGACTCTTCGTCCTTGGTTCAACAGTGAATGACACATGGTGAATGAGAAGCATTACTGAGTTTCTTCATCAGTATCTTGCTATAGCACCACCCCTCCCCCCCCCCCCAAAAAAAAGCCTTAATTATCCTGTCAGCATAGCTTCGTACTAAACTCGTTTTGCCCGATTCAGTGTTTAGATAAGAGGGGCAAAGTCTAAAACTGCAATAAGATGTGAGTACTGTAAATAGCAACCAACAAAAATCAATAGCATTCCATTGCAGCTAATTTAAATACTGGTAAATACACCCCTAACTCCACATATATATGCAGCCTTCAGGTATTGACAAATGAACTGAAATAATGGACACTCTTCCTAAACCTGGTAGCACTTACAGGTTGACTTTGGGCAAATTAGGTTGGCTCTACGTACACACTTCTTACTCATAGATACCCAGGGACAATAGATAGGTTATGTAAGATGATGTCAGAAATGCATGCTTAGTCACAACATCACCAAGGCTCAGTCATATCATTCTATTAGTTGTGTGCTCATGAGTCGAGACAGATGTGTTGACAAGCATTTTGGAAATACCTGAAGGCATTCAAAGCTCCTACATTGAGTGCATGCTAGTGCATGCTGTACAAATATCAGATAAAGGCAGACATATGTTTCAGCTTAAAGCAACATTTGGGGATCCATACAAGGGTATATTATCCTCAATTCATATAGCCTTCATGTAAAAAATACAAACAAACAGACTTATATGCATCTTTTAAGGAGTTATATATGTCTAAGTAACACAACCTCATGCACCTCCATGTATAACAATTGTGTATGGGGAGATCACTTGAGTATTACACAGTACTTCCTCTTTTAATACTACACAATCAGTATGCCATTGAACTAGTATCTCATTGCCATCTACAATCTATTTGCACACACTGCCCATGGTGGTATAAGGTGGTGGGGTAAAAAGGGTTAAAAATGAAGATATGATTGGGATACATGTACACTGTACATATATGTGTTTAAGATAGGATTTGAAGAGGTTTTATTTTGGAAATAAGGTAGCGGTAGGCATAAAATCACTCCCAAAGATCCACTGCAAATTATACATGTCAAATCAGGGAATAAAGAGACAATAAAAGATGTACAGATCCTTGTGATCTGATCTGAGGAAGCTCGAAGGCTTGCATGCAGTGCATGCTCTCCAGATCTACAGTACAGTCTGATAAGCGAGACCAGGAAGTGAGAATTGAGGCCTGTTAATAGGAAATGCATGCTGAAGGGGGAGTTGTAGTGGTAGATTAGATAGCTAAGATCAGACAAGGAAGTTAACTCCAGCCTGGTAATTCTATCACATGGTGGTGGTAATATAACCTGGCTGTTTGGGAAATGTGTAATTATTTCTTCTCAAGGTGAGATAGAACCAGTCTGCATGCCCCCCCCCCCCAAACATTTTAACATTCAGATTGCTTTCTTCTATATCAGCACAGCAGGGTATTAACCATTTTGCAAATACCACAAATTATGCAAGGTTGAAGAATGATGTCTCCTAACAGCATGTGCATGTATGAAATCCTTTGGTAATACACCTGAGTAAACAAAAGGAAAAAAAAAGAAAAAGGAAAACTAACCCCATACTACTCCCTTTCTGTATCGAGAATAACAGTTGATTCTTTTTTTTTTTGGGGGGGGGGGGTGGTCGGAATAAATTTACTGGAAATCTATAATACTTATTCCCCCTCCTTCATATATACAGAAGTTCCCAATTTTAATATTCTGTGGAAAGGCCCAGACTACCTACCTCTACAATATACCAGCTTGTGAAAGAAATATATTAGTTTCAAGGTTGCCTAAGGGACAAATAAAGTAAAACTGTTTAGAAGAGTTTCAATTAGTTTTTACTGGTAAATGGACCATATAATTTTTCCATATACTGTAAAAGTGCACATTTTGCACAAGTTGTATTTCAAGCTCGGCCAGGTAAAATGAATTTTGCGTATTTAAAATTGTGGGGATGGTCACGACAACTCACTACTGCCACAGCAGCTAATTCCAGGGTTTTAGCAGCACATATTGCAGTAAACGGCAACTGGTCTGCATTCAGAATTTGACTCCCATCAATACAAACAAACAAATACAAAAGCAAATTACTTAAAAATCAATACACTATTTCTGACTGAGTCTATCAAACTTTCTGCAAAAACTATAAAAAAAAATCTACATTATTTCTGTGGGAATCATTCACACATGTTAAATCATGCAAAAAATTCTGAAGATTCACAGCAACATTTTGAATAAACCATTAAGGTAATTCAAAAAAAAAAAAAAAAAAGTACAATGATGCTTCTAATGATTTCACATGTGTTGACCAGTAACCACTGATATCTCAGAAGTGTTTAGAATCACTCAAAACGCTTAGCTGGAGTGGCACTAAGGCCAATAATTAAGTCATCAAGAGTTACTTATCTACTTTCATTTTGCTTTGCTACTGAAAAAAACCCAACAATGACAACATCAAAACTCATATCACTAGGTCTGAGATAGCCACATCATCAGTGCCTAGAGCAGTGGTCTTTAGCAACCTTATACAGGTGTTCCTTCTTTAACGAATGTTTTCTTTTTCACTATTACTTTTATTTCATATTATTTTATTTGTTGTTGTTATATTTTCCAGTGGTCTAGCCTTCACAAGTTCGCTACACATCACCACAGAACAGCATACATTTAGGGTACATGCGCACCATAAAGCAGGTTTTTCTGTTTATCTTTCCCTGCATGTCATTTACTGGTACAGTTCGACCTCGATTATCCGGCCTCCTTTTATCGGGAAATCTCTATTATCCGGATGCGTTCACGCAGTGAAGGACTTTTTTTTTCATCCAAAAATTGAGAAAAAAACAGTGACTTTAAACTCAATTAAAATTTCTACAAAACTCACATGATATACCTACAATATTCCCGACAGAACTAACATAAATTCACACCACATTATCATTGTAAAAGTAAGCAGTCATGATCTATAAATTCACCACCGCTGCGGGGTAGGCTACCTGCCTAGCTGCCAGTGCACTGGGACGGCAGCTTGGACGGCAGCTATATACATTAACATTGTGTCTCCCATATCCGGCCAATTCACTCATCCGGATGAGCGCCGGTCCCGACATGACCGGATAATCGAGGTCCAGCAGAATTATTCTTCTGACCCACTGACGCCCCAAACCATTGCCTCAGGCTTGCACTCTCATCTCACGAGATTGACTCTATGTGCCTGGCCTGCCTGCACACACACTCGTCTCACACGGCAACAAAATATTAACGATCAAAACAACATAATATGTTGTGTGAGACCTCACACTCTCTAAAATCCAAACCCTACTAGAAAGTAGAGGGAGAGAGAGAGAGAGAGGGAGAGAGGGAGAGAGAGAAGGAGAGAGGATCAAGTAATTAGGATGTTTGAACAGACATTATACATCAACATCCCTGTAAATGAAATCTGCTGGTACCACTGTTGTGTTTTTGAGTGTGTATCAGATTCTCCCACAATGGTTACATTCCATTCACGGACAAAGATGCCTACATATAGAGAAAGCAATACCTGTCAGTTACCTTATATAATCAATTCACAGAACATGTCTCCATAACTCATTTAATCCCTGCTTGCACTCATTTCATGTCCACAAAACATTATAAATACAAGTACACCTGCATAATGCACACTACAGAAAATCTGGGATGCAAAAGAAAGAGAAAAAGAAAACAAATAATGCTCACTGAAACTAAGGTACTAAATGATTTGTGTATGCTTCTCACAGTCATTAAAAAAAATCAGCAACTTTTTGCACTGGATAGGCCTACATCTTAATTACCATGATGCTATTCAGGCGCGGTGGAGCACCCCAATTATCTCGCAGAAATCCATCGGCAGCCGAGCCTTATTTGCATAAAGTAAACAACATGTACTCGCGTAGTTGAGAAAAAGTAAACAACTTCTCAAGCTAATAACAATTTAAGGAAACCTAATTTCGGATTAAAATTGAGTTAGTTTGAATTTGAAAATATGTCCGAATATGCACATATAACATATTAAAGGATTTGACAATGATAAAATGTGAAATTTTAGCGAAAACCTGGCGAGCAAAATTACCATAAATATGCCTCGAAAATATTCCTAAAATTCACGAAGTGTGATTGCGGAACCAAAGCGCCATTCGAACAAAGTACACCAAAATTTATTTATCTGCTTGCATTTTAAATGTCATACCGTAATATTCCCGGCCATGGTTGTGTCGGAAAAAAACAGAAGGTGATGTCAAAAATGACACGAACGCGAAGCGTACAGGTCGGTCCCATGTATATATAATCGCGTGACTGTAGCGTTGCATGTCACAGCACACAGAACGCTTTGCTGCATGCAGCGTGCGCGGCAGCAGCTCAGCAGTCACCGCCGTGCGACACTCAGCAAAATTGACTGCGTCACATGCAAACCAACAATGAGCACGAAATCCTGAATCTCACGTTCCACGCATGCCCAATATTACGGGAAAAGAAATGACGTCATTTTCAATTGTTTCGCTGACTACAATTTTCTATTCCAAACCCTGTAGAAACAAGTTGATTTCTCAAAAAGTACAGGTGGAACCAAGCGAAAACTTTCACCATATATGGATTGAGGCCTGATAAACTTATGTTGCCAATTTCGGACACATTGGAGCCCGGCCATAGTCCAGTCGGAAAAAAACAGAGAGCATGTTTTGCGAGAGGTGATTTTCAAAACGCTTTAATATCTCAAGTTCTGGTGCAGCAAATTTCATAATTTGTCCATCAAAAGGAAGGTTTTTAAAAACTTAGATAGTGTGGGAAGTTTGAGTTTACTAGCGGCACGCATAGCGGCACAAGGAGAAGGTAAAGATTTGACTTTTTCATGCACACAGTTTCGGGCAGCCGTGGATGCCCGTTGGAAATTCAAATAGAACTGGGCGATAATGAGATGCAAATTGGGGTGCTCCACCGCGCCTGTATTTTCCATCACTGACTAGAATGCAAAGCACTTTCTAAAATATCTGTGGGAAACAACCAACCAACAAACAAATAAACATACATAACTACATACATACATACATACAAAGCAAAAGACTGTGGTCCTTCGACTCCAATATCAAGCTGTAGATATGTGGATTGCATTGAAATAACCTACTGTATGCCTGTAGATTGTCAAGCAGTATTGTAGTGTCACTTATGCCAATATTCATATTGACTGAACATAATATGTGTGGTTTATCTTTTTCTGTGTGAGAGATGGAGAAAAATATATGAAGCAGTTGCCTTTTCTCATATGAGTAAGAGGCTATGTACATGACTTAAAGCTCTACAATAGAGCCAGCAAATAATTTGACTAAATATGTCTAATTCAATGTTTTCTAAATGATTTGTTTGAAGAATTTAAGAAAAGCACAACAAAGTGTGAAAATTGATGAACCAGCTACATGTAGAAATCAATGAAAACGTCATAGATCTGCAGAAGACCATCCACCCGAACAGACCATGATCTATGGCAAGCAATACAATAACATGAAAAATGGATTTCTTTCTTTTCATTTGAAAAACAATACTGCTTATCCAAAGTTTGCTTCATTCTGACTTTTCAACTATATCACCAAGATTTTGGTTTCATTTGTGCATCATACGTGATCCTCCTTTAAAAACTAGGTAAACAAGGGCAAAGTACAAAGGGCAAAAATTTTTGCATGCATTTCAATTCCACAAATTTTTTGAGCCAAGATTTGTATATTGAATGCCACTGGCAATTCAAAAAAATATCATGCTGCGAAAAAGGTTGTTTGCTCCGATTTGTGAACATTTCTTGCTTTACAGTGTAGTAAAGTGATATTTTGAGAGTATAGTGATACATGGTAAGACTGAAAGTGATACAAAAAGGCTTTACATCCTCACTACATCCTTAACTGTGGGATCAAGACAACCACAAACTGTGATGCCTTTGCGGGGGGGAGGGGGGGGGGGGCAGGTATAAAATGCAGCAAGTGACAGAAAATCATCATGTGCAACACTGACAAGATTTACAGATGAATAACAGGCAGTTGACATTAAAAAAAAAAAGAAGGAAGAAGAGACAAAACAGACTAAAACTATCAGTGAATGTGATTATTACCCCTCATCAAAACCTGAGTTAACTCAATCAACAATATTTTTGTTTGTTTTTTTATCCAAAAAATGCCATTACAATGGCAATGCATTGTTAGAGATTGATGAAAGATATGTTCTGCTCATTCAAAAATTATATAGGTCACATGTGCTAAATTTCAAATCAAATGCTCAAAATTGAGGCTGTTATCTCTATCCACATATTTTTGTACAATTTTTAAAAATGTTATTGCCATGGCAACACATATTTTGACACATTTACAAAAAAGGTGTCTGCCACGATAACATACTGTACTAAGGCAATCATATGACCCAAATTCCAACGCAAATGCTTAAAAAGTGAGAGAGCCATTTGATCCACAACATTTCTTACTATTTGTATATTGAGCTGCTGTTGCCATGGCAGCAGATTTCATAACACTCAGGAAAAAGGTATTTTGCACAACTACACATTACATTAATCACATGTATTGAATCTACTGAATTGTTTCAAACTGAGAATAGTTGATCCCCAACATTTTGATATAATTTTCATAAAAATTTGCTGTTACCATAGCAACGCATTACTCTATGCTGACAAAAAAAAGTGTCCAGCATATCTACCTATGATAGCAGTCACTATGCCAAAAATCAATATTTCCAAAAATAAGGGAGTATAGTTCAATCCCCAAGATTTTGTAATACGATTTCTATATAACCCTATTCACACCATGTGCGGGTGTGTTATACAAACACTTGTCTGAAATCATCGGCAGTTGAACTTAGCTCTGAATAAAATTTCATCAAAATTGGGTATACAATGGGATTTCAAAGTTTCACATGTTTTATACACAACAATGAAAGTCACAACCACATTTTTAAATTTGATGAGGTGATAGCACTAGTGCCTCATAAGTCTCTCTCTTTATACACAAACGTGTGTCTTCTTGAACTTTGTTTGGCATGAAATAAAAAGATCTTTGCCCTTCACTTATTTACATAAAAAAATATTGCTGTGTCATAATAACATCAGAATAATGACATGCAGGATAAGTCGGGTTGTACAATGCAGCTGCTGAATCAATGAACAACAACATGTTTTATGTTAGTGTAATAGTCTAGTGGGCAAACTCTAATAAGTGAGTTTTAAGGTGATGGCATCATCACTTTGAGATTTGAAATTACTTACAGAGGGAAAATACATCAAGTGACAGGTTATGATCTTTTTTCCTCTGTTCACAGTGAACTAAAAATCATCACAAGAGGGCGCTAGTCCTAAGATGTGCATAGGCCACCACACAGCTCTTCCTGCTCAATTTACCAGTGTGTTACTGCAGTCATCACACATCACTGTCCTACTCACAACTGTCACTGTGATACATTACTATCATGACATGAATGTTGTGAAAGATTTATTTTACTATCATGATAAAAATGTTTAATTGAAAGTATGGCTGTTCAAATGTAACCATGAATGAATTACATACAAACTGTGTAAAAGTTCATTTTAATTTGCACAATATCAAAGTGAAAAACTAGACTCGGAATTTGTCAACACTGACAAATTAGGTGATCCGATCTATTGGGAAATCAATGATTTTGAGTCCTGATCCCAATAGGCATGACCATACAGGTTTCATCTGTGTTGAGGGGACATTGGCCATGTGATGTTTGGAGTCTCATTTAGAAGAGGGAGTCAGACCTGCCATCTTTGGTACCGAATTCCGTATGCACTAACGAAGATACAGAATGAAGTATATTTGACCTTTAATTTAATTTCAACCAAGTTTTTTAGCATGATCCAGACATCGTATGAAAAAACAAAAGGCACTTTCCTGATAGCGCAAACTCTCAGCTACAACATATTAAAATCTGGGTGAAATTCACCAAAGGGTAAGTGAGCTAGTACTCGATAAAGACAATCATGTCAACTTTCACATCTAGAAAAATTCCCTCCCATAGAGATAACACGTCAAAACGAAGATACAGAAAAAAGTATATATGACCTTTGACCCCACTTTGCACAGACAAGATGGCATTTGAGCAAAAAGTGGTTATTTTGTGAAATGATCCTTGTAACATGGTCTTTACGTGTGCAAAATATGGGAAAGATAGGACATGTATTTACTAATATACAGAATGAAATATTTATGACCTTTGACCCTAATTTACATACCCAAGATGGTGTCCGATCAAGTAGTTGTTTTTTAATCAAATAATGTACGTAACATGAACTAAACATGTGCAAAATATGGGGGTGATAGGGGCTGTCTTTCTTGAGTTATTGCAAAGAAAGTTGCAGAAAGGAAGAAATATCTCAATACATCGAAGATAAGCTTTAATTTCAACCAAATTTGTTGACGTGATGCCGACGTCGTATGAAAAAATGAAGGGCACATTCACGATAGCCCAAAGTCTCAGCTACAACATATTAAAATTTGGGAGAAATTCACCGAAGTATAAGTGAGATAGTGCTCGAGAAAGATAGTCATGTCAATTTTCATTTTCAGAAAAACTGCACTCCCATAGAGATAACACGTAAACTGGTCAAATTTGACAAGATTACTTTGAATCCATTTTTACGAGGTGATGCCGTCATTCAATCAAAATGTTGTTATTATATTAATGAAAGAGCATTTCATAAGCTACAACATACTGAAATTTGTGTGAAAATTGGCAAAGGATTAGTGAGATACGCTCGAGTGAACTTGAAATTTGATGACGTCATTTTGAAAATTTACTTTGTTTACTTTATTAAGAAATTTGATATCTTTTAATCATTTTTGCAGCATCGCTGACCCATGAAATGACATGTACAACTCATCAGCTTTCAGAATATGTAAAGAAAATGGGGGGTCACCGTCCATCCTGACGAGTAAAATCGGATCTAAAATTGGCGGTTTTTTGGCATAGTTGCACTGTATATCGCCATTGACGCGCGCGCGGAATTTCAACTTTGACGGGCCCATATGACGTCATATTGAGTCGGATTGACTTGAAACTTGGTAGAAATCTTCCTTGACTTTTCAGGCATCCTATCAAAGTGAAAAAACGGGAAATTTCTATTGTATATGAGCTGTGCGTGCGTATATGCGCGCGCGCGTACGCGCCCGTCCAATTTTTTCAATTTTTCAAAAAATGCTGCAAATGGTCTGAAACGTGTGCAAAATAAATTTGAGCTCGATTGGAGCATACAAATATTTCAACGCGCGCGTACGCGCGCTTTTTAGTAATAGATATGAATTTTGATAATATGAGTAGAATGCACTTGACTTGAAATATATGTGACGTAAATTTCATTGAAAAATTCCTTTCCATTAATGAGATATGAATGAAAATGTGTTTTCATATAATGACGTCATAGTGACGTCACGGTTGACTAATCACAATGATACATTAGATTTGTCGTCTTTGGGACATGATACATATATGCTATAAGTTTGAAATTGATACTCTGAGAACTTTCTGAGTAAGTAGATGCACAACTTTTGTCCAGAAAGAAAGAAGAAGAAGAAGAAGAAGAACAAAGAATCCGTACAGATACAGAAGGTGATCCGAGAGGATACTCGGATCACCTAACAAAGAATCCGTACAGATACAGAAGGTGATCCGAGAGGATACTCGGATCACCTAATGAAGCTAAGCTTTGATTACTTAAGCCGAGTTTTTCGACGTGCTTTTGACGTCGTATGAAAAAACGGAGGACACATTACGATAGCGCAAAGTCTCAGCTACAACATATTAAAATCTGGGAGAAATTCATCGAAGGGTGAGTGAGCTAGTGCTCGATAAAGACAATCATGTCAATTTTCACATCTAGAAAAAATCCCTCCCATAGAGATAACACGTCATAATGACGATAAAGAAAGAAGTACATATGACCTTTGACCCCACTTTGCAAAGACAAGATGTCATCTGAGCAAAAAGTGGTTATTTTGTGATATGATCCTTGTCACATGGTCTTTACGTGTGCAAAATATGGGAAAGATAGGAGATGTATTCACCAAGATACAGGATGAAACATTTATGACCTTTGACCCTACTTTACATAACCAAGATGGCATCTGATCAAGTAGTTGTTTTTTTATGAAATAATGAACGTGACATGAACTAAGCATGTACAAAATATGGTGTTGATAGGGTATGTTTTTCTTGAGTTATTGCAAAGAAAGTTGCAGAAAGAAAGAAATATTTCAATACAACGAATATAAGCTTTAATTTCAACCACGTTTATTGACGTGATCCCGACATCGTATGAAAAAACAAAATGCACAATAACGATAGCCCAAGGTCTCAGCTACAACATATTAAAATCTGGGAGAAATTCACCGAAGCATAAGTGAGCTAGTGCTCGAAAAAGACAGTCATGTCAATTTTCATTTCCAGAAAAACTGCACTCCCATAGAGATAACACGTAAACTGGTCAAATTCGACAAGGTTACTTTCAATTCATTTTTATGAGGTCATGCTGTCATTCAATCAAAATTGTGTTATTACATAACTGATAGAGTATTAAATAAGCTACAGCATACTGAAATCTGGGTGAAAATTGACTAAGGATAAGTGAGATACGCTCGAGTAAACTTGAAATTTGATGACGTCATTTTGAAAATTTACTTGTTTTGATTTATTAAGAAATTTGATATCTTTTCATCATTTTTCCAGCATTGCCAACCCATGAAATGACATGTACAACTCATCAGCTTTCAGAATATGTAAAGAAAATGGGGGGTCACCGTCCATCCTGACGAGTAAAATCGGATTTAAAATTGGCGGTTTTTTGGCATTGTTGTACTGTATATCGCCATTGACGCGCGCGCGGAATTTCAACTTTGACGGGCCCGTATGACGTCATTTTGAGTGGGATTGACTTGAAACTTGGTAGAAATATTCCTTGACATTTCAGACATCCGATCAAAGTGAAAAAACGGGAAATTTTCATTGCATATGAGCTGTGCGTGCGTATATGTGCGCGCGCGTACGCGTCCGTCCGATTTTTTCAATTTTTCAAAAAATGCTCCAAATGGTCTGAAACGTGTGCAAAAAAATTTTGAGCTCGATTTGAGGATACAAATATTTCAACGCGCGCGTACGCGCACGTTTTAAGAGAAAATATGAATTTTGAGAATATGAGTAGAATGCGCATAACTTGAAATATATGTGACGTAAATTTCATTGAAAAACTCTATTCCATTAGTGAGATATGATTGAGAATGTGTTTTCATATAATGACGTCACAGTGACGTCACGGTCGACTGATCACTATTATACATTAGATCTGTCGTCTTTGGGACATGATACATATATGGTATAATTTTGAAATTGATAGGAAGAGGACTTTCTGAGCTAACCTCTACACAAATTTTGTCCAGAAATAAAGAAGAAGAAGAAGAAGAAGAACCAACAAAGAATCCGTACAGATACAGAAGGTGATCCGAGAGGATACTCGGATCACCTAATTACCATTTGATGAGACTGTCAATCACCTGCTAAAGATCTACAAGCTTCATTATCAGATTAAGGCTTGCAGATCCCTAGCAGGTGAAAATATAATCAAACAACAATTTTCAACTGATTGTGCCAAAAAGAATTTTTACACAGTTTGAATTTCAATCGTATGAATATCTTCAGCGATGTTACATACTGAGATGTTAAAGGAACTGTACAGTACTGGTTGAGGTGAGGATTCAAGTTTATAACATTGTTTGGTGAGATAATGAGAAACCTCTTCTGAAATATGAAAGAGCATGTAATTTTAAGAAGGATTCAACATTTGATGAAAATTGGCCTTGAAACGGCCAAGATGTCCAAAAAAGCGATCCTAATAAGATTGACAGGCCACAATTTTTATCAGGATCTCTTTGTTTTTCCTTGTTTTTAGATATCTCAGTAATTTCAAAACCAACATTCATCAAATAAACTTTTGATTCCCTTTAGAATTGTATGCCCTTACACAGTTCACGTTCATAGAGTGGTTTCTAGATATCTCGCAAAACGTTTCAGGCTGAATCCTCACCTTAACCAGTAGGCCCTACTGTACAGTCCCTTCGACTTTGTCTTGTTGCTAGTCAGATCTAATCAAAGTACTATACATCATTATATCATATAAAAGTTGTACATCAATTACAGCACTGGAAAACTCACAGTAGAGAGCAATTAAAAATACCAAATTCAGGAAGAGGACATGCAGCAACTTTGTGTGGCTTTCATTACAAAGTATTATTTCCCTTAGACATATCCAACAATGACCTTTGAAAGAATAATGGCATTTTTGTCTTCCGGAAGTTTATCTGGCTTTAAAACAAGAACTAGAAATGTCGCTATAGATGGCAACTGGTATGCCTCCGCCATAATGCATGATTCTCCTAATAGGTCTATAGTACATGTGGACAATGTGTGATAACATTTTCACAAAACTGGCAAAATATCAAAATGACATGTTTGTCACAAATGTGTTGAATGTTCTAGGTTTGACCTAGGTTTAATTGGATGAATAAGAGAGCATGTATTTGGGGATTTTAGGACTTTTACTTGACTTTGACCCTTTCATAAGTTTATGCATAGAGTAATTTTCAAGGTACGGAGAAAAAGTGCAATTTCTGTATTGAATAGTAAATTGTCACCATTTTCATCTGGTCTTTAACTCTTGACATTTGACCCTAAAATTCATAAGAGAATCACTGTCAGGCAGAACATGCATAAATATGTACTAAGTTTCAAGATACTTGAGCCACCGAGATATGGAGGAAGAAGTAAAGTTCAGCATTTTTGCTTGATCTTTGACCTTTTGACCTTTTTGGAAAAAACAAACAAACACAAACTTCATAGTGAATCTCTATTGGGTTATACATGCATACACCAAGTTTAAAAAAAATAATCCTGCAGGCATTGCATAAAAATGAGGGAAATAGTAAAATTTTGAAGTGTTGCCCTTGACATTTGACCCCTGACCTTTGACCCAATGAACCCAAACTCCCCTAGATAATGAAGATAACTTAAACCATTTCCAAGATATGGAGAAAAAAGTTAAATTCTAACATTTTTACTTGACCTTTTGACCTTTGACCTCATGAACCCAAACTCTCACCAGAAAGTCTTAATTGGGTAATACATGTATATACTAAGTTTCAAGAAAATATCTTCAGGCATTGCATAGATACGGGGGAAATAGTGAAATTTTGAGCATTTGACCTTGACCTTTTGAACTTGACCTTGAGCATGTGCACCCAGAAGTTGATAGGCACAACTTAACCCCCTAATACACATACAGGACAAGTTCCATTAGGATACCTCAAATGGTTTTTTAGTTACGCTGTCCACAAAATTCATTACGGACGGACGGACGGAAGGACGCACAACCTGAAAACATAATGCCTCCAGCACCATTTCGTGGTGGAGGCATAAAAACTTGCTTAATAGGAATTAAATTACAGACCCCTCCCCCACAAACCAAGGCAAACAGAAAACTACCTTTCATCTCCGCCACAAATCCATAGTTTCATTTTTGATGAAAACAAACTTCACTGTTGCACATCCCCCACACTGGTGGGCAAGAGATATGAAACATTATAGCACTATGGAGTAAAGATCAATTCCACAATTGCAAAATAATGAATTTCCTGTCATTGTGTACACATTACAGATCTGTGTGTAGATTTCAGCTATGCACAGATGCTGATGCATGAATGATCATTTTCAGTGTGTTGTGTACACTTGTGTCGTGCATCATCACGTACAAATTGTATCATTGGCATGGCATCAATTATGATCACTGTTACTTCCAACTAGAAGTTCCACATACTGAGACTGACTCGGTTGGATGTAGACAACAACAACAACAAAAAAAGAAGAAGAAGACAAAAAGAAAAGAAAACTGAATGTGAAAATTTTGTGGGCAGAGATTCACAAAGGACATGGGACTATTTGTTAACTGCACAAGGTAACAGACATTGCAAAGTGTATGCAGAGTAATCAGAAAGAAACATACACTGTACTGATAGAGGTCATATCTAGTGATCCATCATGCTATATATTTAGATGGTTTTTGGTACAAAGGCAACCATATATGGTAATCAAATGCAGTGACAATGCCATATATGGACTGAAACAGTGTAGAATATGCTATTTCCCATACAAAAGATAGGGTATGATAGCAATTATTACTCAAGGGGAAGGGATTGTAGCTGCGAGGTTACTGACCAAAAGCCTGTTTGTTATATCATATTGATTTATTATCTCCATTCAAGATGTACAAACCAATATGGATTGTGAGGCGATGACATCACTGTCTCTAATTTGCATATATGTGATTGTGACTATCAAAACCAGTTTCATTAAAACACATGAAATTTTGGGAATCCGTACCTTTCTAGTTGTACAGTACATCTGTATGTGTGAATCTAATTATATTTCTACTGTTTTGTTCCTTTGATAAACTACAAATCTATCATAAAGCTTACATGACCGACTAAGGGGTAGATTTTCACTTTTGAAAAGGTTTGATACATGATTTATATGAACATGTGTTTGTTTTATCATACTAGTAAACATTTTACACTTCTTGAAGTCCTCTGTGATTGACTTGTTAAAATAAAGGAGAGACTTTCAGGTGTTTCAAAAACTAACCTCCTGCCACTTAGCACATGAGGACTTAAACTCCCTGTTAATGTATCATTCTTGTGTACACATTGTAAATATCACTGAATGTCACCATGCTTACATGAATAGAAGTGTTGCAGATGGTGGCTATAGCGTTTGTGAATACAGACTGTTGCTATCAGCTGGTACACACACTATCATTACTAAAAGAGAGACATTGTGTGCTTACGTCACCAGTCCTTGACACACAAATGGAATGATTAATGAATACAAACTCCTATGCTATGCCTGTACATGTATATTTACAGTGTATGTATATGAATGCGCACACTGCACATATTGTACTAAGCCATCCATGCAGAGCACATTGATTGAACACACCCTCGTCTGAAACCATAAACATGTGCAGACACCACATCCACACACAAGTCTAATACACATCTCCCCACTCCAATCAGTTCATCTTGACACCTGTCAAATTTACCACAAATACATGTGTGTGTCCTACCACTATCACAGGACTGCCAACTCTCAAGCAATCACATATATAAATGTAGCATGAAACTCTTGCAAATTCCTCAAATTTTAACTGTCTCACTCTGATGAAAAATTCTCAAGCTGAACCCCAAAAACAAAAAGTAAAAGAAAAAAGAAAAAAGAAAGAAATGTCCCCCATATCCCCCCAAAACCACTGATAATATTCAATATGACTAAGCCCAAATGTGAGATTCTTCCACAGGCACAAGCTCTCACTATGTATGTGTACTGTTGAAATCTTTACTGACGTATGCACCAGAATGCACCATATACCCTGTTGAGGACGGACAGATTTTGCTAAAACACACATTTCACATAGACACCTGCCCAAGTATACTCGGGACTCATCCTCAATGGGTTAAAACGTAAAATTGTCAAAGCCCCCGCCAGTGGAAAGGGGGGGGGGGGGGGGGGGAGACACTTCCCTTCCACACCATCCCCAATGCCCCCCCTCCTCTACCACTACCACCACCGTCATTTTGATTGACTGTGTTTGTTGCTCACATCGTAGGGGCGCAATGCTGCAGAAATCATGCACTTTGTTGTCATTTAATTGGCCCCTCTAAATTTTACTTTAAATCCTATATTGGGTAAAGATCAGATGGAATTGGCTCATTTCATTCAATCTGCACAAAAGCAATGAAGAAATAAAAAAAAAAGTGCCAATGTGAGAGGATTAAAGAACTTCACTTGACTAAAATTTGTTGCCAGTTTATAAGAATCACTTCAATTCAATGATTAAGAGGCTTTTGAAAACTTTAAGACCAAAGGGACCAAAAATATGTGAAAACCAAAATTCTCAAATGAAAGGGTTCTTGGTTTGTTTGTTTTTTAATCTATTCTATGAAACACTAACAAATGAAAACTTATAAATTATGACAAAACAATGCAAGACTGAACAACAGAAATACAGTTTCTAGGACTTGATTGGCTGTAATGTACATGATCAGGAAATGCAGTTTACACCATCACTGTGGAAATAATGTTAACATCCCAAGTATGTGAAAACTAAGAAATGAAAACTGTTTTTCAGTCTATCAGCCAACAGGACATATGCATGAGATAAAAATAAATCAAAACTGGTTCTGGAGGTCTCTTCATAAAGAGTCAAATATGAAGAATCTGTACTTCATATTTACACTGGTCAGATTAAATAGACATGTCTACTGGGTCAAAGAACATGTGTGAAGAAAATCAGGACTATAATGTTAATCCTTTCCCTACCAGATGCTGAAACTGCCATAGACTTTGCACATCATCCATTGCAATCCAGGGAGTGATGGGTTAATTAGTCTGTGACAAGTTTTGGAGTTGTGCACTCTAGGAAGATGGTTGACACGTGAAAAGATGATCACAATCTCTTGATCTGTGGCTCACAATTCTCTCAAGTGAATCAACCTCTTTCTAATCCAGGCAAAATAGGACTGAACTCTGTGTGTCAATTCAAATTTTTGCGCACCGATGTAATTTTAGCAGTCAGAACCCTCTGATACACATTTAAGAGGGTAAAATCTAGATGGACCTCGCATTCCTATCCACCAGCAAGCATGTTGGAATACGTACAAGTGTTGTCATATGTATAGGGTCTCGCGAGATGTGTGTGTGATTGACCCATACTCCATGGTGTGTGATACATCTATGAACTGTCATCTGCAGCTCTCATTTCTATGTGTGATAATTCAGTGCCTTCAGAAACATGACTACAGGCGAATTCCTTGCAAGAGTGAAAGCCCTCCAAGGGTCATGACTGGATTGTTACATAAAACATGTTTCCTCCAGAGTCATGTCACATATCTTCTCAGTTTGCAGAACAATAGACAGAGTCAAATTCATCATTTGCAGACCCAGATATATTATGTACATAGAGAAAAGAACATATTTAAAGTGTTGAAGAACCCATGACTTGCACTCAAATGAAGAAACATTGTACCTGCGTACCAGCAATACATTCTACACATTGTACACTGTTACAACAGAAACATAACAGACTGTAAATCATGTACATACTATGGATTACACCCTCTTCAAAGAGGAAATATCATTCACAGAATGAGATCAAATCAATTATTTCACTCCTTGGCACTTACTGGTACATATACTTTGGAGCACTTCAAAGCTTCAGTGAAGACTCACTTTTTCTTAACATTCAATTAGTACCTCTTGGAGGTGTATTTTTTCAAAACAGATAAAAAAGTGGCACCATACAAATGCTGTGAATCATCATCATCACCATCATCGCATAAGAAATGCCACGTCTGCATCAACATACACTGAAATTAAACACTATCACCCTTTCTCACACCCATGCACACAAAGACAAACACATCCTGCCACATTACTGATACAAGCACAAAAATATGACATACACTAAATAAACAGCAGGAACATCAAGACACATTGATATATTGATATCTAGTGGTGCCCTCCACAACAACAATCACATAGAGAGAGAAATCTTTCACATATGAGACTCACCCAACAACATAGAAGGAAAACTTGAAGAGCTTGAAGACGAGGACGAAGACAAGCTTGATGCAGGAGAATGAGATTCGGAGCAGGGACATGCTGCGGATCTTGCTGATGTTGTACTGGGAGCTGCTGAAGAACTCGCCGGTCAGCCTACGGATGTTGGACGGGCGAATGCCCCGCACCGCCCACACCAGCCAGCTCTGGGAGTCCCGGTTGGCGCCAACCGTCAGATTCATGAAGATCTCCGCCAGGCTGTCCCCAGTATCACTGATGCTGGTAGCATGCTGCATCTGTTGGAGTAAGGCAAGAATGGTTACTACATGTAAAACTCAGGGGAATTCATTACCTTTCCATGACCATTCACAGGAACATTTGGAATATACTGAAAACTATCTATTATCAATGAATTAGATAATTCACACTCTGGAACTGAATCCCCTTCTCTGTTGTTTAGCAATGCAAGCCTTGAGCCGTTGGAGGTGAACGTATTGTTTACAACATAACCAAAATATAGACGTATGACAGGTGCATCACAGTACTTCCACACTTTAAGGTCATGTACTGAGTTTTCTTATTTATCCAAGGTACAGTGTGTACTGGCATTGGTCTTCCAGAGGGAATTATCATTGTCCCAGCATTGCCAGGTACTGTATACGCCATATATTTCGCGAGTCTAAATTTCCGCGAATCGGAAATTCCCGACGATTTCGCGAGAGGTTAAATTTGCGATCGTGGAGTCCTGTACACACATACGTCACATTCACATTGGGATCAGAGTCAATATTTTCGTGTTTCTTTAATTTCGTGAATAGCACCTGACTCGCGAAGTTCGCGAAAATAAAAACCTCACAAAATATTTGGCGTATACAGTACCCATTTCTACACCTGGTTTTTTAGGGACATTGTGGGTAAAAACATCTGATATCCAAGGATGTAAGCCCTTGATGTGAGCACTTGAACTCGGGACCTCCATTTCTAAGGCAAGAGTCTTATCCACTATACCACAGTGCCCCCAGGTCTGTGCACTTTTACACTGAACTCAGTATTAGATCTAATCATTCAGTTTGGTAGAAAGAGATACTGGAGATCCTGACAAGCTGATTACTTCTGAACATATGTATAACCTGAGAAAGGATAGAATATGTAGTGTTATGATCCAACATATCATACCATCTGATTATGACATTGGAAAATAGCAAATGTTTCCTGAAGTAGAGTAAACTTACAGGGTACAGCCCCAAAGTACTCTACCCAGTTAGGGAAAAAGGGGGTAGGGGAGCAAATCATATTTGTACTGTATACCACTAAAATATCCAGGAACATGGAATAATCATCCATTACTCACAATATACGAATAATTTATGAGTTGTGAGTGCATAGGGCACGAATATCGCACGAGGCGCGAGATAAGCCACTGGTCTATTCAACAAGGCGCGTAGCGCCGCGTTGAATAGACCAGTGGCGAATCTCGCGCCGAGTGCGGTATTACGTGCCCCAATGCACGAACAAAATCATAAATTATTCGTTTTATACAACACCTTGTCCACAATCACAGTACTAAATTAGTGACCGCTAACTCAGGAAGGCCCAAAAATAAATGTAACAATTAGGCCGAGAATTGTAAATCACCCTGTGTACTGCTTTCAAACACTCGTCATGATTCGACCACACAGTCACAGGAATCACAAACTCCGCAGGGTCTATACCAGGTACCCATTCTACGCTAACGTTAGATCGAGTTAGGCCTGACTGTTAAGCCTACCTGAGATGTCGGTAGATCTAGTAGTAGGTCTAGACTTTCTCTATTTCCAAAAATGATTTTGTATAAAAACACAGAAAAATAATCAAATTACGGTTTCTCAACTTGAAATGAAGTCTTGATTTTGGGATCACTGTGGTCTACGTAGCAGATCAGAGTCAAAACTAAAAACACAGCAGTAGGTAGGCCGCAATACATGCAACTAGGTAGGTAAAGTAGCTGCGCGTACACGTTAACGTTGCAGTACTCCGCCGCGACTGGTCTGTTTACCGGCAGCGCATCGCAGCGCAGCCGGCCAGCACGTACAATGTAGTTTGCTGGCGCTTTGCTGCTGTGAGCCACAGAACTCTGTGAGCGGCCATGCATTACTAGCCCCCCACGAAGCCGTGCTATAGTACCTCCGAGCCGTGCAATAGGCCCATGCCAGGGGCCTATTGTATGGCTGTCACTCTCAATGAGTTTGGTAGGTATTTTCTATTGAATGTCATGTGACATGTTCTTGGCCAATCACAATTCGACATCATTCTGAGGTGTTGTATAATTACATCTATGCTGTGCTTTTCTAATGGTCTTCATTCTCCATTGAATAGCTTTACCCTTTTGTTTCAAATTCAAGAGATGCACATTTCCCCCCGTACCTCAAAGATGGTGTCTTCACAGAAGTTGACAAAGTCCTCCAACTTTTCCTTTTCACCTCCCTCATTGACCACTTCATGCAGAAACTGCTGTTTGGACTCCTGTGTTTGACAACAGACACAAACAAACAAAATACACAAGGTTGGTCATGCAATGTACTTGTCCTTTAACATAGTTCATAGTTCAAAAAGGAAATGAGTAATTCCTTCATACACTGATGGCCAAAGGCACCTTGAATATGAAATGGTCACTAAGTAAATATGCTTTCATAATGCAAAGCTATTGATGAATCAAAAGTCAATTCATAAGGAGCTTCACAGAGTTAATGGAAACTTGCATCATCAATGTATAAAGAAATGATAAATATGCACTCTATATCATACATATATCAGTGAAATAACCTCTGAATACTTCATGGATGTCTAATACTTGTACAAGGCCCATCAAGGGTTCAGGAAAATCAGTAACAATACTATACATAGAAACTACAACTTGTCTTTAAATGAGGTGTTTCTTTTCAAGTAGTTGTTGTGAACAGTGATCATCTACTAAGCTTAGTGTACCATATCACTGCCTTACACCACTTAACATTAACACAGAGAGAGAGAGAGAGAGAGAGAGGATTTATGGGCTTTCTTTTGTAAAGCAACATAAATTTGTAGAGCCTTGGATATATGCAGTTAGAGAGAGAGATGTTACAGATGTATGGGTCAAAAGCGAATGGTGAGCATGAGCCAGATTCGGTCCACAGCTATTGTGTACCTTACAATCATGACAAGAATCCTTCATTCACATGTACATCCAGAACAATGCCATACATTTGGGGTTCTTTTCATACAAAGAGTAGTATCTCCATGAACTTTGAATGACCTTTCACAGAAGAAGAAATACCTTGATTTGTGGCTTCTCCCATTGTGCCTTGTGTGACTCGGTGATCTTGAAGTACACTCTCTCAATTCTTCTGCTGCTACCTATGGGTAAACCAAAAAACACAAAACTACATTGTACACTGAGGTCTTCCCACATCAAAAGAGAACTGACAATATTTACTGTTTTACTCAATACTTTCATTCCTTATTTTATATACACATATGAAAGGTTTGAAAAATAGCTTTGTGAAGCAAAGAGAAAGTAAATTGATACTAGGTAGCAAATTGCAGCTGTACAAGCTACCAACATTCCATCAAGTGCTGGGAACAAATTTTAAACTGATTTCTACAGCACTTTGAAAACAATGTCTACTTACAAGTCTGCACTCACTGAAATGTGAAAGTTAGTCTCATTTTGCAGACAGGGACCTGCTTATTGTGATGAAAATATTTGACCTGGAATCATAATTTTGTGTGTTGACCATGACATTACATTGCCTATGTCTTTGAGTGACAATAATATCACCCTTATCTCCTGTCTGTGAAGTTGAAGGTGCTAGTACTATGTACAGTCGTATGTAGTGAAAGTAGGCTTAAAGGTCTTCTGACAAGCAATTTTGGTTCCATCTCCATGGTGACTTCTCTTGATGACATCATGACAGACAAGAGAGTTGTTTTTAGGGGCAGAGCACAGATGGTGCAGAAAAAAAAAAGAGAAAGAAATAGAATGATAAAAACCATATTGATCAGACAATGCCTGAATTGTAAATGTGCAGATCTAGTCATATCAGCAGAAGCTAACATGTAATAGACGTCGTAGGACCTTTATGCTTTTTGAATCTCTGCTATCACCACTGACAAACCTGTTTTGAATAGAGTATTAATAGCAGGTCACGCAGTGGTCCTGGGAGGGTTGTCAATTATTGAAATATATGTATATTAATACATATGATATATACATGTTGTGAAATAAAATTATTTTTGAAAACATACCCATGATTTCAATTCGTCCAAGGTAGGGCTCAAAGTATGTCAAAAGACTCTCGGCCTGCAACAGGAACCGCTCTAATCTGTAGGAGTCAAAAGAATGACATGACAAGACATAAGAATGAAATTGAGGTAACAGACAAATTAACTGCATCTACACTATCAAACTTATACAAATATTTGAATCCTGCAATATGCATGAGTACAAACTTTACACATGACAAGATGAATAAGTTCATTACAATTTACACTCCAGAAGATGAAGAGGGTAACATTTACCAAGAAACTGATTGGGTAGTGTCTGATACACTTTTTTACTGCTGGTGTAGTTCATGTTAGAATAAAGGATGATCAAGTGTACCATCAAATTTGGCAGACCTATTAAGGCTCTTTTTTGCTTAAATGTCAAAATATGATAACTGGTGTCATTTCAGAATCATAACAATTGTACATTGTATGCGATAGGTAACATTTAGAAGATATGACCACGACTACCTTGTTTCCTTTTTTTTTTTCAACATGAAACTGCATAAATGCATAAATCAATCAATGTCACGCACATTCATTGTTACACACTGTCAGTGTAATCTAGAATTTAACCTGCTTCTAGTGTTCTTGCATGTCATAAACATAGTGTCTTATTAGACTTAGTTTTAGATTTAAACTTTCATCTATGCCATCCCACCAATTTGATACAAATAAGACAACTCCTATGAATTATGAATAAAGGAGAAAAATAGCATTTGCCACAGCAATATATAATAAGCCAGTTTACAGTTCCACTTTGTGCATGAGCAGAAAATGATCATTTGTGCAATCAGTCATATTTGTTTTTGAATTCACAAGTCTAATGGATAAATTGTTAGAAGAAAGACAAAGCAACAAGAAAACAATTTCAAATGACAAATTTGATAGAGGGCCAAACTGTGGGTATGGCTGACAAATTCCTCATATCAATCTCTGAGGTGGTGGTCTTACCTTCTGTCATTGGGCATGTGGTCAGCAAGATTGGTAAGCAGAACAGCGAGATTGAAGCCTGTGTGAAAACAAGATTTCAAAGCAAACACATTAAACCTTGGTTCTTATTGACACCAACAGCTTTGACCCATTTAATAAGCAGCATATGTATAGTGTCACATTGTGCTAAATATCAAGATATCTGATTGGCTGTAAACAGTCACATGATCTTTATGAACTTTGATAGGTTCATTGAGTGCACACTGGCACTGGTCCAATGGTCCGCAACTAGTAAAAACCACTGTCGGACCAGTAACTTTTTCTGGAATGGACTAGTAAAAAATGGAAAAACCAGGTACCTACTGGTCCGACAGACAGGTCCAGCAGAAAAAAATGGGTTAGTGCGCAGCTCTGCAAAAGTCAAAGCACAGCCGTTACAAAGAAAAGCAATTGTGATTCTAACTATTGGATTAAGGCTAGTGTAATGAGATCCTCAAAACTGTAATAAACACAACTTTATCGACTATCATGATGGTGAACATCAAGCACTTCATTTTCCATTACTAGAGGTAATCTCTTGTCCTCTCAAGGGCTTACCAATGTCCTGAGCTGGTCCATGGAATCTCTCTGTGAACTCGTTGAAGTCAATCCGTCCATCATTGTTCCTGTCAGCACACTTCAGCAAATACTCGATCTCATCTCTGCAGAAAATGAAATCATTCAGTCCTCAGTTGCTAGTTGAACATTAGCACAAGATTTATCACACCTCTGTTTCTCGACTAATATCAAAATAAACTTGGTCATTCAATATTGGTTCCTCACAAATTTTGAGGCGAATACATGAGCTTAACATCGGAATTTGTTTCATGCTACTTCAAGCATTATACAGAACATATGCAGTGTTTCATACGTTTTGGTAAGAAAGCAGGCTAACCCGTACTTTTAGAGCTTGATTCTCCATAAAATGGTGCATGAACAGCTATGTTTTCTTATGCACACCATGCTGGGAGAGGTGGATTTTCCTCAAGAAACCCACTGCCAGTAGAACTGATGTAGACAATCATATTGTAATATGAAGTTCAAATTTTGACTTTGTTGAAATAAAATGCTGCAGAAAGAGACAAGAGGTTTGGATGATGTTCTGTCATGAAGGCACCTAATGAAATAAATTTATTTCACTGGATTAGTGTCATCCTATTGGTTAGTTCCATCTATGCATTCATTGCAGCTTCAGGACAGACTTAAGGGACAAGTGACACTCACTGGGTGTACATCTTCTGGGCTTCCATGGCCTTCTGGAATTCCTTGTGTGATATCCAGCCATCACCATTGGCATCGTACTCCTGATGCAGAGATAAGGTGTAAGGAAAGCTTTTTCAAGTGGTGTATCAGAACAAATAACATGTGAAAAAGTGTGAATGAAACAGAAAGAGTACTGAAATGTTAATTTGGTACTTTCCTAACAAGAACAAAGTTACATCATACCATCCTCTGTAATATTAGAAGGTAACATGTTAAATTTGCACTTACTTCAAGCTTACTGTAGTTCAGTTGGATTTGATGTCTTTTATCTATCTATCTATCTATCTATCTACATAATGTATCTATTTATCCATCTTTCTATACAAGATACCTACAATGTGAGTGTGTATGTTATAAAGCACAATTTCATAGTCATAATCTTATGGAAGATTCTGCAAACTATGCCACAAAAAATACTAATAACAAAAAATCAAAGTGTCTATAGAATATCAAAAGAGATGTATGTCATCAACTCTTTCTTATCTTCATCCTGGAGAACAACAACAACAACAAAAACAAGCATAAAAGAGTCATGAGAATAAACTACAATAGTGTGAAAGAAACTGACTGTACGACAGCTCAATTTACCCTGAAAGCTTCGCTGGAAGAGAGGTCTTTCAGTTTCAAAAACATGTCGAAGAACTTCAGGATCATCTGCAGAGAAAAGCAAGGAAACATTCCTATTTGAAACTACATACAAACTAGGAGTGTTCACTTTTGCAATTGGATAAGATTAAACAAGGTATTACTATAAGCATTCTGATCTGTAACTTTAAACCCATACATTATACATGTGTATTGTATCTTCTTATTGGAAAGAGATAATGGTGTATATATCTCATAATCA
Source organism: Diadema setosum (assembly GCF_964275005.1). Lineage (NCBI taxonomy): Eukaryota > Metazoa > Echinodermata > Echinoidea > Diadematoida > Diadematidae > Diadema > Diadema setosum. The sequence continues at coordinate 8,457,161 of NC_092685.1, forward strand.
TTGTGCATGTAGAAAAAGACTTACAGTGAAATTAGTCAGGTCATCATCAAATCAGCACAAATACAGTTTCTAACATGTTTGTTGTCTTAATATTTGCTCTTTCATTATCAATATCATCTCATCACTGTAGTCATCATCATTGTTGTCATCAACATATTATCAGCATTACTATTATTCTCAACATCATTATCATCATCATCATCATTACCATCAGCGTTATCATTACTCTTAATATCACGAATGTCATCATGATCAACGTCATAACAATTGACATTACCATTGCCATCAGTGTCAGTATCATTATCATAATCATTATAATCATCATCATCATAAACATCACCATAACCCTAATTATCTGCCCAATTATCAATGATACACTATCACATTATCTGAGCAAGAAACTAGCCTTACCTCAAGATTTGCGGAAGATTCCACTAGGGTGTCCACCATCTGCTTGCCAGTGGTACCATGCATCACATTACCTGTGCCAACAAGAAAGAAACATCGCCTACACATTAGAAGCTTCCTCTTATAATCTGACATATCTGGATGTTAAGAACAAATAAGCCCATGTAATAACAATACATAACATTCATGTAGAGTTCAAACAACCAGATTTACTCTAGAGGAGTATTTTCAAATGTATTGTACACAACATTACTATACAAATCTGCTACTTGATGTATCTCTTGCTCTATGGATCATTTTTCTTCTTTTCAGGAAAACAAAAACAGGAAACAAATGACATTGTGGAAATAGTATTTATTCCTTTGGACACTTTCCCCCTTATCCCATTTTACACTGTTTCCCTACAACCCTATACCTTGTCCCTATCCCAACTGCACTTTGTCTGTACAACCTTGTATAGCTTTTATTTCCCCTGTTCACTCTGTTTGCCCCCACTCCACCTTTCTGTCCTTCATCCTTCATCAATCCTGTCTCTCCTTCATTCCATCCCATCTTGTCCCTCCCCTAAACCCAACCTTCTCCAACCACACCCTCGATACTCTCCCAAACTCCACCATGCTCTCCCCAACCAAAATCCAGCCACTCTTTCATCCCACCCCATCCCACCCATTATATCCCTGGCTACATCTATCTGAGTCCCGTTTTATCAAAAGATGAAATTGATTTTACATTTTCCTTACCACACAGGCTGCCATAGACTTACAGTTGAAATCAACTTTATAATCAATTTTAACTCTTCGTAAAACACGGCCCTGACCTTCCAGCATGCTGAGCAGCATGACCACCATCTCCTTGTGCAGGTTGAGTAGTTCTCTCAGCAGCTCCAGCTGGCTGGTGTCCTGGGACAGCTTCTTCTGCAGGTGGGCAAAGATGTGGAGGAAACCCACCACGGCATCCCACAGACGGCTGTGGGCCAGGGCCAGCTGGTTGCCTGCACATGGACCCTGTCGGCGAAAGAAGAGGGACATAAACCATTGAATATGAATATGACTATGCAAATGAAACATGTTGACAACAGACAAATACTTGGTCTGAACATGGAGAATCTCATCCAGTATTTTCATGAAGAAATAGAAAAATCCTGTAACTTACATGACATTTTGAAGAGCTACAACACAAATATGCCCTCAATATTAACATGTATCCAATACTCCTTAGTTTTGCAAATGATAACCTTTCTGAATGATATTTTAAAGTTCTCATTAAGCTTTGCACATCATCAGATCCCAACAGGCAACAGATGAAATACCATGTACTGCACGGCGCATACTAGGTTGGGAGACTGAGAGATTGGTAGATTTGTAGAGTCTTACCTGGATGTATTCTGTGAGAGAACTGAAGACCTGCTTCACTACCTTGAAGGCACGCGAGAAATTTTCTCTTCCCTGTCGAGAGCAAACAAGAAAACACGTTATTTCACCTTTGTCACGATAATACACCGCAATCATCAATAAAATTTGGAGATAGCAGATGAATGGGTACATGTAGAGGGTTCTTGATAAGAACAATGTGCATCATAACCTTAGGAAATGTGAAAATCTAGTTTGAGCATTACAACATCAACATTTGCTCTTAAATTGTCTTCTCTATCTCTTTAAAACAGAATGATAAACTGCCCAAAATCTTGTTGTTGATTCACTGATGGATTATGGGGCTGATGTATTGAAACAGAGATGTCTCACTTCATATTTCCTCCCTTGCTGAGACTCTGAATCTTACCTGAGCATCGACCACATCCTTGCCTGAATAGTGCCAGTAGAAGTCGCTGATTGACTCCTGAAATAAAGGAAAGATTGCATGTAAAAAAGAAAAATTATCTTACATTCTCATGATGGAGAGACGAAGTCACATGTTGAAATGTTTAAACTATGAGCTATAATCCTCTGCTACTGTGCTCCATACATAGTGAAGAAGCAAAGCAAAATTTAACCAGGGATTTTTTAAACAAAAACAAAATACAAACATACACATAAAAATCCATTCTGGCTATTCTTGTGGAAATAATCCAATACCGTAAAACCAGACATTTTTCGAATTTTGCGAGGAGCCAAGATTCAGGTAAGTAAAATGCACGGAAATGTTTTTGTACACAGTGCGTTTGTATGTGTGTGTGTGCGTGTGTGCGTGTGTGCGTGTGTGCGTTTATTAGTTTGTGTTTTAGAAGCTCTGTGGAATGCCTGCTCACCTGTAGCCTCAGTAGATAGTCCACGGTGCAAATGATGATGTTGACTGTTGTGTGGTTTCCAGTCTGAGTTCGCAGGTAGTTCTGGAATTCTGCACCAGAATCAGATCAAAACATTTGTGTCTCATTTATCTCTCTCTCTTATCTTTTCTTCAGGGTACAGGAAATAGACAAGGGAAAACAACATGACATCCCTGGTGACACATACAAATGTAAAGCACAGACACATGACATCTCACAAAAAGTCACACACAAACAAACATACACCTACTCAAGCACTCAGTGAGCAAATTATAAAGTACGCTAGTGGAAAAGAAAGGTAGAAATGCCAAGGATAAAAAATATGAGAAACATTGAAAACAATAACACAAGAAAAGTTCGAGTTTCACAGATCTCAGATACCATCATAAGAATTCAAAGTTTAGAGTGTATACAGAGTTGCAAGTTTTTGCTGTGCATGATCCCCTATTATAACAAATAGAAAACATACGATGAAAAAGAAACATAAAAGGCGTACAAACAAAATTGAAGGCTAGTAATAACTACATCTCATTAAGATGGTAGCATGACATCTTGTCTATCTTTATAGATGCTGGGCCAATAGATAGGACATTTTTACTATGGATGGTAGGTTACCAGCTTTTTTCAGCAACTGTCATCAGTCTGTCATGATTTTGCCTGGTGCCATGGTTTTTACTACTGTTGTCAAAGTATGTTTTTATCCAGCGAAGGCCAGGAAAATATGCTTCACTTGGCATTCTATGTTCCATCCAAATCATACTACACCTCTTAAGCAGCAGCTGACAGAAACTGGACAATAATGTTCCACACAAAATAAACTGACAAAATGTCACTGAATATTCACAGCAGACAATGGAAAGCATAAGTTACACCAAACAGAAACAGGTAGTATTCAAAAGAAAAAAAGCAAGTGTTAAATACCTAAGACTTGTAGAGTAATAAAAATGATGGCTGGTTCATACCTAAATTGTGTCCCTCACAGAGCAGCTGCAGAAACCTGAAAAGCGCACAAGTGAAGTCGGCATCGTGCATGGCTTTCTCACCTACAAATACAAAATAATACAAACAATAAATGGAACTTGTACACCTTATGCTACTAGAGATGTAAGACCACATTAATGGTGCTTCTTAGACAATACACATAACATAAAGCAAACTATTTATGATTTTGGAATTCAATTTGATATTTTTCTTTCAATGGCTATTTATCAATATATACAAAAAAGGAAAGTCTTTATACTCAAGTCTGAGCAGAGGATCACACATTATAAAATGTAATGAAATATCATAGATAATAATACCCTTAAGGAGGATTACAGACAAATCTAGACTTTCTCCCTGGAGTGTAAACATAAAAAAAAAAAACATGTTGATCACAAACTACTTGTTCTGCAGTAGCTTTTTGAAAAAAGAGCAATGCGGCAGTTCTAGCTAATGAAGTATACCTATCTTCATTTTAACAAGATAGAATAGAGAGACAAATTTCTTCAAACTCCTGGCTATGCAACTAATGAGAATGAAAGCAGTATGTTATATTGCAATGAATGCTGGCAGATAAATTAGGTAGATAAGAAGATCAGTAATAGATCAGGCAATTTCATTCCTGGAGGCAGAGTAAAGGCCGTGTCACACAAGATAAGCTCCCACTGGTCACCAACCTGCAATGACCGCTAATTGGGCATTGGTTATCAAAGTTAAAATGTTTGTTTCTCCCGGGGGGGGGGGGGGGGGGGGGGGTAGCAGTGTACAAAAGGTTGTCAGCTTGCATTGAGGTTGCAGCAAGCAGTTTTTAAAGATACTTGGCTTGGTTGTAAGTTGTTGCTTACAACAGCCCTATGGGATAAAAGAAGTGAATTCCAACCAGATTTTGTAGAAACGCCCTACATATTTCCACATTTTACTCAGATTTCGATAAGACAGGAAGGTGAGTGTTCTCTGACTGGTCTCTGACTGGTCTCTGACTGGTCTGTGACTACTGTATAAGCTATTATTTTTGCATTCAGATATTTTTTGTGAATGAGGAGGTGTTAACAGGCATTTTCGCGAGGTGATATTTACACGAAATGACATGACGCTATTGTAAATGCACGGTTAACCTACCACATTGTGACATTTTCACATGTTATTAAATTTGGGATCCAACTGTGATTCGCGAAATTCACAAAAACTAAACCCTCACGAAAATAACAGTAATCTTCAGTGGGCACTGGACATTTTCTTTGGTTATTAAGAAACTTGAGCAACTGCCTGGGTGCCCACTGGGTTTTATAACCAAAGCAACCAACAACCATAACATCTCATTTTGTTGTCAGTCAGAAGACTATGTGAAAAAAAAAAAAAAAACATACCACCTTGATGCACAGGACACTACACAGCTCAGGGAATCTTTATACAGGAGCTGCTACCATTTAAATAGAATTTCTATTAACATCACCCAGAAACATGAAAACAGTTTAAAATTTATTTATTTATCTATTTTCTTTAACGATAAGCTGCGAAAAAAGCAGCCAACCACACGTCAACAAACTGAATGTTGAACAGTTCCCTACCATCCCATGCATCAAGTTGCCCATCGCAGATTCTTACAAACTTTGGTATTGTGGCAATAAAATGGTTGCAATTGGTTACCACAAAGAATGTCCCCACTCCCCAGTTCTCGTGTGACTGGTGCCAGCAAAATATTTCCATATTTGGTGGATACTGCCCATTCGCAGTCACACAATTACCAAGCTGAAAGAAATGTTAGATCTAGGGCTGTTTTGCCAAAAAAATGCAGATACTGCATCCCATTCAGCAGCAAAGTTTACCCTTGCATGTAGTATGAACTTTAGATAGTAGAAATGCCTCACAACACACTACAGCTACAGAAACAGAATACTGTTTAACTGTCAAAATGCAATAACAGACCTGGCATAAGATGATTCAAAAGTAGAAAGAAATAATATGGTAATGTACACGTAAATGAATGAACACTGTATGTCACACGGCATTGCAAATGCAAGAAACAAGATTGGAAAGGAACTGTTAATGAATGAGACTGAGTGAGGTCATATTTTCAACAGACGTCCATATCACAGAAAGTGCAGATGTGAGATGCATGAAGGACAAATGTGAGATAATCATTTATTCTAAATTTGTGTCATCTAATATGAGAAACTCTTTACTCATAAAATCTACACAATATATATTTTTTTCTCCTTATCATACACTTACTTTACATTGTGCCTGGATTTTTGTCTACAGCCACAAGTTCAATGATTAGGTTCCACAAGGGTAGAATTTCATCTGTTTATTTCAAATTATCAATGCTTCTCCATTACGTTACTAACATTCTGTGATTTTCTTTTATCATTCTACACCCTATCTCTATAACATAGAACTCATGAAAAACATAACCAAGCTTTGCAATTCCCTACCATATAACAGTCTTTTTCATACTGCTGATTTAATGAAAACATCAATATGCTATCAAGCACATTAAAACTTTCTAAATGCCTTGTAAAATCATTCTCACAAATCATAACAAATCAATGGTACATTACTATCTCTATTCTCATTCATAAACATATCAATGCATTATTTTCCAACTAGCTCTCCGAGAATAAAATTATTGAACAGAAGCAAAGAAGATTTATGTAATTTGGTGTCTGAAAACCTAAAAAGCAGACTCAGAATTTCCCTCAGTTTCTGGATGTGTGGCAGTGTCTCTTGCATTTTGTAATTACCTGCAGACTATCACTACTGCTTACACAGAGGGAACAAGAACCAAACTTTGATGATTTCTTTGGAGATCATTTATACAATGTGATATGCAAAAACCTTAGTGCTAAGGAGGCTAAATTAGAATCATCCAAAAACAATTCCTCCAGAATGATTAATCACCCCCTCCCCTTCCCCCCCCCCCCCCTTGAGAAAAAAAGATGCATCATGTTGATATCATCATGGAAAATGGGCATTGAATGTCTAATATTAAAAAAAAAATCTTGCCTACTTTGACAGATCCTTGCAATACAATATGAAAATTGCAAAGTGACCTATACAACCCACTGGAATTTCTGATATATACAGCACCACTGACATGTAATAATAGCAGTGCCCATACACTGTAAATGACACAAATTAAGAGAATGAGTCCCTCAACTGACATTCCTACTCCATGGAAGTACATTTTACCCTCCAATCAAAACTCCCACATGGATTACAACCAGCATGTCCCTACAAAGTCATACTACAAAGTCAGAATTCTTTTATCTTTCTTTTTTAGATCGTTAGTGCATGTCTATGTGGATGGTGCTAATACAGGCATGATGATTATTGCTGATGTCACATCGCACATAAAACTTTGTTTGCCCTATTCAAACACAAACAGTCAGAATCAGATATTTCCAAAAGTAGGAAGTGTAAAATAGAAAACAAACGCATGCACATGCAAACGACTCCAAGATGGAAAGAGTTAAAAAAACGTACATTAATTGCAGCAAAGCCAGCAGTTATAGGCAAGTGATTAGGTTTCAGGTGTTGTGCGGAATCATCTTTCAGTAGTGTTTGCAGTGTGTAAGAGTGAAAACAGATACAGTCCAGTGTGTATTATGATGCTTTGAGTGTATGAAATTACAAGAAAATAACAAGAGAAGCTGTGAAGTGAGATTATTCAGCATTGCCAATCTGACAAGTTCTAGAGATTTGAAGGTAGAGTAGTTGGTCCAGTGATCAGAATTTACCTGGTCTTAGGTCATCAGAGCCTGTTTACGGTTTGCAGGGTACACAGAAACATCGGGGTGAAATAGTAACAATGGAGTAAAATAAAATTAAGAAAATGAAAGTTTTATGATTTATAAGTATACATTCGTCTGTACAAAGTAAATCAAACAAGCATAATCTGTATGGAGGATCACTGTTAATAAACTGGACACATGCTCTCTGCTCCTGAAATAGTCTAGCAAACACCACCACAACAACAACAACAAATAATTACCTTGACATTCAACTATAAAATAAAGCTGGTAAAGTGTACCATCTATGCCTACATTAGACCACCCAGTGTGACTTCTGTTTAGTATGACATGAAACTTCACCTGATCTGTCTAAAGTGAACGGTATTAGACACTTCAAAAGCTTATAAAAGGAAACAAGGTTAGATCAACACGCGTGAATGGAGGACATCGGACTCCTTGTAAACATGCACCTGGGAATCTAAGTCAACCACATTGATGCTTTTCATGAAAAAGTGTAGAGCATTGAGGTGTAATTAGAAGCATTTGGTGGTCCTAGTAAACATAAGAAAGAATTCTCCGGTGGTTTGTAGAGATATTCTTGGGTTACAAACAGCAAGTACTTTTTTGTGTGCAAGTGTGTGTGTGTGTGTGTGTGTGTGTGTGTCCAACAGAGTATTATGCATAATGGACTGGAGAGATGGGAAAGTGAAAGCTCCTATTTTATACAATGCTATGGAATACAATGCTACTTGTATGTAGCTCAAAACAGCCACACAAGATTTAAAGACTACATTCCTACAGAGACAGTGCAGTGTTTGACTGCCAAAGTGTCTATTTTTGTGAGATTTGATACTAGCAGTGATGTGATCTTTTGTACAGATTCTACCCACTCTTGACACTTGGAAACCAGTGTAGAGGGTGTGTTTAGACATGTGCACTGTTATTTGTGCCCTCTTCTGCAGTTTCTATTCCTAAAAAAACAAAAAAACAAAAGGTATGATGGCACACTCCTTCAGGCAAGTTCCCCTCACAACAAGCATGAATGTGACAGATTCCTTGTATAACACACACAACTTTCAGTCACACAAACAAAGTGAAACAAAAATAAAGTGACTGTTTGACAAATAAAAAATATTTTTCCGGCATAATAATGCACTCTGGTGGTCCCAATGACTTCCTCCCTTGACAGTGCTATTTACATGACACCATGATAGAACAAATCTACAATGTATCTGAAGGTATCAAGAGACTCTTGCGACCAATGCTACTAGACAGGCTTTAATCACTATCTGTCTCAACTATAATACGAATGAACTAAAGAAGTCCTATGTCTCAAGGTCACATCTTTCTTGCTGCTGAACAAGTTAAGTGATATCTTTTTAAAAGAAAAAAAAAACAAGTCTTGGTATCAGTGGTAGACATTATCTTTATATCTTTACATCAATCTGTGTAAACTGGGGTAGTTTTTGGACATAATTCAAATTCTGTATGATCACACAAAACAACCGATGTTGCTCTTTAAGAGTGGGTGCACTTCTCTTTGTCTTGAGTTATTCATTAACAATGTTATGTTGCACCAAAATATCAACACAAGATGGAGACACTAATACTCAGCACATTGGCACAGATACTTGTCCAGACTGACTGTCTAACTCTATGCATGTTTTTCAACAGAAAAAAAAAAAAATAAACAAATAACGACGGGTATCTGATAAGATGAGAGACACAGAGAGACGAAATAAAAACATCTCTAGCGGCAGGACATCATGCTTGTTCTACACAAGAACATCCGGTGACGGAAATGACCGACATGATCTGGACCAGTGACTTGCAACATCCATTCAATGATTCAAGGCCTTACCTGCGTTCTCACCAGACGTCACTCCAAGACCCTCGGCTTTGTTATACCGCTCAAATGCCTCCAGATCTAGCACACTGAGTGAGAGAAAGAGGACAATAATTTAATGACTGTAATAATGGTTCACCCCCCCCCCCCAAAAAAAAAAAACAAAAAAAAAAACACACAAACAAACAAACAAAAAGACAAAACAAAACAAAACAATTACAATAATGAAAATCACAATACTTGTAAAATAATAAGAGTAATGTCATATCAGTCACCAATCACCAGAAGAATATGCATGTATGTACATAGGTTTAGTGCTTTATAAATTGATATTTTTATTATTATTATTATTATCATTATTATCATCATTATCATCATTATCATCATCATTATTATTATTATTATTATTATTATTATTATTATTATTATCATTATTATTACTACTTCTACTACTATTATTATTACTGTCATCATCATCATCATCGTCATCATCATCTTAATGATTATCACCATCACACTTTCATATATTGAAACACACAATGTCTCACACTGTGAGTCTCAAAGTATGCCAGTTCTTGTTATAATCTATAATACATACAGACATAATCTAAGCAGCTACTTTGCCTCCAGTTGCATCCTGATCATGTTGCACAAAGACTTGGGCAAGAAACATGTTTTTGAATATTGAGTGAAGTGTGCCTCTAGTGTAGCATGGCCTTACACACCCTGGCACAATTTGCTATACCGGTATTTGAGGCAAAGTGTCTGCTTATCATGCTCTTTCAGGCACATTGTACAAGTGTGAGTAAAAATGGCACTGCACCACCTTGGCGATACACGTGGGACATCTCTCCCTGATGGGTGTAACATTGTCTCTGTTACTTGGTCAGCAGAAAAACAAAGGCTCTGTCAAGACCGTTTCTCCAAAATACTATTGACATCTTTAACCAGAGAATTTTCAACACAGACATACAGTATGTACTGTAAAGTCATTCAGGATCACGTCTTTACTGTACCAGCGACATCTCACTCAGCATGGTACAGCTATTGGCCAGGATAAAAGTTAGACACTCCCACAGGTGGGTGTGGCACCGATCGTGGGACACCATTGGTCACTTACGTGCACTTCTCCATGAGCTCTGCCACACTGGTGAAAAATCCAACGTCCATCTTGTCCTGGAGATGTTGCAGCATTTTCTGTCAAACGAGGTCAATATCAATCGCAAATAAGAGAAAACAATGCAATTGCTTTGCACAGTGCACAATCCATCGTAACTATGAGTCTCTTGTGGAGGGGATCTCACAAGAAATCACGCATAGCTTGAAAAACTGAGGAAATGTTAATTGCTGTTGTTATTCATGCATACATTGACAACCAACATGAATTGCTATATTGTTATTCAATGTCTTCTTTAGTTTACTCATGTTAATGAGAATATCATCACGGAATTTGACATCACTTGGGCTTTGAAACCAACCATGTTTCTTGCAAACATTCTAATTTTGATTACCTTGTTGATGAATAGTAATTAATTTTCAGTTGAAAGGAATTGTTTGAAAAAAGCACCTCATTTTAGCACGTCATGGGATGGATTTCTAGAAATTATTGATGCATGTTATGGAATACTACAAATACACAACCTGCATCCATGAACGTGAATTTGTCTGCACGCATTCTTACATGTATGTACGTACTGAAATAACCAAATGTAATGGTTATTCATATTTTTTAATGACTGTTACCATTGTTCTTTACCTTCTATTCACAGTTTTTACTATGCCATGATTCCAAAGCTGAAAATTGAGGAAATTAAACCAGTTCATATCATTATCATTTTCTACATCACAATCATAAACTAAGAGCAGTTTTTGAGCAATTCAAAACATGATGATGATGCTTAGACCATCAAACTACAGTATGTTTTTTCATCACGATTACAGATGGAAAGCTACTTGAGGTGACTGAAACAAAAAGACCAAAAAAAAAAAAAAAAAAGCCCTACCTTTTGGACCAATTCATTGCCCCCTCTGAGCAGAGAGATTCCCAGCTTGAGAGATCCCATCACCATGTCGCTGGGCTCACCTGACGATAATCAAAACAAAGCAGAACTCTTGTCAACATTTACGATTCCACAAATTGTTAATATCTTTGACTTAGATTTGGCAATAAGATGAAACAAATACGAAACTTGAACCACTGTGATTTGACCAAAGTGATGCCATACCACTCTCCTACAATCTACAACTGATTTTTTTATTTTTTTTATTTGTATCTCAGTATCTGTTCACTATTCAACTGGTACAAGTAGTACCTCCAGCTACCAGAACAAAAACAACACTTAAATAAAACTATAATGCAGTATCATCAAGTTACTATACAACAATTGTGTAACATTCACACAAGGTATGAGAGAGGTCTGAAATGACACTCTGAATGCCTCAATAATAGTCATGACATAAAAATATTTTTTAATCACTTCATTCCAAGAAAACAAACAAGATATTTTGTCCACAAAAGATATCAGATAAACAAAAAAGACAGCATTCTACAGTAATTTCATTAATTCTACTAATATACTTCAATATGTATTCCTCATTCAAGCCAATTATAGCTCATTCTTTGCTGACATTCAGCTCTTTTAGCGAATTCATAACTCTGTGAGATGTTGGTAGCATGACAAAACAGGCCAAATAATGATGCAGTGCTGAGTGGAACAAGGTTATCTGTGCAAGCATGATGACATTGCCATGCCACTGAAACATTGGCCATAGATTCCCCATCTTTGGGTGATGGGAAACATAAATACTGATTCGTTGACAGCTTTTGGAGTAGAGCATTATCATTCTTTAACCGGTCATGACTGTTAAAACTCTTCAAGCACTGCAAAGAAATCGACTATCATGACAATGTGATTTGAGAGAAAGCTGTTTTTTTTTTTTTTTTTGGGGGGGGGGTTGTCCTTGTCATGTAAGCATGTTACACAATCACTTCTGATACACTGACATTAATGGCATGTCATGCGACAAGAATGATATCAACTTTGCAGTATTTTTTTTTTCCAGGATTGATGAGAAAAAAAAAAAGGGGAGAAGGAAGATTAGCAGTTAAAATCTAGTGATGTCAGCAACACATCCAATGCCTTCTGTATCAACTAATCACTTGTACTCAATGTAGCAAATACTTACAATGTTGTTTTGATACATTTTACTCTACTTAATTTCCTGGCTAATCTCAAAATGATGTAAAACACACACATCTGATGTAGTGATAAGGTTTTCACATTGGCTGTGTTACAAACACTAATATGGCACACACAACACAAGACATGTTCCATAATTGCTTTATCACACTATCTTTCATGCTATTAGAACAAGATTTGCATTCATGTAATGTCACTTCAGTAAAACATGTCAAAGATAGAAGGTCTGCAAGTACATAAGACTTGTCTAAGGCATTATTGATACAATATCGCACACTGTATCAAAGTTTTTCAATACAATGACCAAATTTTTCCTCCATTACACTGCAAAACGGCAACATAAAATGTTCAAAAAGTGTGAAAACAATACAAAAACCAGACTTCAAATGCAGTCAACTTTGCATAAGACGACACAGCTTATAAAGAGGATTGGTCAAGTCAGAACATACATCCAGAACCATACGGAAATGTGTGGCAGTTCCATGATATTAATTGACTTTGTGTCTGTTGAAGATTCTTGATAGACCTTATGACTTCAACTTATGCAGAATTGACCATATAACTACAAAATAGTGGTATTATCTAACAAAATTCAATGGCCAAAACAATTCATTCGATTAAGTGGGCCCATCAGACTTTTCAAACAAAGGCAAAGAAAAGGTATTTGATCTGCGCAAGATTTCATCACAAGAAAGACGGAACAGTTTGGGTTGACAGTGTGACAGTTTGGGAAGGAAAATGTTATTCACAAGTTATTCAAAGAAATAAACTAAAAGATTACAATGAATTGAAGTATTTGTTAATTTTTGCTTCCCAAACTTACCATAAGACATGGGACATCTCTCTGAAAGATAGCAGATTTAAGGGACTGAAACTGTAAAAGCATCTCACACAAGTCCCACCACAACAGTGGAATCAAATTAAATCCACAAACTTTTTTAGGGTTAATTTGAACTTTTCAGTAGAAGAATGTTACATGGGTAGATACAGTGTGTCTGGTGAAACCGTAAGCTTTATTTTGTTTGATTTTCTCTTTTTTATACTATTTTTTTTTTTTTATTCCCAGACCAGAAAAGGCAAGTTCTTAATTCTAGACTAAGGTGAGCATGACCATTCCAACACCATACACACACCCAGGACCAAGGGTTCCACTTACCTCTGTATTCATTCTCTCTCAGGTAAATGTGTAAAACTCACATACATACCATAACAATTCAGTCATCCAATATCTCTAGAGTGTAGCATGCATTTATCTAGAATTGGACCATGGTTTGTCATGCTCATATTCAAATCAATGCAGTTTTTTTTTTTTTTTTCAATAAGAGATACCATCTCAATAGAAACACGTACACAGTCAATCCGACAGAGGCAGAAGGAGGTACATATGTAATTTGGGGCGGGGTATGAGGGGTATACTGTACTAGCAGTTAAGTAGATGATATTGAAAAAAAAAAAAATCTTTTCTGTCATCCTCTGAGGTATGTTTCGGCATCTACAAACATGTCCACACACAAAAACATCTGAAAGCATATCCCTAACAATACAGTGTACATTATATACAAAAAGGGGAAAACAGACAACTACCACTTTTGATAAACTGTGAAAGGCTTAAGAGAAGGGAAGTGATGTCAGGGATACGAGGGAAAAGATTAATAGATGTTGTCGTAAGCGTGATACCTTTGCTGGCACTGATTAGCAGAAGCACCATCTCTGCACAGCCCCTCTCAGCCAGCCGAGACTGTTCCGACAAAAGCTTCTGCTTCGCCATCTCTTGTTCCTACGAGGGATGAACATTGGGTGAATATTCAATCGTACTACAGCTATCACAACTGCAAACACAAGGTAATCTCCCTTGCAGTACTTTCACCCAAGCAAAATGTAATATGAACATATCACTAAACCATGCATCATCATGTGTACAAATGCAAATATTTGAAGGTTGACCCCTGAAACATGAAGAGATATACAGCAGAACGTGAGCAACTGAGGTATTTCTTGATGGTTTATATCTTGCATCGCATTTGTTAGAAGTAAAACTTTAAATGGTGCACCCAACTTCAAAAGGGATCTGGTGTAATGAAAGACAAAGGGCAAGTGCTTCACTGCACCTTAAGAAATGACGAGGAAGCATATCACAGTGCAAATAATACCAGATATGTTATAGAAACCTTTAGTGAGAGAGACGTACCCTTAATGCTATCTTCACACAAACACAAGCACAAACATGAGTTTGTTTGAATACAGTTATCAAGGATGCAAGATGGAAGAGGGAAGGATTGTTACCTGAAACGATGTCCCGTTTTCCTCTCCTTCCTCATCGTCATCATCATCATCCTCCCCTCCACTGCAGCTCTTGCTCATGATGTCGGCATAGGACATGTACAAGAAGTCATCTTCCAGCGTACTGCAAGGAGTACCACCACAAAATGGTTTACATGTTTATCTTCAGCTTGACAGGAATAGTGGTCAAATACATACTTGCAAATCTCTTCAAAACTAAAACATTTCACATTTTGCCACAGTTGGATGAATAAAATGAGTATACCTCTAGATTGCTTCTTTCTTCAGCCTATCAATACATTTTGTGATACAGTTCAGCACATATCTCTCCAAGACACCACTGTTTTTCATTCCTTCCATTAGTCATTTGTTCACAACTACAACTTGGTAATATGTACATTGTATTAATTCTGCCTTCTTAGAAAAGAAGCTTCACACACAAGTTCTCGAGAATCTTCGTAGAAGAGTTCTCATGGGATTAATGGTAACTATGGCAACAGCAGAACTCACTCTTGCTGGAGTCCAAATGCCCTGCTGAACGTGACAATTAGTTGATAGAGGGGGTCCTTCACAGTCTCTGGCTCAAACTCTTGCAGTTCTTCTGAGCTGCATTTCTGGGGGACAAAGAAATACATTTTCTGAAAAATATAAATTTTCAGAGGTGGATATCACAATAGCAGCATGTGTTAGGGGTGTTAGAGCTGCATTTCTGGGGGACAAAGAAATACATTTTCTGAAAAATATAAATTTTCAGAGGTGGATATCACAATAGCAGCATGTGTTAGGGGTGTGGGTAGAAAAGAAACATTTTGGTGAGTCCACCCATCCAAAACACCTAATCACACAAGCTACACATAGCAAGTTGGATATTGTCAAAGTGAACACTTACAACAAATACAAAACTCCATATCCACTTTAAAACTTTTTGAACCAAAAGCTTACTGAGATTCAGAGATCATGTGAGAAAACAAGTCTTCAATTTACCACCCTGGGTAAGTACATGTATGAAACACTCTTTGTAATGTCTATGCAAGTGTCTGGGATTCAAATCACAGTGTATGTACACTTTATCTACATGTGACTTATTAATAGCAAAGAAATACCAATAATTGAGAAAACTTTAAATATGCATCACACACCTGCCAAGCAGTGCACAGTGACAGAGTTTCATCTGATTTATAACAGACACTGATATCTACTACCACAAATGAGATAAGTTTTTTTTTTCATTTCATGAACTCACTGTGAGATCGTCAATCAAGAGGTGCTGAGCAGACTCCTCGTTGCTCAGCCACATCTCTTTGTATGCCTTCAGGAAGTAGTTGATTGCACGGTGTCTGCACAAACACAATGTCACAGTAATATATTCTCAACATAATCTGGATATCACAGAGTATCATAGTGGCATGGGATGTGCTTGAAGGAAAGTATAACATTGATATGGAAGGGCTTTGACATTGAAGTGATTTTTGATACTAGAACACGTCTCAGACGGAATACTAGCAATACACTAATAAAACATCTACAAGGTACAGCTCGCACATCATTTTCCTCTCCTTACATAGAATGACTCTTGGACTTTTCACAGCCAAATGGGTGGTGACAACAGTTGATGCAATTATCCATTCTGTTACATGTATACAATCAGTACATATATTAATGCATATTAAATATTTTAGACAGGAATGCCAGGAAAATAAGATGGCTTAAATCTCTAAGAAAGAATATGATTAACATGAGGCTATTTTTCTGTTTGTCTCCTGGAAAGGAAGGGGGGGGGAGGATGGGTAGTGGTATCATGTGGAAAGCTAACCTTGGGAGGTGGTGAAGGGGTATCATGCGGAAGCAGGCCATGATGGCTCTCTTGCGTTGAGCGGACATCAGCCTCCTCCAGGCACTCTTCTTGGATGCAGCCGGGTGTTCCATCTGACATTATGGTGGGAGGACACGACACCAATCAATATCTACATGGATTACAACGGATTATCTCACACGTTTTGCTCATTTTTTTTTGTGTGTGTGTGTGTTCACAACTGTTCACAAAATATCATTAACAGCAGCACAGAGTGCAATGTTATTGTGTGATAACAATACAGCACACAGTGCAATGTTATTGTGTGATATGAAACAAAAAACAGAAATATTTAAAGGTCATAAACATGGGCCCTCTTTCAAATTTGATTGAAGGGGAAAGTAAATGGTCTGGACACAGATCCCTTGCTACTCTGGCTTGCATTGGCATTTACCTGTAAGGATTAAATGTTACACCAAACATTACATGTAGGGTTGGACCTACTACTAATCGACCGCCTAATGTTTATTTGCTTGATAAGAATATTTAACACTGAAATTCACGTAAAAAACTTGACCTACGTGATTGAGAAAATCCAGCTCTATCAAATGCCGTTGTTCCCTTTTCGATTCGAAGTTTCAGTGCAAAAATATCGCCGATGAACTTGCGTGGCCTCGTTTCAGCTCCCCGCGGTAAATCGCGTTTTTAGGATCGACCGCTGATTTTGCATTGACAATGCACGTAAACCGAGTTGTATTGAACACCGTGTTGTACGAAGCTTTTTAGAAGCCTTTTAGAAACTTCCATAGACATTACATTGTGCTGTCATTACGATTCGGTGAAAATATTCATTCGAAATTTTGTCCTTGATTAAAACCATTAATGAAGAGTGAATTATCGCGTTTTCCCACACCATCCTAATCTACATTCAAAGCCAATCCATTTTTATGTGCTTTGCGCGCAGAGAAGTGCGTATTAAGTGTTCAGTGCGCGAATTATACGCGGTCGGTTTCAATAAGGGTGGTCGATATGTAGTAGGGCTACTATACCTCTTTGTAAAGGGAAGGTAGGGAACAACAAACTTATGCATTTTGAATGAGAAAGGCGGGTTTTTTTTATTCCCCCTTAACTACTATAGTGAGGTAGATGTATTAAAAGTTGACTTAAAACATTGATTGTATCCAAACATACAATAAGAGGGTAGATGTAGACTTGTGTACAGTGCCAAGCAATCACAGAGGCCTTCTCATATGACTTGCATCAAAAAATCTTAAAGCCCTTTAAGGAGTGCCAGCTGCTCCCTCACCTGGTGAAGTCGATGGAGAACCTGCGCCATGTTCATGATGCGTTCCACCACCTTGTCCTTGGTCAGCTCAACGATCTGCACCAGCTTGGAGGCGGCCATTTTGTTGTAGAGGTGCCTCTGCCATCCCTTGGAGTCTGTTTGCTATTGTTTCCAAACATAAAATGGTCAACAAATATCATTAAAATTAGCCTGACAGTTTGACATGCTGGATTCAACCAAGTTCATCAAGTGATTCATTCATAAGACACATCAAATATGCTACTGTGCGAACATTTTGTGAAAAACAGATTGACAGTACACATGTAGCTGGATGTAAGAATACAAACAGCTTCATGAATGTATGGCAAAAATCCATCAAGACTGGTAGTCAAAGAAGGATTTGTGTAATTCCACATCAAGCGATTAAAAAAGTCTTTCCTGCAGGTACGAGTATCCCTGTTCCTCAAAGTGCATTGAAACCTGATTTCCTTACCTAAAAATCTGGCCCACTCTTGCTTTCATATTTCAACAAAACTGTTTATTTTTATTTTCCTTTATCTGTGACTATTCATTCTTTATAAACATCTAGTTTTGGCACTGTGCCTTGTGGACATTACTATCAGTTCATCATTTATATACAATATATACTTAATACCATTCAAAAGATGACAGAGGATGTCTCATATACTGTGAGAGGAAATTGCTTTGAATGATATGTTCACTGATCATGAATGTGTGCATGGTTTCAAAAGTCTATTTGCAGTGGATAGAAGAATGTGCAGTGAAAGTTTATCATTAAGCGAAAAAGATGGGAGTTATCATAGCAGTTAAAAAACATTAGATTAAGAAAGCATTTTAACGGTATATATTTGCTGAATTCTTGCAATATTAATGCAGATTCATTAATGATGAGCTTCTGATATACAGTTGAACCTCTCATATCCGGACAAGTCGGGACCGGGGCTCATCCGGATAAGGGATTTGGCCGGATACGGGAGACTCAATGCTTTATACATGTACATATACATACACATGTATTGATGTAGCCCATTGTAGTACCACATGTAGTAATGTGTATACTGCAACCTTTTCATTGTTACACTCAGTAACAGACCCCAAAATAGAGGTGTATGTTAATGTTGGAAGTAATATGTAATTCATGTGTGTTTGTGTAGGAGTTCTCAACAAGGAGTTGGGAATCCCCCTTTCCTCCCGTAATTACTAAAAAAAAAGGCATGCCAAAAAAAAAAAAAATCACGGCGAGATTGCGTCCGTATAATAGAGAGATCCGGATAAAGGGAGGCCGGATAGGAGAGGTTCAACTGTATGACTTCTGACTGCATAAGGGATATAACATGGTTAGCACTTACTACAGATCAGACTCTGTGAACTTCATGCTATGAAAACCAAAGACCACAGGCACAAAATATATGGCAAATATTTGCATTGTATTTCAGATGATGAAAAGTAAAGTGTTGGGAAGCTGCCTTAATCATGTCTACTACACTGGATGGTCATATACATTGTAGGGCAGGGGCATATGTGTACTAGTGATTGTATAAAATAAAATTCAAAAACATACATTGGGTATATTGGGACTATGGGAGTTCTTTTACTGTGGGTCATAAAAAAAAATATGCCACACAAGGAACATATATGATAAACCAGTAAAATATATTCAATCACTACCAATTTATCATCTACTGTATGTGCCAATACAATATACTTGGTGTTTATAGAAAGTACACATGACACTGGGTATAAAAAGTTGGCATACTATGGGACACTAGGGTTCAATAATTTCACTCAATCAATAAACTGAATATATCCACAGACAAGGTATTTTCTCCTTCACTTCAATTCAAGACAAACGGTGCAAACTCAGCTATCAGAAATTACATTTCACACATAGAGAAACAATCCATACCTCACGGACATTACGAATAAGATATACCAACAGTAACAAACAAAGTACTCATACTACAAAGGGGGGGGGGGGCGGGGAGCTGTCCTGTAAAGTATGTTTTTCAGTCATGAAATTTTTAATCATTGTCATAACACAGTTTAGCATGGCTATGAACATGGTCCAAAACAATACACATGAACCTAACTTGAGGTTTTACAGCATCAAAGAACTTTCTTGAGAAATACAAAAAGCTGGGAAATTCTGAGGTGGTTATTGTTGTTGGTTTGTTTTGTTTTTGTTTTGTTTTTGTTTTATTTTTGTTTTATTTTTAGGTTTTTTTTTGTTTGTTTGTTTGTTTGTTTTTTTGGGGGGGTGGATAAACATCAAAACCCATGGCACCCAAAGCACAAAGGACAAGATATTTTAGTTCCCACAATCCCAAGATGATGATATGATATTAATTCTCAGTAGAATCATGAGGGGAGGGGGAGGGACAGGAAATGAAGGAGGGCAGCCATCAAGAAATGATCACTGTAGCCTTGTATACCTTGAGATGCAAACAGCTTGCCATACTGGAAATTTCACAGCAATGCAGCATTCTAGCATGCAAATTGTGGCTCTAGAAAGACATTAGCCCTCATTCACGGACTCTTTTAGTGCACAGACTTATTTCTGTGTTTGCTTTTTGTGTTTTGTTTTTTGGAGGGGCACTGGGTTGTTTTGGGTGTTTTTATGTTGCTTTTTTCTAATAAACATTGGTATCAGCACACAACATGACTAAATCCATAGCCTGCAATATTTGGTAATCTGCCATAATATATGAAACACGGCAAATATGGTTGCTACATTACATATAATGGATTAATTTTTTTCAGATTGTTTCTGCCTAAAGAAGTTTTCGCATCAGGCTCCCATAGAGCTGCACAGTGTTGTGTAGCGACTACGTTGAGCTTAAACTGTACCATACGCTGTGCCCACACCAACCTACAATGTATGTACAGTGTAACAATACGCTGAGCAACACAAAGGAGTACGCCAAAAAATAAATAAATAAATAAACACGGTAAATTTTGAACACATACTTTAGATGTAAAACACAGGATGCAAAAATATGCAGTTTACACTGTATATGCAAAGTCTATGCAATGCTACTCTACTGTACACCATGCCTGTGCTCTGCACCAGTACGCAACACTATGATACTGTACACCAATGTCTGCACAACAGTATGCTACCATATGCCAGTTGGACAAAAAATCCTATGAGCTAGATTCAAGGATTTACCCAAACACTTCAATTTCTCATTCTTGCAATTGCTTGCTTTCATTAAAAATTTTTCCCATGAGAAGGCAGCTGTTTTTGACGTAGTCAGTACAACTTTACGCAGCAACTTTACGCAGTGTGAAAGCCCCTTAACCCATTGAGGACGAGTCCCGAGTATACTTGGGCAAGTGTCTACGGGAAATGCATGCTGTAGCAAAATCAGTCCATCCTCAACGGGTTGATGGACCAGCAGATTGAGAAGGAAATGGCTATAACATTTGAGTTTCTTGCCCTTTCAGAAGTCAGGGTCACTTCGCGTTGTTACATAAATGAAGGTAAGGCAACTAATCAGTGAGTGCTGGCTATGCTATATGACGACTTCAACTGGTCCGGGCTCAAATTGTCTTTCCTGGACAAGAGATTATTTTCAGAGTGCCACAAACCTGTCTCTTTCGAAGATTTACAACAATGCTGTGCAAAAGAGGGTCATGCCTTTCATATGATACTGCACTCCATGTTTACGTTGACTTCGATGCATAGAGCAAAACTATGCAAACAGTCAAAGCTTTATCTAAATCAAACAGAGGAGTAAGAAAGTTTTGACATTTCAAGGAGTTACATCTTTTCATGTCAGTTATACTGGTATTTAAAAGGTCTCTCAAGTGAGTTGCACACAAATCTTCAGTGTCTTTCCTTTCTTGGAATGAATTCCAAGAAGAAATATCATTCTCATTAGATTTATTAGACACGGAGGTTGCACTGACTATTAAACGCAATGAACACTCATGTGGGAGGGATTTAATTGCAAAAAAATAATGATAAAGATGATTCTTTATAACATTTTAATGTACAAACCAAATACCATGTAACAATGTTTCTTGAAAACATGAAAAATTCTGAATTCTATCAACGTACTGTTTTGTTCAGTTTTGGTAGAACTGTTACTGTTCCTTTTGTTTGATTTTTACTCCATATATCTGACATTTCTTCCCAGAGTCAATGTGGACATGGAATGGAGTTATGTTTGTTGCGTGCATGTGAAATTTCACAGCAGTGCAGTGCTGTTGGCAGCTCTCAACCACAAGGTGGCGTTGTCTCCTCTGATGCCTATCAACTTTGAAGCATCCCACTACAAAAGCTCTCCAATTTTTTACGATCACAGGGAAGAAGATTTTTTTTCCCACCCTGAAATTGAGTGCTTCTGTATTGTTTTCTCGCCTGATATACTGATGAGTAATACGTGAAGAGACAAAATTGGGGGCTGCTAATGTCAACTAGCGAGATGTAAAAATCTTTGTTTCTTTCATTCCTTTTGACTGGTAATTACTATTTAAGTTGTCATCTTATCAAAAACAAAGTAAAGGTGTCTTATAGATGTTTTTTTCTCAAATGATGATAATTCTAGAGGGGGTCCTCATGACCTAAAGTAAAAAAATTAACTTCCTGAAAACCAACTCTGTCTTAAAGGGACAAACAAAGCAAAAATATGATGTGTTACCTCACAAGCTTGGCCAGATACGATTAGATTGGACTCAGTAGTACCCCAATCATACAAACAACCTGAAAGTCAAGAAGAGCTACTGGATGAAAGAAATGAGAATTCCTTCCTTGCATGCTTCTTGATGAAAACATCAATGTGGACATTTTAGCCATTAATTTTCCTCAAACGTTCCTGGGGCTCTTAAAATTTACTGGCTACTTCGGGAGTGGCATATGATTTGATGAAAATTTATTAGTATCCTGGCTATTCTATAAAACTAACGATGAATATCTTTGTACCTAAAGTGATATTTAACAAATGTAAACAGACGAAAACTGACCAGAAATGAATAAAGTGATATTTGTTACATTTTTTAAATATTAATATTAGTACTGCTGGAAGACCAATGCACCTACTTATATACCATACTACAGCACATATGGATACGGACAAAGAGTTTTGATATTTAGACAATTTGCAGATATTAGATTCTTGCAGAATAGTCAACTTTACAGTAAGTAATTGAATGTACTGCAGGTAAGCAGGATGTTATGAAACTATTACTTGCCGTTATTAAGGGTATAGTTTGTTGATATTATCACTAAGTAGGAGCTAACTACAAGTGTGGGGCTGAAGTATCTTACCACAGCTTCGTCGGGAAAAAGTGGTATGATTGAAAAATAGAGAATGGGTGAGGTTTATGACAAATAAAAGAAGAAGAATCAATAGCTGCCTTTGAAAGACATTCAAGTGTGAAATGAATATGCAAAAGGAATGACAAAGAGGTTGAATATTATTTTTCTTTTGTCTTGGTAAAGAATTTTAAAGGTGAGGGCATATTGATATCTACATGTATGGTAATCATTTGTCTATCTCTTTTATTTTCAAATGTTTGTATAACATAATGATGTGTCCATACAGGTAGTAAATTTGAAAGCTACAGACAAAAATGTCTTTCTTTCTTATGGACAGGACTAAAAATGTGGACACTTATTATTCCAGGTTGAATTCTAAGGATAGATTTTAGTAATTACTAAGGAGATTAAGAATTGCACATCCTAGCAAAAACAAATTCATTAATAGAAGACAGTTTACTGGACACTTCTTTTTTATCTGTTCATGTTCTGTACATGTTTTGCAAAACATATGATTAGATTAATACATGACAGTCCTATAAGATTTACAGGATGCTACTTTGGCTTGAACATGTGCCCCATGACAGCAATGTGGGACTGAGAGAAACAGGGAGAGAGAGAGAGAGAGAGACAACCACCACACGAGACAGGCAGACTCTAAAGAAGTGAACAACTAGTGAAACTTGCAGTGATGCGGGCAGCGGTGACACGGGTGGCGGCCGACTGCCAGGCAGCCTCGGACTGCCTCCACGTGCCGGAGCGTGCCGGCGCGGACCCGCGGCTCTCTACCGAGCCTTGCGGAGAGGAAGCGGAGGTGGAAGAGGAGTAGGAGGAGGAGGAAGTGGTTGCACTAGCAGCAGTGTTGGTGTTGGTATTGGTATTGGTGGTGGTGGTGGTGGTGGTGGGTGCGGTGCCACTAGCGGAGGCAACAGCAGTGGTGTGGGCGGTAGAGCCCGGTGCAGTGCCAGTAACATGTGTTCTTGTTGATGAGGAGGATGATGATGGAGGTGAAGATGGAGTTGATGTTGGTGAGGATGATGAGAGGTAGGCATCCTCGATAGCCTTCATGCGGGCCATGTCCTCCACCTTTTCTTTCTCGTGCAGATGAAGCTGCTGGAAGAGGAAGTCCCGCACCTCCTTGTCCGTCTCTTTCTGCAAATGATGAAATTCATCCAAAGTACTAGTAACCTTAAGATATTCCAAACAGTAATCCAGATGTCATGGTACAGTATACTTGGCTAATCTTCCATTTGTTATTTGCTGTTGTGGTGGTAGAGTACAGCTTTAAAGACTGTTGATACGAGGTTGCCATATTGACCTCAGACTGCCAGGACTAGAAATAATTAACTTTTCTACAATAAAAATTGGCAGAGGCTCTGGCATACCTAGCACTATGGACATCCAAGGCATTTTTGCCATGATTCAAGTGTGTTTCGCTGAAAATATAATTCAAAATGTGAATGTCTTAATGAATGAGCGTTTGAAATTGCACAGCAGCAAAGACACAATAAGAGGAAGAAAGATACAAAAAGTCAGTATGCACACCTTGCTACAATGGTACGAATACATTGTCAACAGATAAATCACTTTTTCTTTCTGAAATCTTAAAAAAAAAGGAAAACAAAAACACTAGGGAAACCTGGAAAAGACAGAAAAGTCAATCATATATCTCAACTTTCATTACCAAACAGCTTGGAGGAAAAGCTTTAATAGACAATGTATGTATGCCTTTTTCTATTTCCCATATCTTGGAGGTCCATCCCTCCTGGTGACATTTTTAGCAGGCGAGCTTCTCCACCCACCTGTCCGTATCTGAGTTTGGCCTGCTGGACTAGCTCTTGTTCCCGGGCTCCGTACTGATTCATGCCAATGGGCAGCAGCCGCTTCAGGGCGGCTAGGATGAGACTGGGAGGGCTGCCCTGCTGACCGTCCGGACGTTTGGGCGTGGTCGACATCGGCTTCGGGGGCTCCCCGGGTGGGCTCATTCCGCCCCCGAGTGAGCCCCCACCACTGCTGGACTTGGACATGGCAGAGGCTAGAACAGAGGAGCTGTCCACCTCTGTCTGAGCCACGTAGTTCTGCTCCTCACGACGGAAGTTCTGGCAAAGTTAATGATTTTTATAATATTATTGTAATATATCAAACATTACAAAGTGAACTTACAGCATTTTGAAATCATTTGGGCTTGAGTTTAACATAACAGGACCTTGCTAGGGACAAATTTTGACAGTCAGGACTTGAATGTCAGCATTTCTCACCAAATACAATTGTACTTTTATTCTGCATGTGTCCAAGAGGAAAGAATATATCATATGGCTACTATCTCTCATCTGACTCTGTAATCTCACAAACATTATCCTATCTATTTTTTCCCCTACCAAAAACAATGTTATGCAAACATTCAATATTACAAATTGATTGATTTCCCTTAAAGTTAAGCAAATCATATAAAATGTGAAACGGGGGTTATAGAGCTGGTTGCTTAAGTCTTCAGAGTCAAACACACTGCAAGACAGGGAAACAGACTCTACACAAATACAGAGAAATACTTACTGCTGATTTTGCCCAGGAGTTGAAGACGGCAGCTACCTTGTAGTATAGTTTCTCTGCTTCCAGTGTGGGAGATTTTAGCCACTGAGCCCTGTATTTAAGGAGGAGATGTTGATGCATACAAGC
This sequence comes from Diadema setosum, assembly GCF_964275005.1. Classification (NCBI taxonomy): domain Eukaryota; kingdom Metazoa; phylum Echinodermata; class Echinoidea; order Diadematoida; family Diadematidae; genus Diadema; species Diadema setosum. The sequence goes on from NC_092685.1 coordinate 8,482,910, forward strand.
TGTAAGAAGAGCTACTCATGAGCATTATTGGCACTATATATGGCATTAATAACATTCACATACACAACTACAATGTATGCATCACATTACTCATACCTCAAACATGCAAACATAGTTTAAATGCAGAGATGACCACAATCTTGACTGAAAATGTACAAAGACTTTATGTGTGACTTCATAAGATAACAAGTTTGTTTATTTGTTTTGCCACTATTGTAACTTTCAACCACTAGAATCCATCGGAAATATGATACAGTAGGTATGGGTCTCATCAGGCAAGAACACCTACATTTTTGTTGTTTTCAACATAATGGACTCTTACATCCCTGCTCATGTCGACCCATTTCACAAGCATCTTTAACGCGCATTCAGTCACACTGATAATCATTGTCCGGAGGTGATAATAGTTCTAAAGTGTGTATGCAAAATATCACTCACACTCACACACGTTCATGCAAATATGCACAACCTTTCCTCCATCTCTCACACACACATACATAGACAGAATACATGGATTACATGTACCTCTGTGAATCAACAAACTTGATGAGCAAGGGGTAGAAAGCATACAGATCTCTAACGATGAGGTGATAGTCCTGTGGATGAAAAAGTATGATGAAAAGATACATCACATCTGTCCCCTTCATACATAACAAGAAGAGTAAAGCTTACAAAACAGATGCTATCAACATTGATTTAAAAGTTCTAACCTGCACTGAATTGGAGGTTAACTCACAATGGAATTCCTTTCAACCACAATCATTAATCTTGTCAAATCATTCTAAATAACCTTATTCTACTGCCAATTTTGGCATGACTGAATTACCTAGTATGGATGCATATAAACAATTCTGTGTGTACATGGCACTCTCCTTGCTAGAAAAAAGCAAATGGTAATCCAAGATGTATATGTACATGGTTTCTGAAGTGAAGGATTGCAAAAAAGTGCAACAAACTAGAGCTTTCAATAAATGTGTTCAGTACAACACTGTTATAGTTTGTCCATAGTAAGTACTTATTCAAGACTTCAACATAAAAGCATACATGCAAGGTATCTATCATTCTGGCTGCTGTGGACATCAGGAGCTCAATGCAAACCTAGCATTATCCAAGACTATGATATCACTGTGACATATGACTTCCTTCTTGCAACTTTTGTTAGTCACGACGGAATTCAGAAGATCTCTAAGACAGAGTTCACTGACCTCAAGGATGGCATACTCTGCCTCCTCCATTTCCTGTCCACCCATGGGGTAGTCCTTCTTTAGATCCTCCTCTGCCTTGAATACCTTGGCCGTTCTCTCATCCAGTTTCTCCACCACGGGAAGGAAGTGAGTTTTCAGCAGCTCCGGCTGGGCATCGTTCAGGATGGGTTGTGCTGTGGCTAAGGTGGCGAAGTGAGAAGTTAAAGGCAGAAAAATGAAGTGCATGTCATGACAAAATACAAGATCCAAACAGATATTAAACATAAGGCTCTCTGATAAGAATTCTACAGAATATTCTTGCAAATGAATGCAAACAGGTACACAGGACTCAAATAAACTGGAAAATATTTGCGGCAAAAGTCAAACACATCATAAATTCTACATAAAAGTACTGCAGATACACGTAAACTTGAGATGTAGATGTGAGGATTTAAATCAAACCCTCATGGAGGAGGCATGTGTGATGATGGGATGTACAGCATTTTCAAGAGCTACTACATGTATGAAGGATTTGTGATGTTGTAGACAGATCTAGGGGGTGGAGAGTCATATCCATGACACAGCTAACCTGCAATTCGAGTCATCCATGGGGCATTCTCTGACCCAAGGTTGTTCTTGATGAGGGTCAAGACATTACCAAGGGTGTTGTTCAGATTGCCTGAGTTCACCATGGTCCAGTAGTTGCTGCCATTCAAAAGGTAAACAGTGATGAACAGTGATTAACAGAGTTAACACATGTCCATCCATCCAAAAATAAATGAATAAGCAAATACATGTAAACCCGACTTACACTGAATTCCAATATTTTGTTATAGTGTCACAAAGAAAAGGGCAAGACAAGAATATGCATATTTGATTAAGAATATTCTTGTATATTTCTATCATGCAAGCAAATGGAAGAACAAAAGTACACTGCTGTATTCAAACACATGTGACTAACAATCTTGCTGATATCATACACTGTACACTATAAAGAACATGTAGGTATGACTGCTTGGCTGATACTAACCAGTTTCTGACCAAGATCAGAAAGATCCACACATAACTCACCCTTGTCTCCTACAGATGTTGTCTGGTCCCTGCTGCCACCAGTAGTGTAAGTAACTGCAGATTACAGATAGTTCAGTTCAATTGGATTTGTCACGTTGATCGTATCAAAGCATATATGTAGTTTGTAAAAAGCACTTGGAGATATGAACATGCAATACTGTGCTGTATCATGGGTCAAAAAGCTGAAAACAAGCTCTCCATATAGATTGTTTGCATGAAGCTCAAGATTATGAGAATGGAGGGATTTACTGGAAACTTTAACAAAGCAGTAAGTTGCTTTCTATGAAAACACTTGCAATTAAGCAGTGGCTATGATTAATTTACATGTGGAACAACTTAACATACAATTGTGGCACATTCTCCATGAAGTGAAACACTATTTGGCTGTTTGACATCTTATCCCTCAAAAGGAGTAGGGACTCTATACTGCCTTATTCAATTTTAGAAGCAAATAATAAAAGAAACTCCTTTGACCACTGTATTCACTGATGGAAGAAAACACTATGTGGTCGAAGAGCATTAACTTCCTTAACTCAAGATGGAATGTGAAGATGATCTTTACCTGCACAGCATGGGAAGAATGACCTCTATGACGTGTGGAGCCTGGTCATACTTGGCCCCAGAAGTAGCCATCTTGTCGATCTCGGTCACCACAGCTGGCAGAGTGGGGATCCCAGCTGCCAATTTGATGAGTTCATCTGGACAACAGGAGAACAAAGGACTACTATGTAAAAAATTATCCTATCACTTTTCTTGTCAAATGTACATACAATTTTAGTCAAGCCCTACTGCTTTATTATACTAGTTGTCCATTCTTTCTCTTTTTTTTTTTGTCTTTCTACACGAAATGATTTGAGATGAGAGGATATACCGTAGATGCTAGAAAGCATATATATACAGTCACATAGAAGAAAACAGAAGACAAAAAAGCAAGCATAATGGTAACCTACTGAGTAGTGGACCAAAAAGAAATGGTAACATGGTGACCATCAGAGACTGCTAGATTTTAAAAACTTATCCACATCTTTCTGACTGCAGCAAGAAAAGTACAGTGTGTGCCTTTAATGACTTGCAAACTTGAGAGATTCATTTGGGTTAAAGATCCAGCTAATGACTGCATGATAGCAATAGTCAGTATCTCTTGGACAGAGAAGTTGGGTGGGGAACAGTAATGGACAGCTAAATATGATACTTCAGTTTTTCTCTCTACATCTCAAACTTTCAGAAATCCTCATTAACCTTGTATGAGAGGAGAGTTACAGTACCTGTGGCTTCTCCCGTAGAGCCTTTGAGCTCAATTTGTCCTAGGAGGGAGTTTGGGTTGTTCTTGTTGAGGTGGGGCTCCAGGAAGGCCACGGGGAAGGCACCAGCAAAGGCCGCCAAGAGCTCACCAATGGCTGGACGAAGTCTGAACACACACAACATGAAGGTGAAAAGCATCATTACAGATCGGGTGACATTTCAGGAGCCCAGTAGAAGAAAAAGATTATAGCAATGCTTTTCCCTTATTTCACAGCAATATGGAGAAAACATCAAAGGATATGAGTAAATGAAAGCCTTAATAGCTGTCAAAGAGTGTTTTGTAAAATAAGACATACCTATAAAGATTTGCAAAGAAAAGGTCCCATTACAAAAAAAAAGAAAAGGTCCCATTACAAAAAAAAAAGGAAATAGGAAAAAGAAAAGAGAGTGTAAAATCAGTGGTACGAGCCGGCCGCTACCAATTGACGGGCAAATAAGTAAAACGAGATTGATGTACATTGTATGTATCATTTGGAAATCATACTGGTTTGCAATACTCACAGTGTAGAGATTAATTGTGAACACACATTATCAAAAATGTACTGCCTAATTATGACATACTGGTGCTGTTTGGAAGTGTGCATATACATTGTAGCATTATACTGTATAAAAGCATTTGTATCCAAGGCACACATTCTCAGGTGCAAACTCCCCTGGTAACAAATCATATGCTTCCCAGAGATCAGATTATACAATAATACTGCTCTCTAAAGCACTTCATCCAGGTGCAAAATTACTACACTATTAAAGGCATTAAAACTTTCAAGCATAATCAAAAGCTCATTCCCAAAAGAGACATTTCTTTGATGCAGCTTGAAGACTTAAAGAAACTCACACAGTCATTCACATACATGATATTTAAACATGCTGTGCGTGAAAACGATTATCATTTATCTTGCCACTAGGAGAGCCTGTATGAGAAAAAAAAAGTGATCGTTCTTGGATTAAGCCACCAGCAAAGCAGAAAACGGCGGTCTTCATTCTGAAAAATGTGACGAACAATAGAATCTCAGATCATCGTGTTGCACAATCCAGGAAGTCATTACAGAGCATTCTTCAATTGCACTGTAATTATTGCCAGTGAAAGCTTTCTGCAGTTGATATTGCGACAGAAAAGGGCAAGTTCTCCATCAAATCTTCACCTTACAGTACAATCACCATGCTGCCAGGAGATACCAATTCGTTATTTCTGAGCTGAATGCCATACTGAAGTTTGTCTCTTTCTTCAAATGACCTGTATTGACATTCCCTGAACTTACTGCTTTGCTTTTATCTATCTGCTTTGGCTTTATCTAAATGAAATTGACAGTACAAAACGGAGATATTTTGACTTGCTCTGCATCTACTTCATCTGAATTTAAGATGAATGTATGTCCACTTCGTATTATCATTACTTTGTCATATACATTGAGTTGATTTACAAAACCAATGGCTGCTGCACACCCAGGATCAAGAACAAGTGTTTAGACAGTGACAGAAAATTACAGGAAATACTGCTGGCAAGAGACTATACCAAAGAGCTGATCAAATTATTGTCTTCAAAACACTAAAATGTGTTCAAAGCAAATTCTGCTAAAAAATCAGCTGTAGACATCTAGCATTCTAAACTGTTCTGTGACATTGGCAGTGTAATGTTCTCCATTGTTTGTGTCCACTGACAGAGATTCATTTCAACATGTTCCAAATCTGAAAGTTTTCAGTAAATCAGAGAAAGCTGAAGCTGCAAACATTTTCAGACAATCATACATACTTGTTTTTCTCTCCAAGCATATATTAAATACCTCTTTGCTTATATCAAAATCAATATTATCTTGTAAATTATGACACTTCCACAGCTGCTGAGAACTACAAAGCTACATGCACTGAAATAAAAACACACACATCTCAAACAATAAATCTGATTTTGTTGTTTTTTTTCTTAAATCAATGAAGTCGCTTGACACTTATGAATATTACATCCTTTCACATGCAAATCTTCGCCTTAACGATCCATCATGAAGGAAATAAAAATGCTCCAATAAAGCGTGTGATTCAGAATTCTCATTTTGTTTAATGAGATTTGCCCATCACATTTAGCTTTTAAGCCATGCTGCTGTAGGCATAACATGCACAAAAATTGGTGTAATTTACTTTCCAGTCACAAAACGTGACTCATTTCATTATAGGGCATTGCGATCCAATGTATCATCTGCATATACATGTACATTACATATACATACATACACATATACTATGTATACCTACTAACATACATACAATGTACATCACTTGTACATACACTTGTATACAAACATGAACAGACATACAATGATGCATGTGTACAGGCCCATCTTTCCCTCTTATCATACACTTGATGAGACTTAGATTTTTAAGTTTCAAATACATGTAGGTACATGTATATTCACATGAAAACTCCTGTAAATTTCAATGTGATATGATTTCATCAAATTTCCTCCTCAGTACATCTACTGTATGTGGGAGTAATGAACAGAAGTGGAGTTGTTCATAACATTTTATAATGACAGCCCTGGTGTACTGTGAAAATCTAAACTCAATGCCTTTGATATATGAATATCACAATGATACAAATGATACAAATAGAATACAAAGACCTACCAAATTTGACACAGAAATGTTTGTGAGGAAACAAAATTTCATAGTAATTCATATCTACCCTCAAGATAAGCAATCAATGTTAAAAAACAGTTAGCTTCATTGTAGCAGTACTTAGATCTATCTCGAAGGGTATACAAATAAACAGAAAAATTGAGACTATACCTGTAAGTGAGACTGATAATATCATAAGCAAATACTGTAAAAGTGGAAATTTTCGTGGTATTGAAATTTTTGCGCATTTCGCGCGACCAGAAACTAGCGCGAAATTAAAAGCACGCGAATATTTTTGCCTGCCATATGTTCCCATTCGTGTACTTACTGCCTTGATTCCGCGGAATTAAAAACACGCGAAACTCATCTTACTCGCGTGAAAATATCCACTTTTACAGTAAGTATACAATTTTAGGTGTGGTGTGAAAGTTACATGTGTAACTTCTGTTCCAGCAGTGCATCCCAGATGTTCAGCAAAACTGCATTACACATTACAGGTAGGGGATACCTTTTACAGAACTCCCAAAATGCAGCAAAACATTTAATATGAACCTCAGGGGACTTGTTTAGGCCACTGCTGAGAAATTTGGAAGTCAACAGTTATCTACAATTTGAATAATACACAAAACTCAACTACTCAGTAGTTCTGTGTGTCAGCCACACTTAAGCCTTTTTGTTGCAGTCTTCTGTATTTTTTATCTATAAACACAAATCTAAAAGTATAAGAGCTGATGTAATAACATATAGAGTGTGTGGCAAGAATGTATATGGAAATGTTTGTAAGTTTTGATGAACTTTATTCACAAAATATACATGATGGGCACACATGCAGTGCATGGGTCTGCAAAGGTAGCCTAGTAATGTACTGGAATTTACGGTGAGCCCCGAAAATAATTCAATTCAAAATCTAACGGTCAATAAAAATGTACTAAATGTTACCTTCCACTTTCAATACTTTATGGGAGTTTCTAAAATGATACTCTCTTCAACATACCACTGTGTTTATATAACTCTTCATTTAAGGCATGCAAATGGGATTCCCTACCTTTAAAGTGGCTGAGAGCACAGTTTGCACTTTTTTCTTTCTTTTTTTCGTCTGGTGACTGCAGCAAAATTTTAACTGCACTAACCATTCTAACCAAAACAGTCAAGAAAAAGTGTTTCAGATTATGCTCACATTGCTCTAGGCATTGTTATTATTCCCTCACTTTTGGGAATATCTGTCTAATGTGTCTCTAATATCAGCTATGCAGTGAAAGTAAGAAGTGTCAATTTTATGATGAGCAGATAATTTTTTTTTTTTTTTTTTTCAGGAAAATTCCTCCTATGGACTTGATGTAATAAAGACAGAAAGTGTAACCATCATGGATAAGTGACATGGAGTTACAATTTTGGGGGATTTAAAAAAAAACTCATTCTTGGCAGGATGTTGCTTCTGCCCTTATGCAATGCCTTAAAAATAACTTTTGAGAGAGCAAAAGATCTCTATCCCAAAACAGCGTATTGAAAGGTTGCAATACTTCTTTGCATAACACTGCATCTATATTTCATGGGTTATTGATAGAAGTGTATGCCAGATCTGCGAAACAGCACAGACCTTTCAATGATTACACATGATACTGTATCTACTGTGAATCATGTGTTGGGAAGGTGTGAATCTTTGTTAATCTGACATTTCTAATTTGCATTTCACTGCATTTTCTGATTTGCTGTTTCAAAGTGGACAGCCCTTTGGGATCAACATGTGTAAGCAAGTTATTATGTGACTTTCACAAATCCAACTCAGATGTTACAGGCACACTCCCTTCACCCAGCTTTATGAGAGGTTTTGTTGTTAATCAGGCTCAATTCATCCTGTGATTGTACTAAGAAATAATCAAATTTCCTGCTGGAAAAAACAAAACAAAAATAATGTCTAAAATCTGTTCAAAATCATTTGAGCAATCTACAATCCAGCAGAGGAGATGAACAAAATAGTTAAAGCCAAAAATCACATCATCCTGAGAGAAAAGGTTCATTTAAAGCCGGAAATCACTAGACAAAAAAGAAAAGAAGAAAGACATTTCTGAAGGAAGATGACAATGCCTCTGCATAAGACATCTTGTCCAGACAGAGACCCTTTCTACCATACATTAGTCACTGTTGTGTGAAGGTAGCCACAACCCAAAACCTTGGGGAATGAAATACAGTTCTGGTATTTATGACTTGGCAGAAACTAAAGTTTAGAGAATATGTACTCCCTCAGGTAATGAGAGACTTCTGTTGATTTTTTGCAACAGAAAAGAGAAAACCATGCATGTGCAAACATGTATATATACAGTAAACCTTTCTTAAGTCAACCTCGCATAAGTCGAATAATCGCCTAAGTCGAAGGTCTTTTCACGTCCCTCCTCTTTGTATCCTATCGAATTTAATCTCTCATAAGTCAAATTTTCTCTAAGTCGAAGTTATTTCTTCAGTCCAAATAGATTCGACTTATGCGAGGTTGACTGTAATATACTTTTCAAGAGAATCATTCCCTAATCCAGTGTGATATCAATGGTTGCAAAACGTGAAGAATGGAGATATATATTGGTTTGTTAGTAAAGAATATCACAGCACAATGCAATGGAATATATTCATTTGTCTCAGCAATCAAATTAATGTCCTGCTCCCATCTTCAATTTTACCTCTCTGCAACATCCTTGGCCTCCTCATTTTCACTAAAAATGGAAATAAAGACGAGTTAAAAGTACAAATAAAAGATTGATGCCGCCAATACACGACATTTTTTTTTTTTTTTTCTGTGCACACACCTATCCACTGTATTATAAACACTATGTCTTGAAGTATGCTATTCAGAGAGCATTCAAAAAACAATTCTTGCAGCTGGTGTCTGCATGTACTCGCCAGACTACACTGTACATGTACAGTGTAGGGTTAAAATTATCCGTAACATCACACTGATCAAACTTTGATGCAGAAATACGGTCTTGCAATAACAACAGAAAAAGAAATATAATCTGATGAGTCAGCAAAATAATAGATGACTTTGTACATAATATTATTATGACACAGCAAAAACATATGTGTGAGAGTTACAGCGGTTGGGACCAACATGAAACACACAATATTAGAACACAGACAGAAAAAAGGGTTTCCAAAACTTGTCCAAGGAGTAATGAAAACTCACATTTCTGAGAGACTGTTATTTTCTCAATAGTACAGGCCTATCAAGTTTAAATGCAATCTTCTTCTATTCAAACATCCTCTCATATTGAGCTAATGTCAACTAAACTGCTTCAGTTTTGTCTTGTTTTGTTTTTGTTTTTGTGGGTTTTTTTGCTTTGTTTTTCACATCAGATTGCTTGTGTGAGATGTCAATTCTTAATTGAAAGAATTACATCCTTCAGTTGCTGATTGATTCATTGATTATTTAATTCATCATCATTATTATCATTATCATTATTATTATTATCATTATTGTTATCATTAATTACTAACTGCTGGGCAGAGCTAGCACAGTGGGTCTAGCGATGGAACTCACTTCTTCACATAGAGGGACTGGTCAGCTCCCAGTGTGTAGAGATTGCTGAGAATCCTGAAGCAGTACACCTGGACCTGGTCCACTGGTGATTCAAATAAAAAAACAAACAAACGATAAGAATAAACAGTAGGACTGCCCACATTACCACATCAATATCAGAGGCATCCCAAAGAGCAGTCTGGAGATGACTGTACATTGCATGCATCTCAGTGGCCAAATGATGGCAGATTCTTGTGTTCTCTTTAGAGATCTAGACATGAAGAGGAATGGAAATTTTCCTAACACATACAATCTTTTTCAGTAATACAAGTTATGCTTTTGATTTAGGCTCCCCCACTTTGGTTCCTCTGACTACTACCCTTTGTGGCGAGTGACATTGTAAGCATTATAGTTTTGATAATTTTTGTACAGAAAAATTGACAAAATGTCATTGTACAGTAATAATTGAAATAATCATTGTAAATCAGGTATGTTTGTTTCATACTTTTGTGAACACAAAGTGGATATAAATTCAAATCAAATCAAATCAAATCAAATCAAATCAATTGAAAGTTTCAGAGAGACTTGGCAGGTCTGAAAGTGAAATACAAACATGTAAGATGCACAGATGAAGGTTCATATACTGTAAAACCAGAAACATTATGTGGTATGAAACTTTCTCAAATGACAGACCATGAAAAAGTTATATACTGCATAAGCAAGCATTGTGTAGCCAAAAACTTTTGTATTCAATCTACTTTTGGCAATCTTGGCTCCTCACAAAATTCATGCAAGAGACATGCAAACAAAGACATTTCTAGCTTATATGCCTTCAAGGGTGAGGAGTTAAAAAAAAAAAATCCCAGGCCTCCCCTCTTTCAGAGAAAAAAGACCTCCTAAAGACAAATCAAAAACAGCTTTATATAAACAAAACAAAACAAAACAAAACGAAAGGTGGTGCAGGACTCACAGAGCAGGTCGGCACCATAGTTGTGTCTGGCAAGGTGCTGGAAGAGACTGATCAGCACTGGCACCAGGACTCCAGGCACGTAGTTTATGGCTAGGTTGTGCTTGGACACCTGGGCCGACTTGATGTGGGTGAAGCGGCCACCGTTCCTCACATTCTCCACGGTGGCGCTGAGGTCCTCTGAGGCGTGGCGGAAGAAGATGAGCAGACCGCTTTTGATGGCTTCCGTGCTGTGCTTGACCACAGAGCTGACCACGCAGAAAATAGAAGTGTAAAATAAGATAAAACAAAAGTTTTCACAAAAATACACTTTCTCCTGACATTAAAATACCAGTAAATTCCATGTCATATGAATACACGCAATTATTTCGTATATTACATACATGTACATGCTCATACCAGGCATATCAACAGGGTTATTGTACACGCTTAAATAGTTGATTATTCACAGAATTTTCCTGGACTAGAAAAGGATTGACTCTTATTCTACCCGACAAGGTCAAGACACTTGAAAAAGAAAATAACTGAAACATTCCATGAATGTCATGCCTCTTTTTTCCTCTCACTGAAATTACATTGTAGCATGTCCTTCATAAAAATGTAAAAACAGTGATATCAATGGATCTCAAAGCAAAGAGCTCTTTATAAAGTTTGATTCATTCCTGTCAAGTTGGGTTGGAAATGTGCATACAATGTCAAAGAAAGAAAAAAACTTTCCCATTCTGTTATATCAATTTTGATTACAAAACGCAAAACAAAACAGACAATGACAATCCAAAGTACATACTGTTTACACAATCTTTAGTGAACAAGGCCATGGACATTGTGCCCTTCTACCATTGTGGGTTCATACAAAGTCCATAAAATATTTCCTTTTTGATCAATATAATGCACATATTTCCACCTAAGATTGCAAATTAGTGACAGCAGACCTGTAACACCTTAAGTGTATCAAAATATTATTAATAAAGGTGAATGAACATCAGAAGCTAACAGGATTTTACGTTCTTCAAACAGGAGAGAAAATAGGATGGTACTGGAACATTTTTTTTGTCAGGTGAAGGGGCAAAATTTTCACAGATTACAGTATGTGTGACATATTGAACTGCGACAGACAAGATAAACTTTTTTACTACAGGGTTTACATCTCTAAGAATGTCTTTGTACAGCCATCACATTCTACCTCATCCTGCATTACTGCGGCTGTATGTGATAACAATAGGAAATGCCAAACAAATCATAGTGATATACATTTGCCACATTCCAATTGTTAAGATGTCAGGCACAGGATCCGAATGTGAATGCACATGATGTGTAACTCCCCAACATCAATGTGACACAGGGGGATGGTATGCATAAAAACAGAATGTCAGAGAATGCACTGTTGTATTTTGTTACCCTTGATGACATCACTCGAAAGAGTGCACATGTATGACATTCACACTAAGTATAATATGTTTGGTCCATTTCTATATACAGTATATCTAGAGAACCTTGTTGACTTTTGGCACCAAAAAATTCATGCATCCAGGCCGTGCATGTAGAGCTCCAGCTATTAACAGGCTTTAAGTTCATTGGCTACTGCCATTCCAGTTGTAAGCAACAGAAATCACTCTATTTCAGACCTGCCGGTATGATGTACACCATACATGTATATTCTTAAAATGGAAATATGTTTTCCTCATCAAGTCATGCTAAATGGAACATTGTGCTCTTTGCTGTTTTCACTCCTTTCTTTAAAATCCAGGAATAATGTATTGTGCTGATGGTTTTCAAGGCATACACTGTGTATGTCATGTGCAATGTGTGATGGTGCATGCATTGGTGTATACACTGTATGTATGTACACTGTAACACAGCATTCTGGGAGGAAGAGTGTGAAGTGTTGAGTGTAGACTGAAATGTTCATGGTAGACATACAAGTAAATAAATTTTGTATGATGATGGGGTAAAATGGAATAAAATTTAGACTGTGCTCCTTTTTGTTTAAACTCTGTTAACTTTAAGATCATGCTTGCAATTGAATTACAATTAAAATATCGTTTCTGTTGCAAGCATAGTTAGCATCCATTTCTTGCATGTTTTTCCAACATCCCAAACAAGGACAAAGACATATCCTTTTGTTAGAGAAAACAACCAATAAAACCTTTCAATAAAAACAAGAAAGTGAGAGAGAAACAGAACTTTAGAGATTACATGTACTTCAAAAACACCAATTAGAGTGGTGTTTTCCCATCTACATCTCACAATGATTAAAGTTGATGACACAATGAATGATAGAATGCATGGAATGGAAACAGATGAATCGAAAATCGTTTGAAAACATGGTCAAGCAAATGGGAGGTTAAAGGTTATGGTGGGGAATTCCTAAAGAAAAGGAATTTAGGGTACACAATAGAAATCGATCAGGACGGATCACAGAAAAATTATTCAAGATGTAAACAAGTCAGAGGAATAGAGGGTAGAGCTAGATCAATGACGAGACACTCAAATGGAATGGAGATAAAGTTGATATTAGACAAAAAAGGAAGGAAAAAAAATGAGCATTGTGTATTAGGAAAGCAGACTGGAAAAATAGGAGGTGAAAATAAATTAAGTAAAGTCCTTTATTTTTAATGCCTCAAAAGAGATTTCATGGAGGAAATTATAGAAAAGAGGTCATTAAGCCTCCAATAATTAAGTGGCAAGAGTTTGCCAGAACAAAGCAGGGCAAAAAGACAGGAGTGGAAGAAAAAAGATGGCAACAAAGAAAAGCAAAGTAACATAAACAATTTCATCTGAAATGAACGCTACAGGGGAAAGATATGGACAGGAATAATGGCAACTGAAAAAAAAAAAAGGTAGAAAATGAAAATAGAGAATGCTTACAGATTATTTGTGTGAGTGTATATGTATGTGTTTGTGTGTCTGTGCAGGGGGAAAGGGGCCATGGGTAAGATGAAACATGGGGGAGAGGGAGGGGGGCAACCCACACCAAAATCACGCTTGATACCTGATACCCTCTGACTGAGAAACCCTGGGTTCATAAGACAGAAGTAGAAATATGTAGTGAGAGATACAGAGTGCAAACAAGAAAAACGATAAGGAAGACGGGACAAACTAAGAAAAATCAATCAATAAATAAGAAACTTTCAGCACAGTGTGTCATGTATGAGTGGAGGAAAAAAAAAAGACGGGTTCTCTTTTGGATTACTGTATGCACCATATACTCCCAAAGTATAATATTGTAACTTGGATTAGGACTTGATGACAATTTTGTGAGTGTTCAAATTTGCAGTTTAGAGCCAGATTAATGGAAAAAAGCAAAAGCATCCCTCTTTAAGAGAAAAGTCACGAATTCCCACCTAAGAGACATTATACAATGCCTTTATGATAAGGGAGGTAAAATTTTGGCGAGTGGTTAATTTTGTGAATATCAACTGACTTTTGAAATGGTGAAAACGAAACATTGCAAAATATTTTGCTTATACGGCACCATGATCTTCTTTAAAAAGCTGGAAATGATATCAAGGGGTCAGTAGGTTGGATTATACATTTACTGCCCATGTTAAGAACACATTTGTTTGTGATTTTCATGTCAGCACTGGCTGAATTCATTGACAAAGATATCTACACATTGTATGAATGGCAAATTGAGTAGCAGCATGGGGAAACAAATTACTTGAACATACAACACAAGTGGAAAATTGGCTTAGAAATGATAATTCTTAAGATATTTTGTAATTCTTTTTTCTTTGAATTTGCATAAACTACAAAATGTAGCCCAAGAAATTACTGGTGCTCTGATTATGAACAAATTGAAATCAAAGAGGAAAGCATCAACAAAAATAAATAAATTTGACAATAAACAATAAATAAAATTATATAAACTTATGGCTCTAGGGATTCTCTGATATTTACAAAATGATATCAAAGCACATGTCAAAATATCCTCTGTATTCCTGTGAGGAAAGGGAGAGGCAGTCAATATTCCTCAAGTATTTTTCACGGTAAGACTGACCTCGCATCGATGGATTGAGCCACCACTCTGATGCAGCGGATGAAAGGCAGAAGGTCGCGACCTGGAAGTGTAAAGGTGGGATACCACATCATGCGAGATCAACAATTTATCACTTAAAACAGGAGGCGGAATGTTACAACATACTGTAGCCTTTGTACATACAATTAAAGCACCTACCAACATTTGACATAATTTCATACAACTGCTATAATCTAACAACGAATGAGAACAAAGAATAGCAGTTTGTATTTGTACACACTGCAAAACAACACTGCATAGAGTACAACTAGAAGCCTGTATGACCAAAGTATACTTCATGCTTCATACATTTACCTTTCTATTTTGAATCTACATTGTATGTTGCTTGCTCCATATGGCATATTGGTCATCCCTCATCACCAATGGCTAAATGTGCCTAAATTGAATTTGTAAGGTCTAGCCATTTGCAGGAAAAACATCATCTTGATATTTCAACTTGAAATTAGATCTTAAAAAAAAAAAAAATGTAATCTACTGTTAACAATGCAGACTTCTGTGGTGTGCATACACAAATTGTAACAGCTTCAAACTTAACATTCACTTACCAAAGAGATTGATCTTTTGTCGAATTAGCTGGGCTAGCTTGCAGAAAAGGCTGAGGTACAAAACACATAAAACATTTGTTAAAGAAAGGCATAGTCAATATCTATCCACGCTAGAGCTCTATCTGATTAAAATTACACAGTCCATGTTGACCAAAGAATACTCAAACATTTGTCGAGACAATGAAAAAAAGAGCATTGCCATACAAATAACATAAATCTTTTATAATGTCAGCACTATCTCAATGTCTCCAGCCATTATTTGACAAAACATTTTTTTCTGCTGTATTGGCCATAAAGAGGTCTGCAGAATTGGCTGCCATAGCCAGAATCTGGACAACCTGTAAAGCACATGCCAACAGGCGATGGAAATAGTTTGCATGCAAAAAGCTGAGGAAATTAATAAATAGCAAATACAAAAAAAAAGTAGATATGAAATTATACATATTTGTTTTCAGCAAACATAGTTCTTTGTTACCAAGACATATCAGTCTTATACAATGAGCCATGAACTGAATCGCAGCTAACACTGTCAGTCATACAAATTCTGGAAAAATGAAATCTGCACTCATACCATGCAATGTTACACTGTCTGTATCTTTTACTACTACAGCATGATGCTACATGCCATCTGCTTGTCACAGCACACCAGATAAAGTTTACCATTGGGAAAGTGTAAGAAGCGAAGGGGATTGCCATTCCAGTGCATTGAATGCATGCCTTATTGCCATTTCAGACTTAAAGAATTTGAAAACAAGGCATAGTTGCTCCAATAATAGGGGGAAAAAAAATCAATAACACACAAGTCATGCAAGAAGAAATCAGACAAGTAAGAAGAATGACTACAGCTGACAGAACACTTTTGAATATTTGGTTCAGAACTTGACCTCATTCTGCACACAATGATAACATACTTTTTGACGAACGTATACGTATAAACACCAAATTTTGTGTAATTATCAACTCAATGAAAAATCTCAACACACATTCTACTGGGCAATAAAATTGTGATTGGTGAGAACGGTGGGTTATTACTGAGAAAAGTACTTTTTGCCTTGAAATCTTTATCATGGTTAAAAAGAAAAATGTTGTATTGTACGTATACATGTACATGTACAGTGTAAATCTGAATTAACTGCTAATTTATCACACAATATTTCAATGCTCAGACTACCACTACCACCATTCTTCAGAAGGAATCATATGAACATACACCGCATTTATTGGCCACATCTATGCACAATATATATATACACACACACAAACACACACAGGGCCGGATGGACTCGTCTAATTGACTTGGACTGATAATTAGAAGCATGCACATTACATCTTTCAGCAGATACTTTTCAATCTATCCACAGAGTTAGACACAAACTGGAATACATTGCAGTTTGAGACATAGTGCGTGTTTATACAGGAGCCTCTCGCATCGGCGTGCATGAGCCGGTATTTTACCTCCCGCATGAGCGCTTATTTCTCGTGTTTATACAGAAGTCAAAATACCGGCTCATGCGAGCTGATGCGAGCCGATGCGAGCGGACCTCAGCTGAACCGGACCTCTCGAATTTTGGGGTCAAGCATAGGTCACGTTCGCAGTGCAGTTTATTGCATGATGGGAAAAAATGAAAAAAAAAAAAATCAAGATGGCACCGGCAAAGTCATCAGGACCACCAAGCTTGAAGGTCATTCTTGTAACGTTCCTCTTGACAACCACCCGGCCAAATGATCAATTGAAATCCAGTTTTTCAGTAAGGAGAAGACATGGTTCGATCATGACAGATATTAAAATACACGCTTTCCGGTTTCCTCTCGCATTTCGGTCGTCTGTATAAACACACAGCAAAATACGCAAGGCTACTCTCGCATCGGCCACCTCAAAAGGTGGCGGACGGAACCTCTCGCATGAGCCTGCATTTGGAGGCGTATGCCGGCATACGCCGTGTTTATACAGAGCAATATTCGAGAGGTCCTCTCGCATGAGCCGGCATGAGCCGGCATGAGCGCGTATTTTGCTTCTCTGTATAAACACGCTCATAGAAACCAAACGATTGTCTTCTTCCTTCTTATCACTACAAGTGTTTTTCTATTGCAATCAAACTTATTAACCCGTTGCTTCCGAGATTACTCAAATTCCCATTACTTCTAAACAGGGGGCACCCGGTTCCCATAGACAACGGGTTAAGTTTCAGCATCTGAAAGACTGAGGAGTGGGGGGGGGGGAGGTTTATAAAACTGTATGTGGATGAGTATAACCTCATTGGATGATAAATGTCACCATATTAGTGTGTTTTTAAAGGACAAGTTCACCTTCATAAACATAAGGATTGAGAGAATGCAGCAATATAAGTAGAACACATCAGTGAAAGTTTGAGGAAAATTGGACAGTCGATGCAAAAGTTATGAATTTTTAAAACTTTTGTGTTGGAACCGCTGGATGAGGAGACTACTAAGGCTCATGATGTCATATGAGTACAACAGTATAAAGAAAATGTAAAGAAAATTCAACATATTTTCACTTTTTTTCGCATAATAAAAGAGCACTTGACTTGCCTCTTTCTCAAGGCAATGGGAATAATATTACCCATAACATATGTCAGTAACGAGTCAAGGGAATGTGTACTTTTTTCCAAAGATGAAATTTTGTGAAATTCTCTTTATATTTTCCTTATATTGTTGTATGCATGTGACATCATACACTGCAGTAGTCTTCTCATCCAGCGGTGACTGCACAAAAACTTCAAAAATTCATAACTTTTGAACGGATTGTCCGATTTTCCTCAAACTTTCAATGATGTTTTCTACTAATATTGCTACATTCTCTCAATCCTTACGTTAATGAAGGTGAACTCGTCCTTTAAGGTGTGCGCATTAACTACTGTTTGGTCATGTTTCAAAATATGAGTTCAAGAAGTGATGTGACAATGTTTTGCTACCTATTCTACACTCACAACAGTTTATAGACCAATCACTGATTAAGACAATGTCAACCATTAATAGGGAAGAATACCATTACACATGTTCACCATGGACTAAGACAAGCACATCCTTGAAAAGACAACTGCATGCTTTAGCTTGCCTTTTCACACAGCCCTACATACCTTCCAACCATTGCTTTCTCCACGTATGAAGCATACGGCATAAATATCATCTCACTTGCAGAGTGAAGGAGGTTAGTAGGGCAAAAATCATACATTCATGAATTAGTGCATATCAGACTTCATATCCTTCCAGTATTTTTAACTCTATATTGTAATGACAATGCAATAACTCTCATTTACAATGGCAATTCTTTTTACTTTTTTTTTTCTGACAAGCCAAAGTTTTGAATGCAAACTAAATTTGCCATGAAGTAATATACAGCATACACTTTTGATTGTTTAACTATAGTGCTTCCACAAAGGTAAATATGATTTTGTTGATTTCTTTTTTAGTTGGCATGAAAGCTTTTACTAAAAGGCAATCCTGTTTATGTCTAGACAAGACATTGCACCATATCCATGTTCTGATTGGTGCATGTTAGAACTGAACTTGCATCACTGTCACAGGTGACTTTATCATCACTGCCATATCATATTCAATGAGAGCTGGAAAACATATATGTTTTCTCAATCATGGAAGGGGTACATTTGAAATGCAAAAAAAAAAAAATAAAAACTTTTATAAAAACAGCAAACTTGTATACAGTGTGCCTCAAATACCACACGCTCATATCAAATATGCAACATGCTCTTTGCAAGACGGATGCGATCACAGGAATACATATGAAAACATCATTCCTTTTGTTTCTTCGAAAGTACATGTACCATATTGGTAAAGTGTGAAGACTTTTGAGATGGTTACTGTAAAAGTGGATATTTTTGTGCGACTAATTTTTCGCTCTCGGCAAGGCAAGAAGAGTTTCGCATGTTTTTGATTCCGCGGAATCAAGACATCAACTACAGGAACGTATGGCAAGCAAAAATATTTGCACGCTTTTATTTTCGCACTCTCTTCTGGTTGCATGAAATGTGCAAAAATTTCAACACTGCGAAAATTTCCACTTTTACAGTATTAGATTTCCCACTGCCATGCAACTCATATAAGGAAGCCTCCATGACTATGGCTTTGGCTTTGCTGACACACTCGCTGCCTTTTCATTTTACACCATATATGATGGTATCCAGACATACATTTCTTTTCTTTTTCTGTTGAGTCACAATGTGTCCTAAACATGGTGAAGATTTCTTTGATGACCCCATATACAATATTGTAGCATGCATCCTTGAAACATATTGTAATTGACTGCCTGCAATGCAGACATTCCACATGCACAGAAATTAAAATCTTCCACAGCAATAAGCCCCATTCTACACAAAGTAAAATAGTGAACACAGACATTTCAAAGATGTCTGCATTGCATTTCAGTTTGTCACACAATTATAATTTTCTAGTGCAGTGGTCACTTAGATGTTTTGAAGCATTTCAGAAAGTAATATAACTATTAAACTTAAGATACTGCAAAAACATCAAGATAAACAATTTCAACAAGCACCAAAGAGAAAACAAGAAATGTAAGTTCTGTAACTAAGAAAGAAGTGTGCGGAGATGCTAGTTTTCACTATAATGAGATATACGTCTGCTGTAGAAGTAACTACTCAATTGTGTGTATATGTCGTCGTCGTTTAGTGGCCATGGTCATATAGTCATTAGGCAGACAGCTGTAAGTGACATCATGTGTCAAGGATTCATAATGGCCTCCTGTCATGGGGCTTGCATAGCTAGGAGATCTTAGATGGCAGAGATTCCAGGAGATTAACCCTGGCAATCCAAAAAAGGGAGTGGTGTTAACTCTTACTCTAACCCTCTCTATCCCTCTATGATTTTCCCCCTACACCCTTCTTGCGTTGACACTGCATATTTCTTTCTGAATATCTCTTCATATATCACCCCTCTCTCTCTCTCTCTCTCTCTCCATAATTTCCCCTTATGCCCTTCTTCCCTTGACACTAGATTTTTCTCTCTTAATATCTCTTCATATATCCCCCTCTTTCTATCCATGATATTCCCTTATGCCCTTTTTTACCTTGACACTAGATCACTCTCTCTCTCTCTCTCTCTCTCTCTCTCTCAGTATATCTTCTTATATCCCTCTCTCACTCCTCTTTTTCATCTTACCTTGAAACCATCTCTTTCTCCCTGGTAGACGACCCCCCTGACCTGCCAGCCTGTGGGGCATTGGGGTCAGCCACAAAGTACGAGCTGTGTGCCTGGAAGTACTTCTCAATCAGAGGTAGAACAACCTGGAAGAAACACAAAGTCACATGACAGTTAGTTCAACAGCAAATCAAAACACATCTTCCTCAAAAGTACATTAAAAATCACATGCTGGTTATAAAGGTCTGTGCCATCAAAGGCTGGTTAACTAAAGGTCTGTGCCATATGCTAATAATCAAAACGAACACACACGAGTATTGATTCCATCTGCAAAAACTCTGGCCCACTTAGCAGGAATCTTGAATGATCTAATTGTTTTGGGGGGTTTGGGGTTTTTTTTTTTTTAAAGATCAATCAGAACTAACGAGAGACTATTTCACGAGAAACTCATTTAATTCACAATCTGTTCTGATAAAAGCACGAAAAACATCCAATTCAAATACGATCTACCAAGTAAGACAACTGTGATGTTGACTCAAATACTGTGGGGATTAACTTTGTACAGAAAACAAAATCCCCTAGACAAACCAGTACAAATTCACACGTGTTTCTTCAATGAATAAAGTTATAGATTTGAAGACAAAGTTCTCTTGCAGGGTAATATTGTAAATAGAGGGGACCTGAAATAAAATGTGCAGTGTAAGATTCACATTGCTTAATTAATATTGCTATAACATTGCTTGAATAAGTTCAACAAAAAAGTGTGCCTTGTATAATTCCTTGTATTACAAAATATTTTGCCTCACTATTAAAAGAGAATGATTGATAATGACAGGTAAAGATTCATATCTCCAAATGTATAAAAGTCGAATATGTCCCTTTATCCAGGACACAATATTAGCACTGATGTGATGGCCCAGGTCCACTAAAAATTTATGTCAGGCCACTACATTTTCAAAAAGGCTATCTTTCTGTGGCCAGATTGGTAGCTACAATTGTACAATCCATGTAAGATGCAAAATGAATTTTTATATTTCCTTTTATTTTGGGCCTCGACATTTCTTTTTCAGGCCACCAAAATGTCAGATTCAAAGATTTTAGTACCCCAAATGGGCCATCAGAGGAAAAAAAAAAAGTTAGCGTCAAGCCCTGCTTTATCATTACATTTATCTATAGACTTCTACAATGGCAAACTCTTAAAGGGACTGTACAGTACTTGTTGAGGTGGGGATTCATGTTTTGAACATTCCTAAGTGAGATAATGAAAAGCCTCTTATGAAATATGAAAGAGCATGTAATTTTAAGAAGGATTCAACGTTTATTTGATGAAAATTGGTTTTCAAATGGCTGAGATATCCAAAAAAGTGCTAACAATAAAAGGCGACATGCCACAACTTTATTAGGATCTCTTTGTTTCACCTTGTTTTTGGATATCTCAGCCATTTCAAAAGAACCGATTTTCATCTAATAAACTTTTGATACCCCTTAGAACTGCATGCTCTTTTACATCTCATAGAGTGGTTTCTGAATATCTCGCAAAACGCTAAAAGCTAAATCCTTACCTCGACCAGAACTGTACACACCCTTTAAAGAAAAATAAAGTTAGTGGTCACCTCCAGGTGATAAAGTATTTTGATAATGTACATCTTTGATGTTCATTCCATTTCATTGCTTACTTTGGCAAAGAACTTGTACCCTCTGTCATCTCGCCCTTCCTTCTTTGACCTGAAGGCTGAAATATGAAAGCAGGAAAAACAAAAAATATATGAAAATACAGTTTATTGATCACTTATTTGTCATTTTCATCATACCACATTAAAAAGTGGGTGAATACATAATAAAGCACATGGCACATAAAAACACACACAAACTATCATTATGAATGTGGGAGAGGTACAAAGTGTCAGAAGCTTTGTTTTTCTTAATTTATGGCATTAGGTGATTTGCTGTCTTGATCACTGTATGTCGGAGAAGCTCCACTGGGTACTTTTCTTCAGCTTACATTCACATCTCTGAATGATATCCTCACTCACCACTGCGAAAACAGAAGTAAGGGAAGACAAGCAATGGTAAAAATATATAAAATCCTACCACGGATTCCTGTAAGAATTTCATTGCAGATACTATTATCTTGTCATTAAATCATCTTCTCTGAACTTCAATGCATATCTTAACTTGGAGAAAAATTAGATGGAACTGGTTACACTTTTAAAATCTGCACAACATACTCACAAAAAGATGTACAAGAATTTGTCGATTTGACACAAAAACAGGAAGTGTAATCTTCAACAATGTGTTTCCAATTAAAAGAATCAATTAATACAGAGATAGCAATTTGAAAAGTTTGCAACCAAATTGACAATGATATGAGAAAGAAAAGGGTCAAAAGAATTTTTTAAAATTCTACCTTGCATAGTACTAACAATGAATATCAAAGAAAGGTGATACAATATGAAGATACAGCACCAAATCACAAAATTGTTATTTCTTAGCCCTGATGAGTTAAAGGGATCGAATAGTTTTGGTCGAGACCTAACTTCAGGTTTCTAACATTTTTTTTTTTTGGTGAGATATTGAGAAACCTCTTATGAAATGTGAAAGAGCATGTAATTCCAAGAGGAATTCAATGTTTATTTGATGAAAATTAGTTTTGAAATGGCTGAGATATCCCAAACAAAGTGATCTATTTAAAAGGTGGGACTCACCTTTAATTACCATCACTTTGTTTTACTTAAATTGTTTTTAGATGTCTCAGCCATTCCAAAACCGATTTTCATCAAATAAACTTTGAATTTCTCTTAGAATTGCATGCTCTGTATTATTTCATAAGTGAATTCTTGGTATTTTGCAAAAAGTTAAGCCCAATTATCATCTCCACAAACAATACTATACCATCCCTTTAAATGCATCATCTCACCATCTTGGTTCCTCCTCATGGGTTTGAGGTTGGCCTGGGATTTGTCAACGTAGTGGAGCAGTTTATCCAGGAGGTTGAAAGCAAACCGCTTCTCAATGGTGCTGTGGCCTCGGATGATACCATCAGCATCCATGGACAGGCTGTGCCTGCACGGGGTCAAAAGTCATGTGAAATCTTTCATCATTTCGTCTTTTTCTTTTTTTTGGGGGGGGGGTGGAACAGTTTCCTGCATATTTCCATTATTCTTATACTGGACAGAAATATTCTTCAGCTATCATCTGTTTTCAATCTGGTATTTCCCCTTTCTTCTTTTATTTGGCATTTTCTCTTTTGTGTATACTCATAAAGGTGACATATGACCTCAAATTCATTTATTTCACCAAGTAACTGCAATTACCTTTGCAACTTGCTGAACAGTTAACCTAGTGGGCTGTTGCCAAATCTAAGAGCAATGTAAGTTACAATTACTAGTCTCATTTCTTGGTGTCTTTTGATGTTTTAGATGAAGATTTCTCAATTTAGTGAAAATCTTCAAAAATTGCAAGTGTAACTGGCTCCATAATCCAGTCTCAGTGCTTCTGCTGGAGACCAACTCAATGTCTTTTTTACAAAGTTCAGCTGAAAAGCAAGAAACAAATATGCAAAACATTTCATTCTTCAGTCCCCCATCTAATCCACTTGGATTCTAACGTGTTAATGCAAAATATCAATATAATGCAACTCTCTGGATCATAACTGTACAGAGACATCTCATATTTTGCCTCACATAAGGGTCATTGTGACACAGCATTAATGCATTCATGCATAAAGTGCGTTGCTCAAGCACTAAACGGAAAAATGAAACATGCAGTAAATCTCTCGAGTCAAAATGCAGAGCATGTGAAGTAACACGCAAGATAAAACCTCTCTGTACCAGACACAGATATGCATGCAGAGAAATCCTTAACAGATCCATGATACTGTAAAAGTGGAAATTTTCACGGTGTGGAAATTTTCGCACATTTTGCGCAACCAGAAGCTAGCGCGAAAATAAAAGCACACAAATATTTTTGTTTCCCATATATTCCAGTTACGTAATTAATGTCCTGATTCCATGGAATTAACATCATAAGAAATCCATCTTTACCTTGTGCGAAAATATCCACTTTTACAGTATATGGTGCTCATGTACATACAGTGAGACAGAAATAAGATGGTGTAGAGTTGACACACACAGCAAAGAACAATATCAGAATACATATACACATATATGTATGGCACTGCCAATGCTTAGCCAGGACCTACAAAATGTAGTTAAACAAGAACACCCTGCATACCAGACAGCATCATAATTAAATTTCTCTCCCTCTCTCTCTCTCGCTATCTCTGAAAATAAGCAAGAAGTACCAAGATAACCAATAGTTCAACATCAAATAATACAATACACACATCTTCCTCTCAGTATAAAGAAGTGGAGATAAAACAACACAATTTTGAGAGTAACATTAATGTAAGTGATGGATTTCAGTGCACCAACAGCTCCAATGCCATACAAAAGCTAAAACTATCAAACAGATTCTGTATGTGCAATTGTAATTGTACATATATGTAACACCTACACAGGGCCAACAACATCATCTAGATAGTGATAAGAGAAAGGCCATTGACACTACAATGTACATTATGCACCTGATCTAGATGATGGGTATTGGTTGCTCAATCTCTTCTAGCTCTAGTTTAATTTGTTGGTATGCTTTCTCTTCTGCAGGTACACTTGAAGAAACTACAAGGACAATGACTATACATAAAGTCCTCAAAAAAAGACATACAATGTGACTCGATGTAATTATAAGTTTTCCAAAAATGGCACATTTTATACGGTTCTGCATGGTTTTGTAACATTCTTACATAGTACAGACATTTGAGGAACAAAATACTGTGTAGCTGCAAATAGATTAAGCCCTTTCCAGTGGATTCTGCATGCATTTTCTCAGAATTTTACATGAAATGCAGAACAAGCAAAATATGGCTCATCTGTACTTAGAAGTGAGCATGATTCACATACCACCAGTGTATCACTTCAGTATTGTATTCATCTTCAAATTGCATACAAAAAGGGTATGATTTATACACAACTCTTTGTCTGACACATAATTCCGGTGATCAAACATGTATTAGAAGCATACAGAATAAATGCAACTTAACTTTAACTTGTAAACTGCAATTTGCATGCAATGGAATAATTGACTGAAATTCTGCACACTACTATCGATGGACACTACAAATCTTGCACAAGTGAAATGACTTCAAACTGACAGTAAGGAAAGTTAATTACTAAGTAATGGGAACCAAATGAACCATTAGTCTTGAATGACCTCTGATTTACTGCCAGAAAGGGGCAAAATTACAAACTTACACATGTACAATGACTGCAGACGATTCCATGCAGTACACACAGGCCAGATAGACAAACAAACAAACAACAATTTCTTCATGACCTTTACCTTTTCTTGGCTTCCTCCTCTTCACTGTTTAATCAGTATAAATATAACAAAGACCAGAATTTTATTACTTTTCTTTCACACTTTTGGGTGGTATGATTTATCTGGAATGACAGAATGTATGATTACACATGATTACACATATACATGATGCATACATGTATAGTTACCCTTTGTCATGTCATTATCAGAATAAGAACTTTTCTAAATGGATGTACCCAAGGATGTTGAACTTCCATTCATAAAAAAAAGGTATTTTTAATTTCACACGGAATGTTTGATATCTTGCAAATACAACCACTGCGATAGGAACATAAAACAATGACAATGAAGTTTCCAAAATATGACATCAAAGTTATGGAAATTTAATGTTAATAAACAGAACCAAAATAAATCAATACCTACATCCTAGAACCTCATTCCACCAGGAAAACAAAATATGGCAAATAAATATTATTGTGTATGTCATAGTGAATGAATAAAAATGGCTACTAATTCTAGTCCCCGATGTGTTTACAGACACATGTAGTTCCCTGGAATACCAGGTACAATGCATCATTTCATATCCTGTTAGATGGTGCTTGAATCTTACCTCTGTAGCCGGTAGCCATTGACTTGCAGGAACTTGAGGAGAGCATTGGCCATATCCCGGTCCTTTTTCTTCTCGCTGTCGGTCAGGATGTCAAAGGGTACCAGCTGTGGATGACAGCCCTTTCCTGTCACACAGACAACACAAAGACAACATGGAAGATGTTTATTTGATACATTGTATGTATGTTTAATCTCCAGCTCCTGCCTCTACAGTGCCTCCCATATCCTTGGTGCATAAGGACATATACATTTCTGGCAACATCCCAAAATAAACAAGCTTACATATAACTCTCTGATATATTACATTTATCTATTCAAAAGAGCCTTGAATCATGTTTGTGTACTTCACTAGCAAATCGGAGCATAGAATATGTTTCTGAGTGCATTCTAATAATTCATACAGATATGAACAGAAATATGTATGAAAGCATGATGAAGATACAAACAACAGGCTAGTCTCTCACGATTAAACAAACACTCTTGCACAGATTTGAAATTCACTCACAAATTTCTGGGCTGTATGCATTAAATGCATTATAGTGTTATGGTATTTCAAAAGAAAACCAAACTAGACTTACAAATTATCAAAATTTTTCAAAGTGGCTTTTCTATATATATCCAAAACAGTTTCCATAAAAAGTCCAAAAACACTTCATCTGTCTGACTAAACATATTGAAATGTGATTACAAACCTCTAATTTCCATGTCTGTCTTGGTCTTCTTTGCCCACACATCGTGTAAGTTCTCTGCCAGCCGTTCAGCCATATTCTGCATTCACAACACAACACAAAGTAAGGGCATTTGTGCAACATATCACATTGAACTTGAGAATTCATCTATGTTATCCCTTGATCAATCAATTTTGAATCTTGGTTTTCAATTTGACCCATGATCTAAATTAAATACAAGTCTAAATTCAAACTGTAGAGGAGTATTTTGGTACATGATGGGGATATCCCTATCATGATGACACATCAGTGATGACATTGCAATCAGCAAACACCCTGATGGAAATATGGAACACACTTCAATATTTTCTTCCACTTCCTCCTACTCTTATCATCATCATCATCATCATCATCATCGTAATCATCGTCATCATCATCATAAGCTTCCTCCTCCTCTTCCTACTCCTCCTCCTCATCATCATCATTCTCATTTAAATGTGGCTAAGAATGACCTCCTGGGCACATATGGATAGATGGTGACAGAGACAACATTCCATGCTTACCTGCATCTCTCTGGTGAGGGTGATGTTAGACATGTCAATGGGTCTGGGGTTGTACCCATGGGGGGATTCCATTGCACCCTGCATGAGATGAACAAGAAAAATAGAACAAGTGGTCTCTACAACTCATGTTAATATCATCATTAATGAAAACTTTTCGATGTATGAAAGTGCCAGACTTGTAGCCAACAAGTTGACACAAATATCAACAAAATCTCAAAAGCTGAATCTTTACATGATCACATCTCCTTCTGACACAGTTAGAAAGCAAAAACGGCCTGTCTCATTAATGGACTCACAACTTAACCCGTTGAGGACGGTTTGATTTTGCTACAACACACATTTCCATAGACGCTTACCCGAGTATACTCCGGACTCTTCTTCAACGGGTTAAAATCTCCTTCACTTACATCATGAAATTTACTAAAACTAAATATCACAATATATTTCTGTGCCTGTATTGTGAGATATCAGAATACTCCAGTGGAGACCTCAATAAAATCACTCTTATCTACCAGTCCAAATGACAAAGTAAACGTCTCATGTGAGCTTCACTCAGCAGATGACCTTCAGACACAGATCTGATGTAAATCTAGCTTCTTTTAACACCATTCTTGCCTCTAAAGGCAGGTTTCACATGAGATTCACTTACCAGACTTGCTTTAGACAGCCTCCTAGGTCTGTGAGCCTGTGACTGCTGCTCTGAAGCCTTACTCCTCTCAATGGCCCAGCCCCAGGCTAGTAGGGACTTGATGCTCTCTCTCACTGGATCACGGTATGAGTCCTTCTCCTGGGGAAGGCAACACATTTCAATCGATCAACAATCATGCTATTTTACCATCAAATAAAAAATCAGTCATTGAAATCATTTTTGTAGAGGTGCAAAAACTATTTAGAATGTGTACTGAAACAAAATAAGCATACTCAATTTGGGTGAAAAGATTTTTAACACCCCCCCCCCAAAAAAAAAATGATAATAAAAATAATAAAAAAAAAACTAGAAATGTCGCTACAGCGACTGGTTAAACCCCCGCCAAACATTTCATAAGCTTTGGTCAAAACAACATTTCATAAGCTTTGGTCAAAAAACTGAGGAAGTAGTTAAATCCGCAAGATCTTTCCTTGATCTTCTGCCATTAATATGCCGTTACCATGGCAACGTACTTTCGGGTACTGTCGAAAAATGCATCTTGCACATCTACAACCAAAGGCACACATCTGTACCAAGTTTCATGGAAATTGGGCAAAAACTGAGGAAGTAGTTTGCAACATAAAATTTTCCATCATTTTGGCTCATAATATGTGAGCTGTTACCATGGCAACATACTTTTTGTCACTGTCAAGAAATGTGTCATGCTGACCTATATCGTAAGACAAACATTCAATATGAATTCCATGAGAATTGGAAGAACACTGATGAAGCAGTTTTGCCATGAAGCATTTTGCCCTATATTTTACCAATAACATGCCGTTACCATGGCAACGCACTTTTTGTCACTGCGGAAATATGTGTCTTGCACATTAACATATTCAGATGAACATCTGTACCTAATTTCATAAAAATTGATCAAAAACTGTGGGAGGAGTTCGCAACGCAAGATTTGTACCCATTTTTGCCCATAATATGCCGTTACCATGGCAACGTACTTTTGGGTACTGTCAAAAAATACGTCTTGCACATCTACAACCCAAGGCACACATCTGTGCCAAGTTTTATGGGAATTGGTTGAAAACTGAGGAAGTTGTTCGCGACGCAAGATTTGCAACGGACCGACCGCCCGTCCGACCGACCGCCCGACCGTCCGCTGATTCCTATATACCTCCTTCAAACTTCGTTTGGCGGGGGTATAATAAATATGTATACAAATGCCTTCACAAACAAATATTTCAAAATGATGACAGTTACCACTGATGAGACACACAGAAGGAAAGATAAATAACTCTTTCTGTATTACACACAATCATAGCATTTTCTTGTTGTCAAAGTTACCTTTGATATGAGTGTCTTGTATGGTCTGAGGAGACAGGATTCCTTCATGGCACTGTTTTCTGTCTCACCATGGGTCCAGCCATTGTCAAACTAAAATTTACACACACATTAAAAGAAAATGCTGTTATGACAAAAACATTCACATCATTTGGGAAGATGTTTGATGGGATGTTTTTCATGTGCACATGCAATCCAGTGGGGGGAAAAATGATCACTATACAGAATGCATAGATCGAACATAATGCAAATGAAGCAATGAAGGAAAATAAAATTCACAGAATTGCATAGTGTGGTGCTATATTTGAAGCAAGACAGTGAAATTGAAAGAGGTAAGGGAGTATCATAAACTAATGTTGCAAATTCCAAAGCAATATATACATTGTCTCCAACTTCAACAATTGTATTTCCTACACAATCTCTCAGTTTTATGCCATGTATCTGACTCTGTGTATGCCTTTGGCAGAGTCTGCAGCACAGAAGAAGAGGTGGGTAAAGAGGGTGACACATGCTCTTGGTGGGGTCAAGGGGCAAGCATGGTCCATACTTGGTGAGGACTTTACCTTGTATTTTGTGTCATCACAGTCTATTAATGGGGACAATAACCACAATGTTCATATACGACAGTCACTTGGACCTACCATGGCGAGAGCCCAGCTGTCATGGAGGTGCTCGGCAAACCTATCACTGAATGAGAGCAGGTTTTCATTCAGCAGGATTCTGGATGGGCAACAGGAAACACATAAAAAAGGATCTATAAATGTCATGTGGATACTTTATCACACAAAAAGACACACATACATATTCCAGGGGCAGTTCTGCTTACTTATTCATTCCACAGATGGTTATAAACAGTCCTATGTTCCTTGTTACATCAAATATTTGTGTGATATGTTAGGCATATTAAAGTAACAGTCATTACACAACATTGAACCAATGAACTTATCCATGAACTTAACCTTTTGGTTTTACAAGTGTATCTCATTGCGACTGGAAGAAGGCTCAAACTTTTACAGTACTAACGATAAATAAAAGGAAATCAAAAGAAACATTTTGCTGCAAGTTAAAGTTTGGCAAAGCCTATTCTGGTACTTAACAAAATCTTAAGGATGGAAGTCAATAGTAACCAGGATGATCTGCACAGTCATGTGACATGCTACTCATCAAGAGGCTCCTATTTTGCTACAATTGATCTTCTTTCTGGCTGCACTTCTTTTCATATTTTATATTGCTGCAGTACTTAACATCATCAGTAAAAAAACAATGAACAAACAAACAAACTAGAAAGTATGTTGAACTGTATCCCAACTAGAAACTATGTTGAATTGTAGTCAAACAAGAAAAACACAAATTGAATAAAAGCTAGACGACAGTGAACATCGGTGCAACTGTAACATACTTGCTCGTGTCCACAGGCTTTGGCTGGTAGATGCCATCAGCGTCAAAGCAGGACTCCCTGACATAGCTCTCATCGTGATACGACATGCTGTAGTCTGGTGGGAGGGCACTGCCTATAGCAGTCAGACATGGCAGGGCACGGTCGAACAGCTCTTCATCATAGTCCTGTAGAGGGCAGTATGTTATGACATCAAATAATCATACAGGTAAAGATCAGCCATAGAATATACTCCTCATATGAAACAGGTTGCTTTGCAATAACATGGTGTATATCAATGAATATGCACAGCTGCATAGGTCAACCGGCATGCTTGTTTCTGCTTGGCTGTGAATAGTAAAATATTTGTTGATGCACTGAAGGCAATATTTGGAACATTTGTTCATTTTGAGGCAGTCAAAGCAGACATGAGATACACCTACAATGAGAGATTAATACTCAACAGTTATATCAGTTAGTATGACTGACTAAATGTATTTTGACTGCCTACGTGGTTGGCTTGTTTTTGTTTGTGTTTTTTTTGCATTTGCTACAGATAATATGCAAATAAAGGTATTTCATATTTCTTCGGAAGCAGACATATTTGCATCTTCGGAAGCAGAAATATTTGCACAATTGGTAGACAAGACAGGCAAAAAAAAAAAAAAAACCAGGAAAAACAGGGGAAAAATTACTCCAGCAGTAACTGGTACTCCATTACCACAGGAACAAAGGTCTATGAATAAAAAAGAAAAAAAAAATCTCCCTTGAGAAATAATGAGTCAGATGAAGAGCATAGATGTTGACTGTACCTTGTCTGCCAGGGCATCAAAGAGACCAGTGAAGAGCATCATAGTAAGACGCTTCTCCTCATCATTGGCCGCCCCAAAACTCCCCCATCCTCCACTGCTGCCGTAGTATGTGATGCATCGCTCGTAGTGCAGCTGAAGGATCTGCAATGTTCCACAGAGGCATATTAACGTTAACAAATTGCTTTCACACAAGAACAACAATTGTGTGCACACAGACGAAAAAAAAAAGTAGGATTAAATGCATTTGATCGGTCGGGTATTTTGATTTCTTTTTTCTCTTCACTGCAGGAATATATCTGTGATAAACATCATACAACATATCTCTGAATTGTCCCTTTAATGCAAAGTACAAATGTTGCATGGTCCATTTGGAAAGGTGCTTACGATGAACATCTGTATTTTGCCGATGCACTTCTGGTCAGGAACGAAAATGTATTGAGACAATATTTGTGCATTTGACTTGGTTCTGCTTTTGACGCTTTTTTCTGATTAGGCACACTTCTATGGACTGTGTCCACCTTCATGGCACTGTGAAAAGTCTTCATCTAGTACACTCTCACTTCACTTCTGAGTTTGATGATAGGAATGACAACTATAATAGCCCCTACATACACATCCGAGTTGAATTTGCTTTGTAAAATGACTCGTGTCCAAATGCAAGACCACAGACGGGTGTCAGGCTAAAGCATAAATGGAATATTTTTGATGCATTTCGATGTACACAGAATCACAGAAGGACCCTTTCTATGTGACGGTGTATGTGAGTCTAAATGGGCCATTACCATGTTGAATTTTAATGTGCCTAAACAGTATATTAAGCAGACGGTGCCTACCTTCAAGGCTACATATGAGTATTCAGCTAGAACAGGCACATCGTTGATGAGCTTTCTCAGCAGCCGCTGCATCATAGAAGGCTTCAAGCTCCTGCAAGGGAGATGGAAAGCAAAGTACATGTAATAAACTTGAGAAAGTCTACATGCACATATTATATTCATACCAGAGCAACTGCACTTGAATTCAAACCAACAGAAGGTAATGTATATATCTACACAGCTGAAAGACTGAACACAGTGATAATCCTTTATCAGTACTGCCACTGCACATGTACATGTATGTAGAACCATGACCTAAATGTATAATACTAGATCAACACTGAGACACTTTGCTGTCAACCTGCTTTGAATAAATTAGTGTATTATCATTTATTTATTTTTTTTGTCTTCACTGGCACATATACAAGATGCAAGACCAAAATATCAGAAACGTCTGTAATTTGACGTTCCCAGTTTTGGAGCCTGGTACCTTTGCCACTCACCTGGTTAAGGCAACAAGGAAATCAGCCACAGTGTCCCTCTGTCCCCTGGTCAGTGAGCGGCAGCTGGCTAGCCGGTAGACGGTGTGGAGGGTGGAGTCCAGCAGGGAGGCGTACTGGTCAGCGTCCTCAAACATCTCGCTGTGACGGGTCAGCAGCGGCAGAACAGAGTTGCAGAGATAGCGGTTGAGGGCGAGAGCCATGTCATGGTCGTGGGTTGTCGGCTAATGGGAACACAAAGAAAAAGTTCCTCTCAACACCTGCCAGTGATTTTAAAAGTTTACACTTTTGACACACTTCCATGGCATTTCAAACACAACATCTCTCTAGGTAGAACATAAGATTACAACATTCATCCTCTATCCTTTCTGTCATATAGACCACATCAGTGAGTTGAACCATGACACTTCCCTGTAAAAAATATGACAGTATGATGGCACCCTAGAATGACAATAATGACAACCCCCCCCCCCCACAAATAATCAGTTTCATTTGTAGACTTGTGATTATGTCCTGCATATTCAAGTAATGCACACCAGTCAGTTCTTCTTACCCAGACGAAGACAACATGAGTCATCTATTCTGAAAACTACAGGAAAAGGACCATGATTACAAATGTATGTGTGGCAAAATGAAACAACGTAGAAAATTATGAAGAGTGCAGAACAGCTCATGACTGAAGACTATCAAACTCATTTCAAGCAAATATAGATATCAAGCATCTAATTCAGATAAACATTGACTGTAAGATGCTGCCTTCATATACCAATCCCCTCCTCCCCCCCCCAAAAAAAAAAAAACACACACACAAACAAAACAAAACAAAAAGTAAGTAATCTTCATGAAGCAGAGTGTGCTATGTAGGATGGTAAATCAGAAAGGATGATGATGTTGACTAACTGTATCCATGGTAGTGGCGGCCCTCAAGTCTGGCAGGAAGCCAACCTCTAGGAGCTGGAAGAAGAGGTCCTGGTTTTCAATGCCATACACTCTCTCCAGGAAGAGAAGCATGGCCTCCTTGTGCACTGGTGTCAGGCCCTTTAAGTCAGCTCCCAGTGGCTTGCCTGCTCCATCTGTATCAAGTCACACAACAGTAAGATGATGTCACCACTCTTGTATA
Organism: Diadema setosum; assembly: GCF_964275005.1. Lineage (NCBI taxonomy): Eukaryota > Metazoa > Echinodermata > Echinoidea > Diadematoida > Diadematidae > Diadema > Diadema setosum. The sequence goes on from NC_092685.1 coordinate 8,517,085, forward strand.
TAAGACTGTGATTATTTTCAATATGGAGAGGGCAAATATATCATATCCTTTTATATTCTGTTTCTTTATGACATTCTCTGTGTCAGCAGCACTGTCTTACACTGATTAATTCCATTAACCCATTGAGGATGGGCTGATTTTGCTACAACACACATTTCCCAAAGACATCTGCCTGAGTATACTCGGGACTCATCCTCAATGGGTTAAACATGTACATGTAGGATAAAGAGAGGCTTTTAAAGATTAAGGGATAAAAACAATGAGAAGCTTGATGAGCATTGAGAACACTCACCATCCTTCTTCTCATAGATCTTCTGAGGTGATGGCAGGACAAACTTGAGATTCAAGACTCCCACAAGGTCATCCAGTGGGACCAAGCTCTGCAGGATGGCCCGGATCCTCTGGGGCTCAGTCCGGCCCCGAGACAAGAGGTTCTCGTCGGGAGCACATCGCCCAAGGAGGTCAATCAAGGTTGCGTAGAAGGTCAAGATGGCACCACCGGTGTCGACATCGTCTTCATCCTCACTGGACTCTTCACCTTGCCTTGAGAGAAGGGGAAACATTGTTCCATGAATTCCTGTAATTGGGTGTCAGGTTACATCTCATGCACTACAATTGTACATCAGATGTTTAAAACCACTATAAAATCTTCTAAGATACACCTCTCCTTTGTGAGATCTGTTTCTATCCTGGGTGTAACAATTCATTGATGATGTAGACTGAAACTACAACGTATGGCAAATTGATGATCTATGTTGTTTCTACTACTGTGGTAGATACAAGGTGTTCAGTTCAAGCTGTTACAAATGCTGCTATTCAAAATGAACCTTTTAAGACAGTGAATCTGCATGACGTGCAAACAGTACACTTTTACCCCAAAGCTGCAACATCTGCAAACACATACCAAAGGCCTACCCTTGCTACAGCCGGTGGTTGCATAACACCCCCTCACTCTACTGATGATGATGAGGGAACTCCCTCCTTACCCTGCTGCATCTATTGGCCTGCTCTCTCCGTCCTCCTCACTGATGGCCATGGTTGGAGCTGAGATGAGGTAGCCCTCCTCGGTGGTCTCTGAGAGGTCAATGGCCTCTTCCATGGCAGCCAGTAGGCCCTTCCCTTCTCCTCTCAGGGCGGGACCAAGGCACTCTGGATGCCTGATCAGCATTCTCACAATCAGGTTGGCATTCTCTTCCACCGTCTCGCCTGGTTGGGAGCACAACACAAGGAACAGATGAGCTCCTCAAGTGAGTTTGACACAAAGTACATCAACTTCCCTCTTACAAGACACTGATATCTCGATTACCTATGACTGCCAGCATAACATCAGGAAATAATTACATGAAATAAGGGCTCATGACAAATGCAGTACAAAGGCCTGCCTTGATGGTCAAATCAGACCAATTGTAATCTACCCTTGGTCAGATTTGACACTAAGTAAACTATTCCTCTATGTTTGACATTCAAATTATTTGAATGGAATTTTTAATGACTGGTTTGGCACATTCATGTACATGAAATAATTACTTTTACGTCAATGTATATTTTTTTGTATATGTACATTGCACATCTGTAAAATTCAATCTTTGGTCACTAGTCAGGTGTCAATAAAGAATTGATCAGTTAATCAAATCAATAATTATTTCAGTTGTTGAAAATAGACCAATTAAGAGAAGAAAAGGAGCAGTGTTCATATACGTATATAATCTGGGCAAAATGTTGAGAATGACGTGCTTATGACTAATCATAGCCACAATAGGCCTACAATCGTACATACCATTGACCCAGACTGCGTGCCGCATGAAGTCAAGATAGCGTTCACCATCCAGTGGATCCCAGCCTGGTAGAGGCTTCTCCATGGTGCGTAGCCGGGCGTTGTCCTGAACCCCACAGCGGGACAGGAAGGTGATGACCTTTTCTAGGTGCTGCTCCCGTAAGGCAAGGGCCAGCTCGTTGTTGTCCATCAGCGAGGCTGCAGCCACGTCCAGCGGGCAGGAGCCTCGCAGTGAAGGGTAGGCTACAGAAAGTCACCATATGTAAAAGAGAGTAAGGAGGATGGAATAAACGCAAGTTGAACGGTCTGAAAACTTACAGTAGTCAAAGCCTCAAAGACAAAATATTCTCCAGGTTATGACTGCAGCAATGCGGGTACAAGTTCTCCACTGTAGTTTACCCAATACTTGCTTCTTGTATGTATTCTAATTGTCCACTTCTTCTTTGAAACTTGGGAAGATAAGGATAAAATGACTGTATTAAGTAACTCTTGATATACCAAAGTAAATTTACTGATAACAGAGGTGTAACTACGTTGTAGCAAGTACAAATTATGAAAGCTTTGTTTTTCTGAATTTGCTGGATATGGATGTGCTAGAGGCATTTATTTGACTCCTTAAGATTTATGGTGAAACTTTCATTTAAGCATTGAAAATGCAATAGCCTTGTGAATGGAACATAGATATATGTAATAAAAATAATTTGTAAATCAAATTGTGAAAGTGAGGGCAAACAAAACTAAATCACAAAATCATAGAAAAATCAATAATAAAACACACATGCTCAAAAAAGTAATCAAAACAAAAAAGCACACAAATTAAAATCCATGCATGCTTCTATCTACAAGGTGAAAATTAGTATCAACACAATAGTGCAAAAGATAAGACTGGTAGTCAGCAAACACATGAACAAAGCAAAGAATAAGTCCTGGTCATACTGGATACTGAATATAACGCCCAAGTGCCTTGGATATTGGAAAGTAAACAAACTGCTAAAGTCTGAGACTTTTTAAACAATACAGTTCTGGCTTTCTTTTTTTTTTTAATTCAAAGGACACATTTTCTATGCCAGATTAAAAACTGTAAGCATAGTATTAAAATTTACAGATACACAAGAGGATTCTAATACCAACTTGTATTTAAGTTTACATTACATTCAAACTACCCGTAACTATAGAAAATGTTTAACTCGTTAAAATTAATCTGCTGAAATTTGAAATGCTGGAAGTTATTTCTTCATCACAGACGTTAACTGTGTCTGCATAGTGGATGTCGTGTACATTATTGACACAGCATCGAAAGAGACGATATCAAAAAGAAAGTATGAGATTTGGTCAGAGGGAGATCGGATAAATGACAATAGAATATTAAGGTTTACAAATTACTGTATGAGCTGAAAAGTGAAAGAATTTATATAAGAAGTGAATTAAAAGCTCAAGTCATGTTACCTCATAGATCTAAGAAAGTGTAAAAGGAGAAATAGCATTCCTGCATTTTTACATCATAATACACGTAGAGGTTTAATAAGTATCAAGTTATGAGTGTTCAATGTTAAGCTACACTCTACTCACACAGACCCATGAAGCCATGATCTAGGAGGTAGATTAGCTTATCGAACATGGCTCGCTGATTTTGCCGGCTGGTGCGGCAAAAGTAGCAGAGGAATCGGCAGCAGCTTGCGATCAGCTCGCGGGCAAACCGGTCCTGCGCCTGGCACAGCTGCGTCCGTAGGGAAAGGAACGGGTACACACATGTCTGACAAGAAGAACAATCAAACGACGAATGCAAAAAAACACACTCACGGTTGGGTCGGTGTGGGATGCTGGGTCTATGCCATGGATGGGGGCGGGGGGGGGGGGGGGGGGGGTGGATGGGGTTATCATGGAGAAAGGTAGTTAATATCAAACCACTGCAGCAAATTCCATGCTGGTAATTGGTGCTTTATCTGTGTATGTATAAATGATGCAATGCATGGCACTGCACTATCAAGAGCTACAATGTAAATAGTACTTTTAACCTTTTATTTACCCCATCTCAAAAATACTACTCGACTGAAGCCATGCTGGACATTTGGCATTCCCAGCTCATCTAGAAGGGTGCTTTTCTCAATACAATGCACTATCATGGTAGTATGCACCCATGTCATCACCTTACATACATTCAATTGTTTCACTACGACAAAACATGAGCTAGCAGTCTTGATACACACTACAATGTAGTGTACCAGCATACTGCTTCACATTTCCCCCTGCTCCAGCAGATGACTGTGTGATGTTGTGTTTCTCATATAACATCAAATATCAAATGTGGAGGAGACAATATTGGAAAATATGAAAAGCCTTCAATATAACTGTAGATAACATGTACATGAAGCATGCTTAATTTTGGAAATGCATCATTTATGATCAATGCCAGCCTGTAGCTTTAAAGAAATACAAATGTCATAATGAGACCAGAGAAAAGTCAAATTGCTACCGCCCTTCATATAATGTAAAAAAAAACAAACAAACAAACAAACAAACATATCATAATTGTAAAGTGCATTGTTCTATATAGAAATCCCATGGTACAAATGTACATTCCAATTGGAAATTGGCATGTAAATTTTTGGAAGAAGACTATATTGCCTGTAAAGTATCCACAAACTACATGTACATTGTATGTCAGACATTGGTGCAAACTTGTGGAACATCTGCAAATGGTCATGAAATGCAGTGCACATGTTGAGGAAGGGTTTAAAAAATACATTAACTTATCTTCAACTCTTCAAAGCATTCCTGCATGCTTCTTAATTACATGTTACATTGTAAAAACTCGGGTGTACTGTTTGATTCACAGCAGTTCCATACTTCATGTATCTACCCGATTTTTGCATGCTAATAGACTACTGTATACGCCATATATTTAGCGAGTGTAAATTTTTGCGAATAGGGACTTCCCGATGATTTCGCGAGTGGTTAAATTTGCGATCGTGGAGTACAGTACTACAGTTGTATATGGAGAAAATAAGTATGCACATCACACTCATATTAGGATCAGAGTCAATATTTTAACGTGTCTTCAATTTCGTGAATAGCACCCGACTCGCGAAATTCGCAAAAATAAAAACCTCGCGATATATTTGGCATATACAGTATGTGAAAAAAGGTCTGTAGTTTCCTACAACTCAATCCAAAGCCAGACCCACACACACATTGTACCTCGGTATATGCTTGTGTCAGTGGGAGTTCAAATCATTTTAACCTGTTGAGAGTTTACTCGGGCAGGGGTCTATGGGAAATGGGTGTTGTAGCAAAATCAGCCCGTCCTAAACGGGTTAGTACATCATTTTGATTACATAATTATGGTTGATTCATGACAGCTGCATCAACTTTGCCTCACAGGTAAAGACTCATATCTCATAAGAAACTGGAGGATGCAATATACATGTGTATACTTACAAGTACATGTAAAAACAGAATTACTCTCATTTCTCAATGCTCAACTATATATATTCAGGTTTGTTGGTAACTCACTCTCAGAGGCCTAGAGTGTAATAATCATTAAACTTTCAATTATGCAGTATTGATCAGTCATCACACCTGCATTCCACATTACTCTACATATCAAATCAAACTCTACTCTTTTTTTAAGGGTGAAAGATGTACTGTATTCTGTTAGTATCATGCATGCTTGAAAAGGAAAGGACAAAACAAAAAAGGGACTACATATCATCATTGATTCTATGACTATATAATTCTTAGTCCAGACTTCAAGTAAGTGTACCATCTTGCTTCGAAAACTGGTGGCAGCTACAATACATGTGATGGTGCTGTTGAAGAGGGAATGGTTATAAGAGCTTTGATATACTGTAGACCTTTATCCATACAAGATACACATGATATTGGAATGTTATTTTCAACTCTGTAGAATTAGCAAACCTTACCATGCCATGAACAATAAAGTTGTATGCTTTACACATCAAAAAAAAAAAAAAAAATCCACTCTCAACCATACTTGTAGGTAGAGCCATTCCACAAAACGCTCACACATGCATTACTGTGTTGCCTGTCCATGCCATAAAATGGACGCAGTACGCACTGGGGAATTCGTGCAACATATACAGCAACCTCTCTGCCCAAATACAGTCCGTGAGGCAAGCACATTCATGTCTGTATGTTGGTGTCACTAGTGCAATTCCTGCATATGACGTGTTAGTATGTGGTTGTTCAGATGGAACCCTCTTTGAGTTCTGCATCTGGTTCACAAAAAGGAGGGCAACTTACAAAGTCCAATGTCACTCTGTTCTAAAAAGTATGTGATGTGATCGAAGCAGGCCATCTGGTTACGACGGCTGACGCGACAGAAGTAGCTGAGGAACCGTGAGCACGCTGTGATCAATTCACGGTTGAAATCCTGTCGGGGGGGTTTGAGTTGGTTGGGAGTTTGTGGGGTACAGGTCGGTCGGAACAACAATAGGGGATTGGTATGTGTTGAGTTTTGTTTGTGAGAGAAAAGAGACTTTCTGAACAAGTCTCTCTGGAAGTCATCGCTCAACAAGGACAAAAAATTGGGGGAACTACAGTGACAGCCACAAAATCATAGATTACTCAAAATTCTCTTAATGTAAAACAGGAATTTTACTTCTGAAATAAAATCAACTTCTGAAATAAAACTGTAAATCATTGAAAGTAAATCATAAATCCAAGGTATGTATCATATTATGTCCTAATCATGGAGACTGATGTCATTAGGAATTTCTCTTCTTTTTAGCGGCATTGCCTCTGAAAATGAATTCATCATCCTTCTGTTCATAGAGAGTGACGCATTACAGATTCTGAAGCTACAGTGTATGTAACATCCCTTGAATTACTAACAGCTTATCACACAATTTAAGAAAAAAAAAGTATTGTAACACTGCTTTCTAGTCTGGTGACATTGGTGACACAATATAAAATGTACTGCTAGATTTTTGTCTCATTTCATTACAGAGAACATGAATACTACAGATATTTACAGAAGTCTACCATTCTACTGCTAGGTCTATGCATTCAGTGTTTACAGGACTTTCTACATGTATCACCAACTCTGGTTTTTCATTTTGTAATTGATCTTTAACATCAATCAAGTTCACTCTTCATTTACAGCTGTATATCCATCATAGTTCTGTCAAAATCAATTCTTACCTTTATCATGTTTAGGAAGGATGTATTTCTTATTTGTCCAGGCTATAATCATAACGCATACACTAAACAACTTTGAATTCACCAGTATTTCATATTACTATACCAGTTTTGATCCTATTTCTTGGAAACTGACCTGGTTCTTGCTGGGTTGTACAGGTGTAGCACTGGCAGAAGCCTGACTCTGGGTGGATGGGCCTGCATCCTGGTCACTGGTCAGCTGGACGGATGTCTGGTGCTTCTCCAGGACATTGACCATCACGTTCATGACCGTCTCATGAACACAGAGGGCACGCATCAGATCAGGGTGCTGGTAGAATACCTTGTTATCTGTCAGCTCCCTAGATTACAACAAAAATGCACAGACACACACACAAAGATCCATTATAAAAAGAAGAATTTTTTTTTTTTTTTTTTTTTGGGGGGGGGGGGGTCAGTATCAAAAACTGCAGGCATGGTACACCTGTATCAAATCTTCTGAACTAACTTCCATGGGCTTCTGACAGGATGACATATGAAACATATTTCATTCCCCAAATCATCATAACTTCTTATCTGGCTGCCCATCATCTTCATAAGCAAAGTTTCTGTAACAATCATCCTGTGTGATAGATACTACATGTACACTGTGATTCCTAGATACTGTAAAACACAATATTTTTGTGCCATGAAATTTTTCGTGAATTGGTGACAATGGCCTTTTTCGCAGCATGAAATTTTCGCAAGCTGCCTCTAACATTCAATGCATAGTTTCCAGTACAGTACAGTACAGTACAGTAGTTTCCAGCACTATGTCCTGAATATACACAAGTGTTTTGTCATATGCATTCAAAGTCTTGCTTCAGAACATTTATATTAAAGTATATACAGCATAGTATCTACATCGACATCTACATCTGACACTAGCATATGACTTTATTGTGTATGAGGTGACATTTACTGATATAAAAACCGAAGGCAATATACAAACAATAAACTTCCTTCAAAAAAAAATAAATTTTGGCTTAGAATTACATTTTGATCTTAAAAGTAACATGCTCTGTCAGTTTCCTGGTCCAACTTATGGCATACTTGAAAAGCTTCCATAAACACCTTTGCAAATCAACTGATATAAAAAGCAAATACATGAGGCAGAAAGAGAAAACAAAAATATATAGATATAGACAGATAAACATATAAAAGAGAAAGAAAGAGGAAGAGAATAAAACTAGGCAACTCTTCAGCCATTCACAAAGAGTTTCACACCTGACCTTTGTCCTACTTACCACAAGTGTTTGATGAGAGCTTCTTCTTCCACAGAGCCCATCTGCACGGTCAGCAGTGACCTGATTTGACCCAGAGAGGTCAAAAGGTGAACAATGTCCTCACACTGGCAGTTACTAACTACATAGGTTTTGTTCAAGGCACGGCACAGCTGTTCAGAGGGTAAGGAGGACAGAAACACATGAATGGTAATCACAATGCAGAATATATCCAGAATACTCCACACAATTCATTCAGTGGCCTTTCAATCAGTCACGAATAAGTACCAAAGGTACATCGAGCCTCTAGCCTCACATATTGAAATCACCTGCAAAATGCAGGGTAATGACTTCTGTTCACAGCAAGCTCTTTTCCAGTAATTCTAGCAATTATTTTTATTATCATTATTTTATTATTATTATTATTATTTTTTTTTTTTTTTTTTTGCTTACAGATATGTTTAGATCTTACAAGTAACGTTCTGTCATTTTCCTGTTACATGTAATTAATTCCCCCTTTTAGATTTTGGTGATTTTTGCATTAAGCTAGGTCAACTCTCAGCAAACTTTGATAACATATATAGCCATTCTAGGGCTGCATTTTCTTCTAAAACTCCATTTTCACTTGAATAGCCAACACAAATTCTCAGCAATCATGATCAATTCCCTTTATATGCTCAAATCAAAACCAGGACTCTCATACAATGTACAACTGTACATGCAACTAGAATCTCTCAGACTTTCCCCAAATGGATTCCTAAACAAGGTCATAAATGCTATTATGTCATGGTCTTAAAAGGAAGATAGGGCCTACAGAAAGCAATTAAGAACACAGATTGTTATTTGGGCAGGGCTCTGTTCTTTAGAAAGAAAAACACACACAAAAACAAAACAAAAACAAAGACAAATTAAAACATCAATTGACAATATACACAGAGATATCAGCAGAACTGAGGAAAAAACAGAACTAAAGAAACCACCCTCAATGCAAAAAGTTCCTCAAATGTCTTTACCTCTCCTACTCCATCATACTGCCTGTGAAGGAGGTTGAACATCTCTCTGACTAGTGTTGGGTCTTCGATATGCTTCTCCTCTGCCCACTTGATCATGGTGTTGGAGATGAGGTGTGACAGAGAGTCTGCAAAATATGTTTTTTGAAAGATGTTTTGATCGTCAAGTCAGAACCAAATGAACATGTGAAAACCAAAGAGAGACCAATTTCATCATTCAAGAAGAAGTACAGCAGTGGCACTTTATGACAGTTGTAGTAGTACTGCCCTTCTTCTATATTGACACTTTTTGATGACGTTTTCAAAAAATGCTCAGTTACCATTACAGCACATGTTAACAAGTCAGCAATGCACCAATACACCTTCCTACACAAAATAATAAGTTCAACAAACATTTTGATTTTTGAGAAAGTATGCATGTTTTAACATGAATGAAATGTAATTCTTCATAAAAAAGAAATGTTAATATAAAGCATCTCCATGGGCTTTAATGCACATTAGTGACAAATTACTGCAGAGATTGATTTACTTTCACTGAATAAACAAATACTCAATAAAAGAATGTTGAAAAGAGGCACAAAGCTTCAAACCAAAACAAAGGAATGTCTCAATAAGGGTTCATCGCAATATTTCCATCCCACAGCCAAATGTCCATTCACTCACCGCTAGAGAACTTCTCCTGCAGGGTAGACCCTGCTGCACTCGCCTCCTTTTTCTTGCCTCCAAGCCAGGAGAAGAAGCGGCGGATCAGGGACCCGCTCTCTACCCCTGTCTCTTCCTGAGTCTCATGCACACCACAGTGCATGGCCAGGGTGGTGTGGAACTCCTGCAGCACGCCCCTCAGGTCCTCCCGGCACGGACACATGGCGCTGTCGCCCTCCTTAAAGTTCAGCAGCATCCGCATCTGTTACCACAGTTATGAGAAAACAGTAACAGTATGGTCTCATTGAATGTCACATGGAGTTAACAAAGATGACGGGAGTGCAAAGTCACTGTTATGCCTAGCAATGTGAAACTTTTTTAAAAAGGAAAATTATGATTATCACATGGTGTTGAAAAAGCTAAATGCCCTTGATGATGATGGGTTTTAAAGCTTTTAATGCCATCATGGTACAAAACTATGTATCAAAACTACCTGCCTGCCAGTAATACAAAGTAATTCCTTGTTAATTGTTATCATTACTTTACCTGTTCTTGAGGAGTTGATCTGAACTCTCTGGTTTTCTTGGCTGCTATAACAGGAGGCATGTCTGTGTTCCTCACTTCCAGAAATCTTCTTAGTTGATCCTGATCAAATAAGTAGAAAGAAACAGCAATGACAAGAAAACAAGCTTGAACTTTAAGGCATGTCAGTGTTAACAGAGGATAAAATATTGCGATGTGCAACATGGATTTGTGAGGGATCACTGTGCACTGCATTCATAGTGACCAACTATTAATGAATGCTTCTTAAATATGGCAGGAACCTTAAATTCACTTCGTGATTGAGGAATAAGAAATAAGTCTACAAGTTAGAACTTCACCTCATTCCTTTCAATGAAATGTACCATTGTTTCAAAAAAGTTAATCTTTGAGTACTAAGGATATTTTTCAGATTAGCAGAATACTCAGATAGTCTCTTAAGATTTCTCTTCAATTTAAGCATCACTTGATATAAGTTATGTAGGAAGATGGTAGCTACAAAATGATACATGTCAAGACATTGTCCTGATTCTTACGAGCACAACTGGAGGGAATCTCACTTTCTCATAAACCAAAAGACAAGTCTCAATAATGTTCACTCAAAATAATAGGTGTAGTTGTGGTGAATTTGTATAATAATTTACATTTGTTTCTTAACATACACTACTTGTAACTGCGAAATCACCTTAGATTCATTACTACTGGAAATGTAGAGATGAATGACCTGTTAGGGTTATGATTTTTTTAATTTTTTTTTTTTGGTGGGGGGATGCTTATATCATTCATGACTTGGCAAAAGGAAGGAGAAATATTGAAAGAAGAAATGGTCACTCACAGCTTGACACTCGGCGACAAAGTCTTCAGAGAAGTTGATGATGGACTCGACACGATGCCTGAGCTGGCTGTCACATAGGTGCTGGAGGAGGAAGCACATGGCTAGCTTGACCGGCTCATCCAGATGCATCTGTAGCATTCCCACCGTCTCGCTGACCCCTAGGATTCAAAGTGACCACTAGTTTGCTTTATCTGCAACATTGCACTTCACTTTATACCAAAAGACATGAGATCATAGCCTTTGTTTCAAAGATGACATCTGATACTGATTTAGCATCACACATTATGTTAAAAGTACATGTATAAACAGATTTAGTGTGGAGATAAAAAGACAAAATTTTCATTTGCCCCCTACTCTTTACTAAGGGCATTTTCTATCGTACCATCTCAATGAGGTAACATGACAGTGAATTGGACTTACACGTAATACAATAAGGTAATTGGTAAAATATTTAAAATACTGCAGGTACAGTGTAACTTTCTGTCTGTATACCTTTCTTGTATGTTTCATCAAAGGTTGCTGGATCGATCAAGATGAGGAGGCTTTTCAAGTCATCATCATCAAACTCCCCTACAAACGAATGATAAAGGAAATGTGTCACGGGTTAAAAAGGGACAAGCATAACATTAAGCAGCACTGATTTGTGTCAAGGATCAGTGTACTTCTGGGGGGCATTTCATGAAGGAACTTGTCGGATAAAATGTCCGACAAGTCAATTATATCCGACAAGTTCAGAGAAATCAGCCAATCAGACTAAAGAATCTCTCAAAACTTGTCGGATATAATTGACTTGTCAGATATTTTATCCGACAAGTTCCTTCATGAAACGCCCCCCAACCCCCCCCCCCCCCCCTGGTGTGATTAAATACAACTCGTTGGTGGAAGACGTGTGCACATAATTTTGAAAATTCATATAACAGTAGTCATATTCATGACACTGTCTTTCATACATGGGCAAACCCTGTTATGCATTTGCAGGGGTCTTTTTTTTTTTACATGAAGGGAAACTAAGATTTGCATCTACATCAACTACTTGTACCAACCAAAAACCATTCATGAGGAAATAAATATGATATTTTTCACTATATCCACATCTTCTGTAGATAAATATCTACTGAACTGGTAACCCACTGTGACATATATGATGTGTTTAATACCAACCAAAAAGCATTCATGAGGTAATACACATGATATTTTTCACTATATCCACATCTTCTGTAGATACAATATCTACTGAACTGGTAACCCACTGTGACATATATGATGTGTATAATACCAACCAAAAAGCATTCATGAGGTAATACATGTGATATTTTTCATTATAGCCACATCTCCTGTACATATCTACCGAACTGGTAAACTACTGTGACATATATGATGTGTATAATACCAACCAAAAAACATTCATGAGGTAATACATATGATATTTTTCACTATATTCACATCTCCTGTAAATATCTACCAAACTGGTAAACTACTGTGACATATATGATGTGTATAACACTAACCAAAAGACATTCATGAGGTAATACATGTGATATTTTTCACTATATCCACATCTCCAGTAGATATCTACCGAACTGGTAAACTACTGGGACATATATGATGTGTATAATTCTCAGTGCAGGCTTGATAAATTAGATACTTCCAAGAAAAGATATTGAATGAAATATCACTTTAAAGAACTTTTTGTCAATGGCTGAAACTCACCCATGACTAGCAGAGCATCACAGAGTTGTAACAAAGGCCTGTTTGCAAAACAAAATAGTACCATTAACATGACATCATATACAACTCTTTTCATTTTAGTTCATCATGAAAAGTCACAGCAAGTGCAAAAGATAATTACAGAAACAGGTCATGGTGAGTTCAGAAAATCTGCTTTATATGCTGACTGTAAATACAACTACAGTACACCTTTGTTTAGAATGAGAATGGCATTGTGCCAGCAGTATTTTCCACACCTGCCACCTGTGACTTTTGAGCTTGTAACTCTCCTCTTCACAGCAGGTGTCTTGTCACTTTGACAATAGACATGAAACAAAGAGAACACTGCCCAAGTATGTGAAATGAACATCCTGTAATTTTGTTTACTTCAAAGCTGAACAATATTCCCTTTTGATGGATGGGTGTTTTAAAGGCAAACAATAGATGACTCATTTGAAAATGACACTGGAATTTTGTTTACAACGATGGCAAAAACCTGTTTACAACAATGGTAAAAACCTTTACTGAAATGAGTATTCTGGTATTTTGTTTGCCTCTAAGCTGAACAATATTCCATTTTGATTAACAGGTGTTAAATGCTAAAAATAGATGACTCATTTGACACTGGAACTTTGTTCACATGAATGGTGAAAACCTTGACTAAAATGAACATTCTGTTATTTTGTTTATTTCTAAGATGAACAATACTCCCTTTCTACAGACAGGTGTTCATGGCAGTAAATAGAGGACTCACTAGAAAAGTACATAGTGGAATTTTGTTTACATCAACAGAGAGAACTTTACTGTTGATTGACAGGTGAAAAACAAAGGCACAGTTATATGAATAAACTTTTGTTTGCTTTGTCTTAATGACAGATTGGACAAAGCTTTTTCTAGTGATTGGTTATTCTTCAGCTAAGTAATTTTTCTCAGAGGAATCCCTGATCCCTGATTTAGAATACCCCAACAAGAAATGTCTTTCAATGAGATTTACAACATGCAAAGATGTACTGCTGACTTAGGTCTAATATTGTACACATAGGCTGAATAATATTCTAATATGCACGGAGTTCATCATCACTAATGAGGTAATGGTAAACTCTCTTTTTGGTCATTTATAACAATATTCACAGATACCAAGAATGAATAGCTAATCTTAATTGCAATGGACAGACATAAAGAAAAGGGATGTAAGAAATCATAAGTAGTGTGACATCATATGTAGGATATTTCTGTAGGAATGAAAACAGATTTGCCCTTACACAAAGAGATTATTGTAGTTGCCACCAATGGGGTCACGACAGTGTGACACACCATGAGCCACTGCTTCCCCAAGCGAAGAGATGACATGTTGCTTGAGGACGGAGAGGCTACAGGTGGGCGGGGCCTGCTCCGAAGCCTTGATGCTCTGACCAAAGCTCTGGTGGCTACTGCAGTGGTGTCAATTTCAAAAAGAGGAGAGAGCTTTTGTGAATCCAGTGTTGAAGTTTAATTCAGGTAGCTACAGAACTGAATTGCGTTTAAATATATGTGTAGTGAGATTTTTACATGAGCTACTTGATCAGCAAATCTTTGCACACAGTTTTCAGTAAAAGTGGCACATTTGCAGGTACAGGTAGGTATTTTTGTATACATTTGTAGGTACAAGCACTTGCAATGCACTATGATTGATCTTCTAAAGAAATCAACTGCTGCAAATTCAGAGCAGAACACTGAGAATCAGAGAAATCATATCACTAATTTATAACTATTCATGATAATATATGACATTCAATTAGACAAATTTTCTCTAAGGTAACTGGAAAATGTCTTAACCTTTGATAAATATTCAGTAATCAATTATTCAGGGCATACTTTGATTTCTCACTGTCAAACCCTCCTGTAGTTGAGGTAAAATCTGACTACTGTTGTTACTGACAGCTATTTTCATGTTGAATTTGGTGCACATTAGAAGATCTTGCAAAACTTTACTATGTCTCTAATAACAACAAAGACTTTGATATTATCATCCATTCATAACGCATGCTTGCTTTTTCTTGACACACATGTAAATGATACTAGAGGCATACAACAACATGTTAATGAAGCACAAAATACCAGATCATATTGGACAATGTGATGCCAAAGTAACAACTGATAGCACTGATATGATATATACACTGTATGTGAAAACAATGAACACATGACAATTCTTCTCACCTGTCTGTGGAAGGCCCCATGTTGAGCTGTGGTCTGATGGACACACTCTTTGTGGTGCTCAGGGCTCTCTTGATGGACATGCTGCTGGAGATGTCCAGTTCATCGTCCATCGCCTTCGAACCACCAGTCATCAGGGGGATGATGAACTCATCTTGGGTCTTTAACCTGCATGCGATGAA
Organism: Diadema setosum; assembly: GCF_964275005.1. NCBI lineage: Eukaryota > Metazoa > Echinodermata > Echinoidea > Diadematoida > Diadematidae > Diadema > Diadema setosum. The sequence continues at coordinate 8,532,372 of NC_092685.1, forward strand.
CAGCACACACACACGAATATGATGAATTGATCCTGGGTCTATTGTCTTACATGATTCATGATTGTGACAATAGATGCTTCCCATGAGACTCTGCTAATCAATATTGGGATCCACATCAGAATTTTGTAACAAAATGCCATGTATAAAAGACCCATACCTTGCACTAACGTGGGTTTGTAGATGAAGAGCGTGGAGCAGCTTGTAGTATCCCCTTCTCAGAGGACCCGAGATGTCTGTGAACAATGTAAAGGATACAAGGAATGAAGACAGGCAACATTGATGCATCTTTTGTTAAAATAGACAATCAAAATATGATTACATCATTTCAAGTTGTCAAAGTGATGTAAGAAGCCAAGTGTGAGTAACATCATAGCCATGGGGAAAAAAAAATCATACACTTCTTCTTGGATGAGGCCACTGGGGTAGATATCTAAAGATGTTGATAACAAACCTTTACTGAAGAAAGAATGGGCAAAGGGATGACCTGTCATACTGATTTCTTATCAAATCACCAGCTTGGATCTCATGATGATACATGCTCTTGACCAAATAGAAAATATTTTCATTGTTGCTCACTATTCACACATTTGCTTTAAATGGCCTCCAGACACCTCCAAGAATAACATTTTCAGAAGCAATCAAATACTGTTTTAAGCTGTGCTTCTATACACTATTTCTGCTACTACATTGTATAATGGTACAAAGATAGTGAAATTTTCTGTGCAGAAGCTGTCAAAATAACAAGATTATTTTCACATTTTGGAATTCTGAAACTAATCTGAAAACAGGGCGATCTTTTAAAATACACTGTAAGCTATATGAATATTTGTTTTAAAAATACTAGAAAGAGAGTATACTCACAGGGACACTGTAAACAGTACATCAACTGATCTTCATTGACATGATTGACCAAGGCATGGGCAACATGGTGGTTGCCATGGGAACAGACGCAGCAGTACAACTTCAAGGTGTGTGAGTGAAATCTGGAAGAAAGAATATAATGTTTGAGTGATTCACATTTCCTACTCTCAGTTTTATTTGGATTAGTTTAGTTTAATTAGCCACCTCAAATTTGTCCATTTTTTCATTTCAATTTTCATTTTCAAAATCAAATGTTTCAGGGAGAACACAAATATTTGAAATGAGATATATCATTGTTTCCATTTGAAAAATACATAACATAACTCATGAGTCTATCAATCAAAACTGCTCGCCATATGTAGCAGGAAAAAATATTAGTGACAATCATGACTTTGTAATCTTTAAAGTAAACTGGAGGGCATTTAAGTATTGTCCAACCTTGAACAACACAAATATACCAACAAGATTTGTCAACTGACATGATGATCAAGCATTAGGTCAGTAGCATAAAGATATTGTAATTGTTTATGGAAATCTGATGACAATGACCTTGATAACAATTCAATGAAATATTATGGCTATCTGATGTTACTAGACATTACTTTTGATGCCTTTCTATGGTGTACATGTAACTGAAACTTACTTGAGCAGATTTTCATTCTCCACCAGCTCCAGAATGTCCATACATCTGTTCTCCTCTGGGATATGAACTCCCAGCCATGACACTGATGCATTAAACAAACAAACAAACAAACAAACAAACAAACACACAAACCCATGAACACACAACAAATGACAAACATCCAAATTAAGAGTAAAACACAATCTCTCACATATTGAAATGAAATCAAAGAGCTTATCTTACATTAGGATGAGCATGACCGCATCACATGTGACAAAGGTACTCTTTCCATGTACGAATTAATGAAGCACACATACAATGTAATCTTTCTAGTTGTAACAGCTTTAACGGCACATCTTGTACAACTATATCCTCAACGCATTTGACTTGCTTGCTATTTTCTGGAAGGTGAAATAGTGTCAACAATCTCAAAAGAGGATGTAGAATCCTGCCATTCATGTACCTGATTCTGGGCACGACACCAGCCATCCGTTGTTGTCGGAAACCTTCTTGGTTTCCACCTTCATGGTCTGCAAGGGCGCCCTCGCCCAGGTGTTGGTGTGCATGACCTGCACCTGGACTCGGGACGGGCACTGCGGCGTGGGGTTGTGGGCGTCACCTTTGAACCAGGCTGCTGACAGAGGAAGACAGTTCTACACATTCACCACAGGGGACAGAAAAAAAAACAACAATCAAAATGAGGAGATAGTTTAGTTAACGCCTGACATCTGCTTCATACGAAGTCTTTCCTTTACAAGGGGTACTCACAAATCTGGACTGAATACTGTCGGACCTAGCATTAAGCTACATGTAAGATGAAAAGTTGAGATGATGTAATGCAGGAAAACATACATGTAGACTGTTGCTACCCAGGATGTGGAATTTTTTACATCATGTACATTGTATCTGTGAATGAGAGACATGGCGAGTAGCAAACAACATCCTCACTGCCGAATGCACAATGTTATTTTCAAATACAGCTCTGCTCTGTAACACACTGAGCTACAAGGGGGGGGGGGGGGTGCCAACATTCACATATCAAAATCAGACAAATTCCAGGATGCTTTCAAGGAGATACTCTTGTGTTATATTCATCTCATTGGGCAAAACTTAGTCCTAAATCAGGGATCCTTTTATGTTCTTCTGATAGGACATGGAGATAGTTAATTTTTCAGTGAGCCTGCTGTGGAATAATGGATATTTGGTACATGTGTGAGATATGGAAAGAAAATAAGTTGGTATGGGGAGGGGGAGATGGAGTAAAGAGAAAGGGGGGGGGGAGGGGGAGCCAACTAAAACTGACACTCTTTAATGCTGTTTGGTTTGCAAAAAGACATAACTCGCCCAGTTTTAATTCCTCACTATGATGAGCCACAATCTACAATTTTAGCACTAAAACACAGTAGAAGATTACAATGTCTGTAGATGAACAAAGATGCCTGCAATGACAGCTCTGGACACCCTCCAAGATTTCCTAAATGCATGCAACTTAGAGCACTTTAGGCTGTTAAGCACAAACAAAAATTACAGGTAGTCTTAACCCATTGAAGACGAGTCCCGAGTATACTCAGGCAGGTGTCTATGTGAAATGCATGTTGTAGCAATGTCAGCCTGTCCTGAACAGGTTACGGTAAAAGCCTCTCAAAAAGAAAAAGCAATAAAATCAGAATATAGTTTTAAGCATACATATAAAACATTGATTTTATTTCTACTTTATACTTGATTGTGCCCTAGGACTTTTAATCTAAATCTCATCTCTTTTTGACTGAAATATACAATGATTAAGTTAACAAGAACAAACTCACAGCTACACGTTGTATGCATTATGGACACAAGGACAGGATATTACAACAATATGTGTACACAATACCATACATGTAAAGTCAAAGTTGTCCATGATGGTCACTCTAGGGTACAGATAAAATGACCACTTTAACAGGTTAGTACACACTGTAAGATGGACATCTTTGATATAAACTTAATGGCAACTACATACAGATCGTTGCTGATAGAAAGAGCGCCACAACAATAAATCTCACTGTACAAAAACACACATTAATTGATGTCTACAAAAAAATGAAAGCATCTTCAAGAGTGATATTTTGCTATTAACTGGCCTTCATGACACACATATGAATGGTCTACTCTAGTCACCCATTAACTTTCTTTCAGGGGTTTATTTGATGCTCAGATACATCACTGATAATTACTAAGAATACAGTTTTTGTGGAATTATTGCAATTGACATGGATTTGAAGTGTACCATGAAATGGTTTTTCTGTATATGGCCTACATGAGATACTACACCAATGCATGTCTTAATGCAACATGTTTGTCAATTTCACAAGAATTGATTAACACAAGTTTTTATTAGGTGATAGAGTGAATGTTAAATGTACTATCAAGCCTAGCATTAAATATATCATTGCAAATGAAAAAAAAAATAAATATAGATAAAAATATTGGGCAACTGGAAAACAGGTAGTTACATTGAATGTTTACAGAGCTGGAGCTGAGCAGCAGAGGCAGTGTAAAGAAATTTGTGTACTACACATTTATATCAATTTGAAAATGACAATAACTGACTACAACTGATGCACTCTCTATTGTTGAAGTAGCTTCATCAAATCGGGACAAGAACACCAATCCTGTGTACACATACACATTTGTTGAGGGTGTACTCATTAAGTTCTAGCATCCACCCAGAAGCTTCCTGTATACATAGATCCCAATAATCACAGTAGCAAAGATGCAGTGGGTATTGCTCACCTCATTAAGGTGTGCAGAGGCAGCAAGCAAATGCTACAGATAACAAACAGCATCAGTTTGGGCAGCAGTAAATAAAGAGCTTTCTCTGATACCATTACACATGTCTAACCAAGTGGATATGATTGTTACAGCACTGATACGAAGTAGTCCACACACTACAGCTCAGGTTTAATTAGTCTTGCAATCTAAAGATAAATTAGTACAAAGACCCATATTAGGGGGAAAGAGATGTACATGTATATGTATGCACTATTTCTATTCTTACACATGCTGATACAAAGATGCAAATAAATGTACATGTAGATGGAATGCGCGTTGATGAGAGTAACTGACGAGTGATACATTGTACCTGATTGAAACTCCATCTGACGTGTTCTGACTGTAAAGAACTAGACCTCCTCTCCAAAATCTGTGTTTACATGGTTTTAAAACATGCACAAACATCATCTTCATTCAGGATCAGTCGCTGACACAATCATTTTTACACAATTCAGTATATTTCATATTCTATTAAGGTTTTTAAATGACATCCAACATGCAACTACAGGGTTCTACACAAAGTGCATACTTGATACTCAAGGGAATTCAAAGTTTGATTCAAGGTAACCCAGTAATGTTTATAGTGGGAACAATGTTTGTCTTTTAATCATAATGCCATGCATACTGTTATGCTTTCAATGTGAATATTGTAAAAGCCAAAGCAATGTGCAGCCAGCAAACCTCTCTCAAGCAAGAAATAATTTAAATCTGGGCCCTGTTTTATCAAAAGATATAATCGATTAGAAATTTGCTTACTACACAGGCTGCCATAGACTTATCACAGAAATCAACTATATAATCAATTATAACTCTTCATAAAACAGGGCCCTGGTCATATGCTACAATCTTTGATGGCATTAAGTCATGCTGCATACATGATCATAGCACCAAGTCTGCAATCTTGTATGTGGATAAATCATTCAAACAAGTGAAGGCAGTCAACAAACCTTTAAAAAAAAGGCAGAGACAGACACATACATTGTACACTCAGACATTTGTCATAGGCACACCTGTAAATTGAAGATTACATTTTAAAGATATAAAAGCAAATGATCGCTGGATATTCAACTTCAGTTTGACATAGAATAGACATTATATATAATCTGTTGTGCACAGATAAAACTAGAAATGTCGCTATGGCGACTGATGCCTCCGCCATAATGCATGATTCTCCCAATAGGTGTATAGTACAATGTCTTCACAATGTGTGATGACAGTTTCACATAACTGGCAAAATAGTGAAATGACAGGTTTGTCAGAAATATCTTGAATTTTCACTTTCCTTGAACTGGGTTTGCTATAATTGTCTAAGAGTGCAGGTACACATATATTGGGGAATTGAGGATTTTTACTTGACTTCTGACCAACCCTTTTATAAGTTTATGCATTGAGTAATTTTCAACGTATGAGGAAAGAGTGCAACTACAGTACAAAATATATTTTTTTTTTGCATTTAAACCTGGCCTTTGACCCATAACCTTTGAGCTTCTGGCTGGAAATTTCCCAGAGAATCTCCATTAGGTAATACATGTTACATGTTACGTTTTAAAACTAATAATGCAAGCATTGCATATACTAGTATATGAGGGAAATAGTAAAATTTTGAGGAGTTGACCTTGACCTTTGACCCCCTGACTATTGACCCATGACCCCTAAATTCTCTAGATAATCCCTGCCAGTCAGTACATGCGTATGTACCAAGTTCCATGAAGATACATTGAACCATTAGCGAGAAAAGTGATTGTAACATTTTCACCTAACCTTTGACCTTTTGACCTTTGACCTTATGACATGAAACTCTCTCTGGAGAATCTTTACGCAGGAGTACATGTTTACTCTAAGTTTTAAGAAAATAAATTTGGGCATTGCATAGATACAGGGGAAATAACATTTTTAGCATTTGACCTTTGACCTCACACCAATGTCCCTAAAATCTACTCAACTAATTGCCCCATCATACATCATCCTTAGACCAAGTTTGGTGAAAGCTGCTTCATCAAGTTTTGAGTTATCACGTAAACAGATAAATTTTAGGATTTGACCTTGATCTTTGACCTTTGACCTCTGTCCGATTTCACTAAAAAACTAATCATGTAATTGTCCCATCATACATCATCCTCGGACAAAGTTTGGTGAAATTTGCTCGATCCAGTCTTGAGTTATCGCATAAACAGATACAATTTCATGATTTGACCTTGACCTTTGACCTTTGGCCTTAGGCCGATTTCACCCAATATCTAATCAAGTAATTTCCCCATCATATTTTATACATGGACCAGGTTTGGTAAAATTCCAGTCAATATTACTCAAGTTATCGCGTAAACAAATGTGGACGGACGGACGGACGGACGGACAACCCGAAAACATAATGCCTCCGGCACCACTTCATGGCGGAGGCATAAAAAAACGGTAAAGACAGAAAAAAGGATACAGAATACACGGCAAGAAACAAGACATTAAGCACACAAGAATATAAAAATCAATCATGAAAAAGAAGAGAAAATTAATTGTGCAAATTGGTCTCTTTTTGTTCCCTTCTGCTTTCTCTTTAGCTCAATTCTTTAGATCACTGCTTGTCTGCTCCATTTTTTACATGCTTACATTGATATTCACTACTTTGGGGTAGGGTACCTGAGCCCCCTCACCTTAAAAAAAATGTTCCACGGTCCCTGAGAGAAAACAGATAGTCAATACACACAAAGTGGATTGAGAGAACACAAGGTCAATACACATGGAGTAGAGTGAGAGAAAGCACAAGATCAACATATGAGGAGTGCATTGAGAGAAAGCACAAGGTCTACAGTGACTAGAGTGACGGAGAACACATGGTCAGTATACAGGGAGTGGAGTGAGAGAAAGCACCTACCTTTGTTCTTCCAAGCTCAAATTGGAGCATCTCCTTGCTGGTAGGCTTCACAAACACCGCTGGAAACAGCTTTGTCTTGGGCTCCACCTGTGAGAAATCGCATGTCATCAGGGGAGAAGCAAACAGATACACTATAGGTGGTCATACAGTGTACGTAGTGTCCTGACAAGTCAGTGCTCTCTGCACTCTGTTGACATTAACAGCAATGTCAAAAAGATATAGAGCTTAAAATATCTTAAGGATTTTAAAACATGATATGGTATTTTGGCACTTCTCTACATGATGACCAACTTCAGACTATAACATGTATCTTACTACAATAAAAAATAAAGAGATATAGAGATCTGAGTTCATACATACTATCAAGCATCTTATACCTTGACTCAATGGATACAACTGTCATTTTACAGTATACAGAGCTACACTGGTTGCAAAAAAAAAGTCGTTATAAATGGATGAAAAAGATATGTAAAAAAAAAAATCTATTTTCAAGACATCAAAGCATACATGAGACCATATACCACAAATTCTTCTGCTGCTTCAATTGCAACATTTTGAAACCTGAATGTGCTGATAACTACCATTAATTGTAGTACAGATACCTAACAGTAAACACGTAGTAAACATGTCTAAAAATTAGGGCATTGTATAGCATTTTCCAAAGTTGCAACAATCATTACATCATGCATTACAAAGAAGGCCAAAGAAAACTGCCATCACGAGTTAAACTGGATAAAGAACACACAAAAGAAAAAAAAAATGAAGAAAATAAAAAGAAAGAGAGAGAGAGAAAAAGAAAGACGGATAGGCATACAGACAGACAGACAGACAAACCTGATACTTTGTGTTGATGTCCCTGCCGTTGATGGTAAACCACAGCTCTCCATTTGATGCATCCACTATGCATCCAACCACCAGACCGGACGAGATCCTGCGACCCTCTGGAGTGATAAGCATGTCCATGTGGTCTCCTACACACACAGTGAAGCAGTCTCTCCGCTTGGAGCTGTCATTCAAAGAAATACCAAGTGAGAGTGAATCATGCCCTCCCCATACCTCAAATATCCCAATCCTGCTGAATAAAACCTACTTCTGTCAACTTAGGTGTAACTTTCGTACTGCTGAATGTCATATCTTAACTGGATGCTAAGCCCCAATCATGTATCTTGATATCAACTGCATAGCACTCTCCAACTGTCTTTGCACGATTAAAAAAAAAAAATGCCAACTTGAAGATAGTCTACCTGAAATTCACATGTTGAATACAAACGTACAACACAGAACATTATGCAAGACTGCTGAGAAAATGTTTGTTATATGGTATTGGTTTTGAGAATCGCATCAGAGGAATTTGACTTATGGTCAGTAAAGGCCATTTATTTATTTATTTGGAGGTATACATACATTGTAGATCTAGCCTTATGCATATAATAACTGCACAAGAAAGAGTATAAATGGCTACCTTTCTTGCACTCCTCCATTCTCTCCAAGCATGTTGACTGTCACCTCGCTGGTCTTGGACACGTCAAAGTGAGGGCTGTGGTGATGGTAACCGGGGGTAACCCAACCGACGTGGATGTCTGTTGGGTCCTGTCCGGGGAAGATTCTGACCGAGTAGTAGTACCTGGTCATCATGCTGAGATCGATGGAGTCCGCCTCGCTGATGTCGGACATGATGTCGATGGACTTGCTGAACATATCAAAACTACTGCCCATTGAGTTCAGTTTGGCCAGTCGTGGACGTCCGTGGTTGTCGGACCCAACCGATCCTTCATTGTCACTTGGTGGTTTCAAGGGTATATATTCCCTGGTCAATGTGCCGGGTGGTGAGGACTCCGGTGTTCTGAGCCGGTTCTCAGATTTCTTCCCACGCCTTGCAGCACCGGGGCTACGCTGGCCATCGACGTCATACCCAGTGGGCTTGGCAAGGGTGTCCTCTGGGTGCTTGGCTGCGGAGTCCATGCTGGCACTCTTGGTGAACTTGCTGCGCTTGGATTTGGCCGGGGAGGGGCCGCCTTTCTCAAATGACGAGTCAGGTGACTGGATGGTGGAGGTCTCGCTGGAGGCAGCGCGAGACATTGGAATCTTGCGGCCAAGAGGCAGCGATGCCAGCTTCTTCTTCTCCTTCTTGCTCAGTTCTTTGGCATCACCATTGTAGCCATTCACTCTGTGCTCTGCATCAATGGCATCGGTGTCTATTACCTTGTGTTCTGTTGAACAGAGACAAACAGCATCGTAAGAATCTCATGAAACACCAAATGCATGCTCCAACAATTCCAGATTTGAAGACATTGTTATATGAATTTCAGGTCCAATTTTAGCAAATCTTTTTTGATCAAGGGCACATGGCACCTGAAATCAGGGAAAGGAAATTTTATTAAAGCAGACGGATGCAAACTAACATCTTAATGTTTTAACTGACTTAGCATGGCACCACATAAATGCATCATGCTCCTATATGTAATGATAGGTATATTTCAATATGTAGCAATGTGTAAATGCACCTCATGACAGAATAAGCCATTTTATGAATTGTCAAACTTTACAATCAAATGGAAGTACATTTCAATTCATCAGTTATGACAACCTAACAAAGTTTGCTCATTTAAACCCCTAAGATTCTCTTCAGATCAACTTCAGCAGCAGCCCTCTCCCATTCTACATTTCATCATACTGATACAGTGTGTGACAGCAAACAAGTTAAAGTATTCAGCATCAAAATCTGCTCTGACTAATACTGACAACAATAGTGAATAGATTGAGATAACATGGAAAATATTTAATGCATAATGTATATGAGTATGCATATCATGCATACAGTTTGTAGCTTGTGATAATAGATCAGTTGCAGCCCGTACACAGTAATATTTGCCTGCAAATGTATAATAATCATACTGATTTACAAGCTCTACAGCATGGCAAAGTACATACAACATGCACAAATGCACAATACACTGACTATTGCATGCATTCATAACTGTACAGTCAAAAGTAAAACAGGATACCACTGAGGAGGAAGTCATTAGTATTGTACTGTAATGATCATCTGAAGAAACGGTACCAAAGGAAATATTTTATTCCTGTTATGCATTATGTTTTTCTCATATCCTGAACACTTAGATTGAAGCATGAATTCTTTAAAAAAAGTTACCTAGAATGTCTATTCAATAGTGCATATATCAGTTGAGAGATTTATCATGCTAAAATACCTTGAGAGTTCAGTACCGTATAGGACCCTACATGTAGTTCCCTTATTTACATGTCCAAGAAAGTGCCAGACAACAACATTTTTGGTACAGTTCTCAATGTGGTATTACTGTGCATAAACAGAGATGGAAATGAAATAATACTGTATCAAATTACTTGTACTCATTCTAAGATTGGTTTTTGCAGCAACTTGCTTCCAACAAGGAAGCAAAAAAAAAATATGCATATTGTTTACTGGACATATTTGTTTGAAGCAACTTTTGAAGGTAAAGCAGAGCAGGCGGATGCTATAGAAGCAGGAGATGTACAGGTACTTGGTACAAATATGCAGGTTATAAGTTTTGCGTGCAGATTAGCATATACATATTCATAAAGCCCATCATGCACTTGATATAAGTGGTGAAATGTGCTGCAGAAACTGCATATGAGTATCTTTTGCAATTCCATTTGGGCATTTACAAATAGAAGACAGCAGGGCATTTTGATTGGATACTTTACCATATCAGCCATGACAATTTCTCTATGTGTAATGTGATGATTTATACATTTCATGTGCTCCTATGAAAATGAGAGGATCTTGATGTCAACGAGTAGTGTCTGTGCTATAACATTGATATCTCATTTTATGTTTGTATTTCCTTGGTACTTTAAAACAAGTACTGTCTACAATATGCCTTTAAATTACCTGCATCTTATAAATCAGTTATTAAATGCACAACTTCTACGCAGATCAATTTTCTTGATACATATTATTGGCGTGTTGTTTCAAGTGATCTACATCTTACAAGCTCTGCTTTTCAGCAGATCACTCTTTTCTATCACTACGTTTACCTTTAGTCACTATTGTTTCTCTAATTACCTATTATAATCACTTGTACATATATTTTGTATCATACATTATGACTCCAACTTTTTACAAATTGTTAAAGAATATCATTCATCAAATGTATATTTTGTATTATGTACAACCTTTTGTTGGATGGAGATACTCAAAAGTATAACTGAATTGAATAAGACTGACTTCTTGGCCACTTTACGTTTTGATCTGTATGAAAACCATTCTTGCCCAGGTCGTCTCACTTTACAGTAGATCTAGTGTTTTGATTGTGTATAACATTAGCTACACACATCTACTACCAGTTTCATGTAGAATAATGCCTCCGGCACCCTTTGGGCGGAGGCATAAAAATCTTAAATACATGCTGTATACTATCTTCTACAAGCAATGTTGACCTACATTGTATCAATTCTTTTAAATGTCAATGTCCAGTGGTCATGTTGCATATGGTGATGACTATTAGTATTTTCATTCAGACCATAGAGAGAAGGAGCCAGCACATACAGAAATAGTGGGGGAAAAATAGAGAATCTGACACTGTGGACATTAAGTAGTCAGAATGCAAAAAGGTGATATCCAGAGCCCAGTGCAAGACAGGATCGACCAAAGAGAGGTGTTTCAAAGGCTGAGACATAATGAAACATTCAATCAGTGCTTTACCTTCACCCAATATCAATTGTACCACATCAGGAATAGCTGGAAGATGTTTTGGTGGTAAGACACAAAAATGACGAATGACATAGAACAATGAACAACAATCAGGTTCATTCAAGGGTGAAACAACGGCTAGGGAGGGGGCGGGAATGGGGCTGTGAAGAAACTATGGAGTGGGACGGGCACAGTATGCACACTGCTAGACATTGTGGAACAATATTAATTAATCTAATTCCTCTGCTAATCTCTCTGGAAAGTAAAGTTACATATACAGTAGCATGTAATATTTCACTTCAATTTCATTCATGGTTTCTCTAATTTCTCCACAAAAAAAAAAAGATACGCTTATAACAATGTTATGAACATACAATTTACAAGACATTATGTTACAAGATACTTGGGAAGACTAGAAGAAAAAAGGGGGAAAAAAAGTAGAAAACGAAGACTGGAAAGAAGGAAAACTTTTGTAGTAGAAGTTGAAACAAAGCATCCTGTATCACCCATCAAAAATCTGATAAAACCTTTTCAAGTTCCTTCAACTCACTGAACATTCATTTCACATGTATCTTCTCTAGAAGAAGGTTGGTTTTTTTTTAATTTCTTTTTGTTGTTTTTTTTTTGGGGGGGGTGCACACACAAGGATGTAAATTTAGACAATATAACAGGTTACCCATGAGAGAAAAAAAAAAGAAAAACACATCTCCTGCTGACATATTATCAAGACTTATAAAAGATGAAAGTCTGTCGTGGCTAAAACTTTTCAAAAGCTACATGTACATCTTCTCTGGAGGAGGAAAACAAATCTAAAAAGTGACAAATTTTAAGAGAGTTTTGTAACTGACTTTCACAAGAAAGCACACAAAATTTTGCATAGGAGACATTATTCACACAAAAATGGTGAATTGTGTTTTGGGGAAGCCTAGGTGATGGTTGGGGGGGGGGGGCAGGTGGCAAGTACATGTATCTAGAGTGTATGTGCATTGTTTGTATGAATCAATGTCATCACAAATGAAAATGAAGAGAACACATTTACATTTGCTGGCAAAAAAAGAAGAAAAAAAAAAGGATGAGATCACATTGAGTTAGAATTTGACCATGCAGTTTTAAATTGAAATACATCAATGGCACATTGTGAATACAGATTATTTTTCTATGATTTTTGTCTGCCACACCAACTTCTTTGGAAAGGAGCTATTTGGGTGTTTAGTTGCAGTACCGCAGCACATCTTTACTGCAGGGAAACATTCACCTCATGCTTGATAATTGGTTGGGTACGCTGATACTGAAATTGAAATCCTCAGCTCATCTCTGCATGGTTGCTACATTTCATATATGTCTCAAATGTTACACACAGATATGTATTCAGTGCAACACACATGGCTATTAATGAATGCTTACTACACCTGCGGTGAGACATGACTGTCAGTACAACATCATCAAATTTCATTTAAACCAAACTTGAGTGTGTTTTGATGCTTCCTATATTTTTACATCAATTCTCTTGTTTGAATACTTTATACCCCCATATAAACCCATTTTCTTTTTCATATTCCTATTGCAATTACTAAAGATTTGATCACTACGTAGACACATATCTAAAATAATTTCCAAACAGCAGTCACTTTCTTCCATGGCTAATTCTGCTTATCACAGCAATTAGGCTTGGCATTGGTGGACAATGGAGGCAAGCACAAGGTATGACAATACAGATGGGGTGATTTTTTATTTTTTATTTTTTTAATAACACAAAATCACGAGCAAGGACACAAGAAGACAGCAAAATTACTCTGTAGCAACCGATGCCTGCGACCCTTATGATGCTGGTTAGTGGGGGGCGGTGGTGGTGCTGAAGGTTGGGAGCTGGGGGCACTCGTATCAAAGTCTGAGTCGCTCTCCAGCGTACTGCTCCGGTATCCGTTAGTAACCACTGCATTTCGGAATTGCATTAGTACACACAAACACACACGCACACAGAGACAGACAAACAGTCAGACAGACATATGAACGTTCATGTACAAATTGTAGATGCATACCAAACATGTTAGTATGAGTGTTAATGACAAATAAGGTTGAGGAAAATCCAAGGGGAACATCATCTTTTGTCTTCCTATCATTAAGCTGGGTGAATATATGATATGGCTACATTCAAGGATCATATCCCCAATAACTGTTTCTCCTGACAATGAAATGACACATGATCTTTCTCCTTTTTTTTTTTTTATCACAATCAGTTTCTTTAAGTCATCAAAAATATATGTAGTTCAAGGACAACGTTTAAGGAGTTTGTGGGGGCAACACCATCCCACTTGCATTCATACAATTTCACTTGTGTTCGAGTCCAGAGATGTTAAAACTGATGACATCACTTGATACAGCAACACAGATTTCCTCACAATCAAAACAATGCTGTAATATCAACCTTCAATTTTACAAGGTAAAGGGTCATCAATGCATGAAAATCTGCACAACAGATCTAAACTCCTTTAGGGTAACAATCAAAACACGGACCCTCTAAAGGCTACATTTTGTATTAAAGGAAGAATTGGCAAGAGTGAGAAAAGATCACTACTGGCTTTAATAAGAAGTATTCATATCAAATTGAAGAATTACTTTTACAAAATTATTAAGTCTGTCAGAGCCTGCAAAACAGGACAGTCTGTAATAATACTGTAAAAGAGGAAATTTTCGCGGTGTTGAAATTTTCGTGCATTTGGCGCAACCAGAAACTAGCGCGAAAATAAAAGCACGGAAATATTTTGCTTGCCATATGTTCCAGTAGTTGATGTCTTGATTCCGCGGAATGAAAAACGGGCGAAACTCTTTTTACGCGGCCGAGCACGAAAAATTAGTTGCGCGAAAATATCCACTTTACAGTATGTCGATAACTTTACATTCTTTGCCATCAACAGTACGTACTGGGAGCACACGATTACATATGAAAGGGAATCCAACCATCGTAAACACAGAATCTATGCCTTTTAACTGAAATCATATCCATGCACAACTTCAAGGGAATGATACATTGTAGTTTCATATTTGGAGTAGGCGGGGCAAAATCACAGAGCAAAGTCATTCAAAAAACCTCGTCAAGGGGGTTCGGTGGACAAGGGAAGCTGAATACGTTAATCAGGGCAGTCCCAACATGTGGCAGCACAAACTTGTAGGAATCATTCAAAGAGACAGAGAGGAATCTCCCAGGGATGAAAGGAGACCGTACCCATCTTGTCGAGGCCAGACCGGGCCCTCCTGCTGGACCCCTCATTGGAGTCAGTCTCGCTCAGGTCCAGGCTGTGACCGCCGTGCTGGACCCACTGGCCTCGCTTATTGCCTGGTGACAAGACCGGAACTGGAATGGAGAGTACCATCTCTCCACTGCATGAGAGGGGGAAGGGGAAGAAAGTGGGGCAAGAATGGCAAAATTACATGAAAACATAGATAGATAAAATCAAGATACTCTTGAAAGCAAAATTCAGTTATGAAATGGGCAAAACAAACATTGCAAGTAAGGCCTGAAAGCAGTGATGTACAGTGTACCTGTGCATTTTCCTTTTCCCTTCTAGGAGGGGCATACTTATTTACTCAAGAAAGGCAGAAAAACAACTGGACAGTGTAACAAATGAATTGAATGGGAAAATGATCTCGGCCTCCATATGAAACAGTACTAAATGTTTAGAAGCATCTACAAACTCTATTCAATATTGGTTAGACATATCGTGTATAATATGAAAAGCATGTAAGGGTTTCCCTTTCCATTTCTTTTTTTTTTTTTGGGGGGGGGGAAGGGGTTATTGCAAGGAATACATTCCTTGTTCACGCAGATGGCTTTGCAATGTCCTGGGATTCGTGTCCATGTACTCAGATTATCAATTATTATTACACTCATTGCTGTAAAGCTAAGCTCTCTCTTTCAAAACAATAAAGAAAAACAAAACTCACCTTGTTGGGAAGTCCTTACACTCCACTGGCATGCTGAGCCTCAGGTACTCGGTGGGAAGGTTCTCCACAGAACCACACTTCTTGTGGGATACCTTGAGACAGGGAGGCCCCTCAATACTGTGGTGAGTAAAAACACAGAAAATTAAACACTAAGAAACATCGGGGGGGGGGGGGGGTAAATAAGAGGTATGAATGGAAACCCTGCTCAATAAAGTCTATGATAATTAGTATGCAGTTTGTCTGCCTTCCGGATCTTTGCATTTTCTTGTCCATTAACATACTGTTAATTTCAAATTCCCCTGCTTGAGAGAAGAGACTGCTACCATCCATCCTTCAGCTATTTGACTCTAGCTAAGAAGTTTTGAGAAAAGAAAATGAAGAAATAGGTGGACAGCCAGCTCAATTTTTCATCAAATTAGTATGAAACATTGCACAGTCATTAGATGGATATAGTCTGTCATCAATACTTTTATGTATCACTTGTCCATGCATCAATGTTGCTAATACCACATTTAACTGCTCAAGGGAAGAGCACTGCAATCATTCATCCTTCAAAATATCAGAATGTCAAAAATATCAAAATATTGCCACCATCATAAGGATACAGACATCATCAACAAACTCAACAATCATTTTCATTGTCAGCATTATTTCTTGGGCATCATCTTGGCAATATCATTACAGCCACTTCAAATAATTCTAACACCATGATCATTTTTTTATGTTAAGATATTGACTACAGGCAACTTTATCATCAACAGCCATCATCATCCTAAATGTCATCGTCAGTACGCCTACTAATCAATCTCAATCAAATCCATAACCATCCTCTGTTATTTTTTCTCCTCCTCTTTCTCATCTGCTCCTCTTCCTTCTCATCTCCCTCCTCCTCTTCCTCCTCCTCTTCCTTCTCATCTCCGTCCTCCTCATCCTCCTCATCATTAGTGCCAGGTCTACTGGATGCTACAAACCCAGCAGGGATCCTTGTGACGATGAGTCTGTCATTTTCATCCTCCACTGACTGGAAGATGGGCTGGCTCTTGGAGTACCACAGCGGCATCGACTTCTTCATGTTCCTGATGAAAAACAAGGCAGTGTAAATTCCAAATGCAAATCAACCTAAAGTTACTTTATAGACTGTGGAACACAAAAGCATTCTAATACAATGGTCTTCTCTATCAAGCATCTCCTACGGCACCTGGTTTTACTGTTAACATCTTGTGAATACATGTAGGCGATACGAGTGTTTCATATTTTTTAGAAGATTGTCACTGTTAGCACCTTGTAAAGGTGATCTCTTTGGCTTCACTCAAGAATTAAATATGACCAGTCGAATGTACCTAAATAAAGTGGCAGGAAAAAGTCAAATTTCCCGGTGAACCCAAAGGTGCAGTACAGAGCCTGTAGCTTGATACAGCCATTAAAGGTCGGTATCATCTACACTGTATATCACATGTAATCAGTCATAACTGACTCAGAGACACACATATTGCGTGCAGAAAGTGTGTTCATGAGAAATAAAAATGAAGTTACTGAAAAATTAGCAGTCCTGCATGAGATCAATATGAAAGAGTATGGTTTATAAAGCACAGCTTGTAAATGTCTGCTTGTGAATATGGTGACTAAGTAAAAATAAAATGATTGAGAAAATGATAAACCATCTAAAAAACAAACAAACAAACAAACAATGGGCAGGTGAATGAGCTAAACAGACAATGCCTCAGAAAGAAATCTGCTCATATCTGCTCTTTGATATACTTTCTTTGTCTGAAATATTCTGCTGCATGATGGTGTGAAATGATTTTTGTAGTGAATGGCTATGTTATTGAAATGGGCTGCACCTAACTGACCTTTCCAAGCATTAAGAACTGAAGTAGACAAAATTCTGAGCTGTCTCTTACAAGCATTCTTGAGCAGTTTTCAGAGTAACTTGGGCTGATTTCATAGTAATTCTGAGCTCTTTTCCAAAAATGCTGCACTGCCATCAATGGACTATCACTGTGCCTTATAATTGAGACTTCATGAAGCTGTACTACAGTCCAGAGTGCACAAAAAGTATACTATAACTGCACAGAGACAAATACAACAAACATTAGATTGAAGACTTTGATGACAGTAAATGAAATTTCTTGCAAGAATGCAACTATGTTTAAGTAAGCACACATTTCTTTTCAAAAATGGCATAGGACACAGTGTTCCTTGGTACTGCATATTTATACAGTTGCAAGAACCAACAGGCACACTAGATGTTTTCTGCAGTGTACCTACAGGTACATGTAATTAGATATTGCTTTATATTTCTGCACTTTCCTATTAAATGTAGGAAAGCATGCTTTGAGATATCAACTTCAGCATATTCCCAAATATTTGTTTACCTGCTGACTGAGAATTTTCTATTGATACTTTGAAAAAAGTAAAAATCTTGCAATCAAATATGGGGGGGGGGGGAATATAAAACTGACCATGAACCAGGACATTGAACTAATGATTAGATACCTGATATGTGCTTGATTTTAATGATTTAATGGTGCATATTTATTTATTTGATGTAAGACACACCTTGTCACACATACACCTTGGACTCCTAGATACAGGCCAAACAGTGTTTCATTTCTGTTATCAGATATATGGCATGTTCACAAATGCAAATTCAATTTAACCTCACTGGCAAATACCATATGTCCCCCTAAAAAACAAACAAACAAACAATCAGACTTTCTGCAATGATACCTTTTATATAGTGAATCAATCCAAATGCAATTTCAAGCTATGAAACTATGACTCATTACCAACATCCTACAGAAAACCCCATCTGATTTGCTTCAGTGGTCAAAGAGAAATGAGGATCTTTGTAGAGCATGTCAGGAATCCTTTCCCTCCAAGTACGTCCATTGTGTTCACAGTTTCGAGAGCATCCAAGTGCTGAACTTGGAAGAAACGGACCCATGACATGCTTTACAACAATCCACATTTCTCTGTTACCACTTAACCACATTGAATGGGGTTTTCTGCAAATTGTAGGTAAGAAGTTACAGTTTCATATCCTGAAATAACATTCAGATTGTTTAATCATTTTGAAAGTTATCAATGCAGAAATCCAATTTTGATTTTTTGGGGGGACATACTGTACAGTAGAGTTTCTTTTTTTTTAATGAAAGAAGTACATGTAAATACTTCTCTTACTGGTGATTATGTACAAACTGTTGCATCATAGCTGTAAGTGAGAGCATGCTACACATACAATATGTGCAATAATCTACAAACCCATACTGGAGCTTTCCAGTTCACATGGTTTGTATTCACTTGTCAATCATTTGCGTGCAAATAATCCTACATGCTATTGATGACATAGAAACCATTCCCTGGTGTGATATCATCATGCACTGTCTGGCAACGAAAACAGAAAATAAAATCTAAGGGAACATATCCGATGATCAAATATTTCCACTACTTTCTGATCTTTTTCATCTAAAGTACCCTAATATACCTGACACACTGTGCTGAAGAGGGAGAAAGTTTCTAAACATCAAAACTGATGATTTAGAATCTCTATAGACCTTAGCACAAGAACAACAACAAACAAAAGAGAGAACATACTTGAACATACAGTGTGCATGTATTTCAACCTGATCTTTTCAAAGCATACCACATGGATACAACTTGATGGATTTTCAGGACCAACTGGCACTCAATTAGAATATTCATAAGGATACAGGGCTCCCTGCTATAAGAGCGGAAGCAGCATTCTGTATCTTTAATTTTTTTCCAACCTTCAACTGCAAAAATGTACAACCATACTATTTATTCTTGCCATTGCACTGTGGATATCAATTTTTGTTTTGTTTTTGTTTTTGTTTTAGTTTTTGTTTTGTTTTGGTTTTTTTTTTTTAGTTTTAGTTTTGTTTTGGTTTTTTTTTTTTTTTTTTGGGGGGGGGATGAGCCATGTTCTGTGCATTTTTTTAGGGGGAGAAAGATAGCAAAAACTTGATTGTGCATGCTGTCCTAGCGTCAGATAGTGCTTTAACTTTTAGTATGAGGTTGCAATGCAATGTGCATTTCAGATATAAACAAGTGATATTTACATCACAGCTTCCACAACTAACAGGCTGAAACTATGTTGGAAACTATCCCTTGGTGCAATAACAGTTGGCATTTTATAGCAAAAAAATGTGTGACAGAAGAACACTGCCCTATCTGTCAGACATGCTATGATAGATATGATAGCTGTAAGCTGTGTTCATATCCATCAATAATCACCTCTGGTTGTATGCTCTCCTAAAATCAATATGAGACAACTTCATATTCATTGCATTCATACAGTGTCTGACCTGAAGATCAGAGTACAAAGGAAAAGTCATAGGGAAAAAAGTGACAAAAACCACAGTGAAGTGCTATTACTACTATAACAAAATTAGGAGAGAGAAATGAATTTCATCAACCCTAAAAAAGTTGCAAAAACATGATACTCTGCCATTTGTGCAAAGTTTAAACTGTCAGAATGACCCCCCCCCAAAAAAAAAAAAAAAAATCTGAAGAATTGATACAAAGCAGCCCTTGATGTCATTTCATAATGCTGAGAGAATGAAAGCTTAAGTTGAATGAATGGCAAAAACGAATTAAATAAATCATTTTTGCTCTTTATCAGAAGAAAGAAAAAAAGTGACAAAGAAATGATTCTTCGAGTTGTGAAAAAAAAAAAAATCAGTCTTTTTGAGATCTTTCAGCATGCTAAAACGTCCCATAAAAGTATTCTGATCTGGCAGGTAGTGGAGGATTCTGATCTGCGATTCACTGTACAAAAGAAACATGCAATCCTAGCAAGAAAATGATATCGCATGAATGATGCAATAAGAATGCAACAGATCAGTAAGAACTTGAGTAAAACTGGACAAATATCACAAAGTAATGATTATTTGTCATCAACCAACAACTCGGAGGCAGCGACATCATACCTGGAAAGACTTATCATGGTTGTATGACTGTGACATTATTTCTGTGACTTTCCCAACCTTTTGATTTGTGCGTAGAAAGTTACTAATTTAATGTCTTCTCCTCAGACAGACATTTTTCCTGATAATACTCCACCTTTATGAAGGACATTATGTAGGTTCACACTGCCCAAGATAGAGGGATATTGATTATTTCTTCTTCTTCTTCTTCTTCTTCTTCTTCTTCTTCTTCTTCTTCTTCTTCTTCTTCTTCTTCTTCTTCTTCTTCTTTCTGTGTACTACATGTTTTCAGATTTCTTCACAAACAACAAAACATGTAAAGATGATGGCTACTTCTAGTTTCCTAGAAGATATCATGAAAAAACAAAAACTAAATGGCATTCAAGCAGTCACAGAGCTTGTTTGATATAATACCTGATTTTGCTCTATATTACCCTGTTCTCTCACTCTTACACTTTGCTGATTTAGATCATTTCATTGTACATGTACCTCCTGCAATGTCATGATCAAATCTCACTTTAGGCAAAACAAGTCAGGGAAAAAAAAAAATATATATATATATATACAAGAGACCCGCGGGTCTAGCGCTCACCTGAGTATCGCAAGTTCACCTTTCACGCAGTCACTAATCTAAATTATTCACAGCTCTACTAAAATTTGACCAGGCATTCTCAAGTAGAAGATGAAAATGTACAATAAGGGCCCAAATCTTTTAAGATTCCTTAATTTGGGGGGATTGGGGGCCCCTTGGGGCCCTCTGGGTGGGGCATGGTGCCCATTTTGATAAATTGAGATCCTGACCCCCTAGGGATGCTACCTGCCAAGTTTGACGAAAATCCATCATGAGGTTTTCAGGAAGAAGATGAAAATGTATAATTCAGGCCCCCATTTGGACCTTCCCACCCCTCCCCCCCCCCCCCTGCCCCCAAGAGGGGCACCCCTGGATTTGCTATGAACAAACTTGAAACTACAGTTATTAATGTACTCACTCATAGTATTATCTTAGCTCTATAACTTCTGATTCTAGAGAAGATATTTAAAGATTCCTTCATTTTGGGGGGTTTGGCCCCTACCCCCCCCCCCCCCCGGGGCCCAAGAAGAAGATGGAAAATGTATAATTTAGGCCCCATTAGGACCCCTCCCCACCCCCCTCCCCTGGGTCCCAAGGGGGGCACCCCTGATTCTGCTATGAACAAACTTGAAACTACAGTCATCAATGTACTAACTCATAGTATCAACTTAGCTCTATCACTTCTGGTTCTATAGAAAGATTTTTTACAGATTCCTTAATTTTGGGGGGTTTGGGCCCCCCTGGGGGCCCCCTGGGTGGGGCATGGTGCCCATTTTAACAAATTGAGTTCCTAACCCCCTAGGGATGCTACCTGCCAAGTTTGATGAAAATCGGTCTTGGGGTTTTCAAGAAGAAGATGAAAATGTAAAAAGTTTACGCACGACGGACGACGCACGACGCACGACGCACGCCGGACGAAGGGCGATCGCAGTAGCTCACTTGAGCCTTTGGCTCAGGTGAGCTAATAATATACATGTAACTCATTCAAGTTACTGGGTTGAATGAAATCTATTGAGAAGATTTCTAACAACATTTTGTAGCTGCTATTGAAAGAAATTTTCATGATGACCTTGACTTTGTTCAATTTTCTACCGAGACCATCTAAAGGCATCATATTTCCATCAAACGGACCTAGCATACAATGTATTTTGTTGGTTAAGGGAATTTCCAAGAGATGCTAGAGTCAAATATCCCTTAGCCCTCAAGTGACAAACTAACAAAGAATCAATGTCATCAAATACATGTATCTACCACGCACCATAACAAAAAAAATGATAGTAATAAATAATAACTGAGAAGACAAATTGGTGAATGTGATGTCACTAGCATCTATTGAAATTGGTGACAGCATGGACTATGGACAAATGAGCAGGTTTGAACTAAAAAAAAAAAAAAGAAAAGAAAAAGGGAAGAGCACTGAAAGTGAACCTTGGTTTGTATAAAAAAAAAACACCAACAAAAAACAAAAACATGCAAGGCTTTGATGAGCTTTGCTTTGCAAGGTTAAATAAATGGAACAAAAAAACAAAAAAGAAGAAGAAATAAAGCATTAATGACACAGATTTATTCCCATCCTCTGCTTTTAAGTAAGTAAAACAAGACCAAACATGAACAACAGGCCTACTGATTTTTTTTTTTTTTTTTTTTTAGTGGAATCTTGTTTATTGAAAAGAGGCTGAAAGGTAATCAGTTTCATGGTCAAACAGGACCCTCCCCCCTTTTTTAAGAGCTGCAGTTGTTACTTTTCTCATTACATTTTCATTTCAGAAATTTGAGGCTTTCTCATGTGGAGAACAGATATGAAAACATAATAGTATCTAAATACTCATCACTGGAAGTTTTGATCTTGATCTTGTACAGCTTGTGAGAACTGCTCTGCTTGTAACCAAAATATTTAGGAAATGCAATTCTACCTCCTATAATCAAAATTCTTCTTTAAAAAACAAATTTCATTGAGAGAAAGAAAGGAAACTGTTAATCTTATGATCAATGCAACAACCAGGGTCTGGTATTTCAATAAAATGATACAAATTCTCTTACAATCTTAAACACCTGTCAAACGTTCAAATTGTATTATTGCTAACTTTCCTCACATGAAGAGTTCAAAGTAAATATTATTGCAATTGTTTTCAAAAAATAAAAATAAAAACAGCAGCAGGAAGAAAAGCAGATGTATCAATATTGAAGCGCTGAAGCAAAATGTGGTACAGAGCTTAGGGGATAATTGGGGGGTGCTCGCCATCTGATATGCTCCTTGCTACTTTCTCTTTTCTACATGAAAGCACAAGTGTGACAAAACAATGACTGGAACTGTGATTCTGCCAAAGCGGATGTCTAAAGAATTTCTTCACAGATTGAACACAGCCAATAAAGTTAGATACAAATATACTGTACATACACACATACCGAGCATAACAATTGCTGCACATCGCAGAACCAGTTTAAATTAGGGTAGCAGAGTTTTTAAAAAAAAGGAAAAAAAAAGGTGGGAGGTAGAGAGAGAGAAAGGGGGAGAGATACGAAAAAATTGAGAATAGGCATCAGTTGATCACAGCAAACAACATTCCATTATTTCCTTGTAAAGGGTACACTACTATACTTTCCTTTCAAAGAAACACAAAACTATTCTTTTTCCCTTTTTTTTCGGTCTTTCATATTTCATAAACTGGTGTTCCAGCGGCATATTCTATTCTTTTCTCTCTCTCTCTCTCTCTCTCTCTCTCTCTTCTTTCAAACCACAATCTTCTCTGGATGAAGTTCTCGTATAAAGATGTCATTGTTTTCTAGCTCCCAGATCTCACCCCACAGAATTTTCCTGTCTATTTTACCAGGTAAAGTTTCTAACTGCCTCCCTCCTATACTATTTCTAGTTAATTGAACTCTGCTAGAGTTATGAAGTGTGACGAAAAAACAAATGTATAATTGACATCCAAAAGAGTCACATAAAAATTTTTGCTCACTCTGAATGAAAAATAAAACAAAAGCAGACAAAAATCCTGTACCAGAGCTACAGTTCTACATACACTGTTAATCATTCATCTTCTCCATCTACAATTTTTGACAACTTCTGAAATAAAATGTAACTACCAGATTCATGATTGCAATTCATTACACAAATCAAAACTTGTATTAAAAATCAAACAAACAAACAAAAACAAACAAATGTTATGAAAACTAAATGTCCTTAATTCTCAACTTCATAGTGGCACAGCAAGCATGCATTTGGCGGGCAAGCCTCACTGGAAAAATTTGTGGGATTGACATTGCAATGAATTTCTGCTAGCATCCACAATGTTACAATTATCAAATATTTTGGTAGTTTGTTACCATGGAAACAGAAGAGGATTTTCCAAACAAGTAGGAATCATCACTTTCATCTCTAATTCATCCCTATATCTAACACCTTTGTGATCTTTCATGCTGAAAAACTTTAATTCTCGAGAGAAGAGCTGGGCAGTGACCTTTAGTTACCATGGTAGTGTACTGTAAACACTAAATTACAGTACATCATGAAGAGGTATGACAACCAAACAAACCGGTCTGCAGACAGGTCATTATGCTTTCATATACAGATTGCAACATTCTTTCTTATTTTTTTTTTTAAAACATGTTATTCAAGGGGAAAGCCACAGACTTTGGAACAAAGCACTGAAAACCCTTGTGTTTGGAGAAACAAGCATTACTCAGGCAACTCACAATGAAATTTGCTATAAAGAACAAAAAAAAAGAGAGAAAAAAAAAAGAGGGAAATGTGGAATTTGGATCAGTAAGTACAAAGGAAGGTTACAGCTTAATAGGTTAATGTAGGATTTTTGAGGCTGCGCAAAATCAGTATGCCGGTTTCCGTAGTGATAAACATAATCTACAAAGAGCATAACAAGCATGCAGGGCTAAAGTTCAGATAAGCTTCAGAAGGATGCTATCACGCCATGGTGCCTTTACAGTGCTGACATCCTTGTAGCGCCTGACTGACAACGGGTTTAGAATTTTCAAAGCCATTTTGGTAAACACTTAATCTTTGAAATCTCTGCAAAGCACAGCATTTCTTTTTCTTTCTTTTTTTTTTGGGGGGGGGGGGCGGGGGGAGATAACACACACATCAGGATTCAGTTAATCTGCTATGTCATGATGAATATGAGGGATGGTAACATTCTCAAATTCTTCTTGTCAACAATTTGTATGTCACTACAAGGTGAGTTACCCTCCCACCCCCACCCCCCTCCCCCAAAAAAACAAAAAACAAAAACAAAAACAAAAACAGAAATGGTGTTCAGTCTAAGAGTTAATCGAAGGAGATGCTACAGCTTTTACCTCACTTTATTAAAGAGACCACAGAGAACAATTACAGTTTATGATAATAAAAACAAACTAAAAGACACAAAAAGAGGGAAGGAAAATATAGAAAAAAAAAAGAAAACTGAGCATAAAATCAACGGGAAAACTGAATTTGGCACAACTGAAAATAAGAAGCCACCCAAACCTGGTATTTCAAAGACGGCTTTGCAAGAGTTAGATCCCAGTTTCCCGCGACTAGATTTCATAAATTATTTCTGGGACATCCTCAGCCTTGGAATGCTTGTTTCTCCACATGGGGAATGCAACACGTTTGCAGAACAATGAGCATATTAATGTTTGAATACTTTTTCTGTCCTGCCTCTTCTTATCTCTCTTCCTTGATTCTTAATTGCCAAAGCAAATGGGCAGAACCACAACAGAAATTAACATGGAACACACACGCTTAACAAACAAGTATGCCTTTGTGTTTTTCATTCGTAAACAATGACAGGACATTTCCATCTCAATAGATGACAAAACACACTTGCATGTAGAATGTTCTATATGCCTACACGTGTATATGAAAAAAAGTCCCATCAGCAGAGGTCTTGATGTTTAGAGACTGGCAACTAAAATATGGTCTCACACGGCAAAATGATATTAGTTTTTTGAATATGAATCAGACATAGGGTTAAGCTGGTCAGACTAGTTTGCAACACTACAATGTAGGTTGTGGTCATGTCATACAGGAAAATAGTTAGGTTAAGGTATGTTCACCTCCTTCCACCATCACGGGGAAAAAAAGGGAAAAACAACCTTTGGGATTATAACTTTTGTTATACTGCACAACACCTCATACTAGTACAAGAAGCATACATTGCTTTCGTTAAGGGATAGATAATACATGTACATCGTAGAAGATTGCAGTAGTCCCTCACTTTGAAAGCTGTGACTGCTGTAACAATATGGGGTTACGGGTTTCTGTGTTTTGTTTTTGTTTCCTAAAATAACTGTGGTGAGATCTTCCTGCAAAATGACACTAATAACGCATCATTGTACAGTGTATACAATGTATATGCACATGTAAATATACTTACACACAGAAAGGCTCATAGCCTTCTTGGAGACCACACACAGTGAAGTATTTCAGATCATTCACATCCTGTTCAAAACAGAGGGAAAAAATGTGATTTAAAAGAAAATTACTACACATTTTACCTCTACGAAGACAAAATGTCACCTACAACAGCAAACCATACGGTTAACACTTTCTCCTGAAACGGACAAGATTACTGCACCACAAAATCTAGAATACCTAATGTTATTTTCTCTACATTGAACTGCAAGGTGTAAGAAGTTGTGCTTGAACATATCACTTTGAGTAAAACGGCCCACTTTAAGTCACATGATGTAGTCAATCAATTGCGGAAGGTATCATGACACATTTAGCTCTATGTCTCTGACCATACAAAATGTCTGCAGTCCATCTCTCACCTGGCCAAAGTGGAGTTGTCCTTTCTCACCAGCACCCAGCATGCATACGGGAACAAACCCTGCAAGAAAACCAATACAAGCACACTTGACAAAAGCGACTCAAAACTTGTCTGCACATTTGGACCAGGTGCTTCACTGCCTAGTCTCCTTCATAACTGATTATATCTGGCCTGTAGAGAGATAGAAATAAAAAAAAATACATAAATAAAAATGTGTGTATTTGGTGATTGGCTGTCTTACTACTTCTCCGGTAGATTCACAGTAGTTAAAGAGGGACAAATGATATATATTTATCACAATCAGAATATTGATGTTAGTCAAATCTAAACAGGCTTTTGTGGTATTTTTATCACTTGTGGGATGCAGGAATAATTTGCATTAAACTGATGATGTATACGAAGCAGAAGAAAATCGCAGAAGAGTTTAGAAAACATCTGTATACTTTTGACACTATGGGATTCACAGTACAAACACCACATACAAGGTATCCTTATAAAAAAAAAAAAAAAAAGTTCCTTCAATTTGTCAATTTCTAATGGTTCCTATAACAAGCTACAGTTGTACTATACATTCTATGATAAGAGGTGCATATGTTTTCCACAGATTATGATTCTTTCATGTAACATCAAGTTTGTCTTACCGTCCCCAACTTCAATGTCCTGAAATGCCATCTCACATCCGATGGGGTCACTCAGAAATTCTCCATTCATGGTGAAACCTGTTTGACAATGAGATGGAAACAAAAAATGTCAATGGTTTTGAGCATACATGTACTTCAACTGTTATTATCTTTTAGACAAAAGTGTTAAAGTGCAAAGGCATGAGTATTCTCCTCAACATTATAAGCTCTTCATCTATGTTCTGATACGATGACAGAAACACAGCAGATTTTCTCATATGCCAATTTAGTAGAAGGGTAGTGATGGAAAGTGGTAATCCTGGTACTGTAAATTATACAAATGAAAATAGGAGTCTCAATCACTTTCAGATGTAGATATTAAATTTCTCCTTCACAAACTATCTTTATATAGGTGCATCATTACTGATATCACACATTTGGTTCACAAGTGAATAAAACTTCACCATGCACAGCAACACCTTGTAAAGCTTGATTTGAATAATATCAACATCAAAAAATACCTCTTGTTCTCTGTGACATGATATGTTTTTCTTGACACAAGTGATGCCAAAAAAAAAATATGGTCAACAGAGTGTGAGAAATTATTGCCTTTCCTTATCACACACTGCACATTCACATCCATAAATGTCCAAGAGTTTTGGCAATAAGCGTGCGCAAGATTGGCTGCTCCCCTGCCTGTCTCTGACCACAGCTAATAACTGTGAGCTTGCAGGTCAGGAGAGGGCAGGGGGATTTACCGAGACAAACATTACAAAAATAATAATCACAAAAAATAGAATGAAAGACCAGCGACTCACTGACTGTCTTGTCCTCCAGATTCAGCATACAGCCAATGACATCCATTTCACTCCACGTCTTACCAAACGTCTCCGATCCCCTATGCCACTTCCTTGCCTGTGGAGGGAAAAGAGAGAGCGAGGGAAAGGGGAAATGCTGCTTGAAATCACAAGGATAAATCCACGATGAAAATATGAAGACTGGACTACAAGAAAAGGGGAGTGTCATGTCCCATGTTCGTGATGTGTGACATTTTATTTACCAGAGTCATAACACAGGTTTGTTTGATTCAATTACAAAAATAAACATAATATATAAACATATAAGAAGTCAGAATTATCCAATAATTACTTCAAAGGATTTTCTTCTTAAAACCTCAGTTACAATCATGTCATAATGTGCATTCTGATTAAAGTCTACCATAGATTGTGTATGCCAGGCCTAAAAGATAAGGTAGATTTTATAAGCATCATCACCAAAAATTTTAACCAATTATTCCTTAATCATATCTTTGACAGTACATCTAAACAAACTAATACATTTCTGATCATAATGTGCATATAAACCAGACTAAAAAGCAGCAGTACCTGCATTTTAGCTTGAAAATGACATTGGAAGCATGAATCTTAGACACAATGACCTAGCTATTAAAGGATGGGGGAAATCCCTGCACTTTCATACCAGAAAGCCATCAAAGACAAAAGAGTTGCCGTCCGTGCCAATTTCTGTGCCTGGTTGAATAGAGGGGTTAGACCATCCCACTCTCATGTAGCCTGATGTCACAGCCTCAAACTCAAAGTACCTAAAAGAGATCAAACAAAATTAAATTAAATACTAAATAAAAACTCACATGTACAATGGGTACAGACACAAACTGAGTTCAAACACATGTGTATGACAGTGCCGTGCACGCAGCTACTTTGTATATGCCTGGAGCTCCTATGTCTACTATTCAAGTATGTAAGCCTATATAACGTCACTGGGGTGACAAGACCTCGTATCTACAAAATGTAAAATGTCAAGGAGAGCCAAAAAACATGGCGGCCAAAGCATTATAGCGAATGGGAAAGCCTTTCCTTTGACATGCCGTGGCATCTTCATTTTTAGGGTAAGACAGTTGGGATTTGGACAGGACATCACTTAACCCATTATTTGACCATTAATCCAAAAAAGTCATTTTCACCAAAATTGCAGATACAAGGTCTTGTCACCCCAGTGACGATAAGCATATATCTACAAGATGACCTCCCATAATTTAAAGACAGCAATAAGTGATTCAAATATTAGTAGACTTTGCAGTACTTTACACATGACACAAGATCACATGGTTGACAAGTGACACACATTCAACTGAGAAGTCTTAAAAGTTTCAACAAACATACAACTAAAAATATATTAGTATGTAATAAAGCTGTGGAAAACTGTCATGGCAATCATTATAGGTTTACCCACACACATTTTAAAGCTGGAGACCTGTCTATTTCTAATATGTGAGAAGAATGTACTTACCACTTTCCAGATGTCACTACGTAGCTTTTTTCGGCACGGAATGTCCTGGAGTACTGCTTCTTGTCAGAAATCTCTCTGGCAAGACCTACAGATTTCGTAGTATGCAGAAGAGGGAGAGGGAGATGGACAACAGTACAAGTTTACACCCTGTGGAGGACACTGTGGAGGACGGGTTAGGATTTATGGAGAGTGAGACTCACAACAAATCATTCTGCTTTCAGTAAGTCTAAACAGTTTTAGTTTTAATTCAATGTGGTCGCAGCAAACATGATTTGCAGATAGTTACAACACAAACAACTCGTGTAGACTCATGAACGTGTTTAATACAAAGATGATATGCCCCAAGGAGAGAACAAATTTGGATTGAAGCAAAGAAATATAGGAAACAGGTTGATGGAAATATGACCAAATCAAATAGGCCATCCGCTCTACTTCATGAAAATTTCATGCCGTAAAAATATCTTGCTTTACAGTAATTTGTTTGCTGGCTTTCACATCCTTACCTGATTCAAATCAATTCTTCTCTGGGGTAAAATCTCCATGGAATTTGCAATAGCATGACAAATATGAATACAACAACTATTGGGAAGGTAGGAAGGAGCACAAGGGAAGGAGGGAACTACATACCTCTGAAACTAGTATCCTGTCCCTCATGAGTGGGTGGTTCCAGGGAGTAGCCAAAGCCCAGGATGGTGCGGACGGTCTCACTGGCCGTGTCCCTGTTCAGCTTCTTGGCCTGATCATTCAGCTGACTGTAGGGGACCAGCTGGGGGTTGCGTTTGTATGCTGTCTCCTGCAAAGCGAGATGTTAGAATGGTACAAATTTTATGTCATACAGGGTGAAAGAGAATTTCAGAACATTGACAGCCTCAATGTGATGAATACATTTCATATCCAGTTTGAAATTCTGCTTCTTAATTATATCTCATTAGTCATTTCTCTGCATCTTCTATATAGACATATATTTTATATACGTATTAATTCACTGATCATTTCTCTCCCACACTTTTAAAAGCTCAAGGAACAATTTTCCAACTCAAATTTGATTAACTTAGCAATTTCAGCTGATGAATAATATTCTAAATGGTATTCTGTACACTTCTATGGAAGAAAACTGCTACACAAAAGTTAGTTTGTGTAGCAGGAGTATAAAAATACATAGCAAATTGTGATCCGATACCAGGAAAATTATTCCCTGAAGCTGCACATGTTACAGCTTTTCAGGTGCTGAAAAGACTCCAGTAAGCAGGGTTGCACATTTTCCTTCATACTCTGTAACTGATCATAAAAATATATGCAACGACTGTCACTTGCACTTCTCTAACTTGATCACTTCAACAAAGACTTGGATGTTGAAAATTATGGATCGAAGTGAGCAACACAAATCTCAAAACAATTTACAAAAATCAAGTTTCTTTGCAGCAAATTACTCTAGAATTTTTCTGATTGAGTAGTGATGACTTTGATAGGATGGGGAACTGCTACAGTTCCTCAATACTTGGCTAAAATGTTTTGCACAAACAAAAGGGAGAGTTGTGATGAAAAGACATGGTCAGGTCAAGTCTAAAAATTTGCATTGATGGGATTGTGACTGGTATCATGTTCCAGGTAAACATATAAACCTTAAAAACCGGAAAACCTTCTTTCTCTAGTCTAATGTCAGGGAAGGTGACACTGTTCTGTATGCAGTATGTTTGACTCTACACAACTTGACCAGTTCCCCTTGATCACATTTACAGGTCATCCTATTAGCTACTCAAGCCTATCAGAGGAACACCTCGACTGGCCCAACATTGACCCTTGACCCACCTCTGACAGTCCGTATGTCCACCCCTGGGCTATTCTGTCCTTGGCCCAGACATTGTGGGCATTCTCCGCCAGTAGCTCAATCAGTTTCTCCATCTTGGGGTTGATGTGGATGTTGGAGAGGTTGTATGGGGCCGGCTTGTACCCATTGGACATCAGGTAGCTGTGACATGGGGAAAGGATTTAATGATAACCACTTGATGACTGCACACTGATCTTTGTCATGAGCAGTCTTCGTTTGACAGTTTGGCTGAA
Source organism: Diadema setosum (assembly GCF_964275005.1). Lineage (NCBI taxonomy): Eukaryota > Metazoa > Echinodermata > Echinoidea > Diadematoida > Diadematidae > Diadema > Diadema setosum. The sequence continues at coordinate 8,564,440 of NC_092685.1, forward strand.
AGTGTGAATGCCTCGATTTGAGTGAGCTAACACTGTCTTCAGTGAATATGAGTACAAAAACCACATTCAAAAGGCAACTTACAGCATCGTCAAAATGCTCATACACTTCACCAGAACTAATCATAACATGGTAAGTGGGCTGTACACAAAATTATTTCAGAAAACAGTGACCACATGTTAGCGTCAATCACACAAGGGTGCTACTGCATTTCGCCTTTTGCTAAAACGCCAAATAAAACAGTGTAATAATCATTACATATTTAAGACCCAACAATAATTCTCTGTAATTCCTAATCATTTCCTCCTGGAAGATATGTCCACATCCCAAGGGTTTGACTTACTTCATCGGGAGGCGAAGCCTCTTGAGAGTTGACTTGGACGTCTCCTCATCAATGCTGATGTGGTAACCGAGAGCTATCAGTGTCCTGGTCAAAGTGAAAAAAAGTTTGAATGGTTGGTATCACTAATCTACATTGTCCTCACAGAGATGATCATCAAGTCTTCACATGACTATCATACACACTCATGATGATGCATACTACAACACTGCGCTGGTCTAGCTATCAATATCTCCCTTTGTATAAACACAGCAGCAAGTTTACCCACTGGCAATGTAAAAACAAAGGCTCACTAAAGCAATAAAAAAAAAAAAACATTTGTTGTAACAAACTGTTAAAACAGGCCAATCTATGTGATAGGTATCAAAAGAAGTGCATTTTTGGTAAAATAATATGAAATATCAATGCTACCCTGATCTACTTGTTGGTAGTTATGTCCGTGAACTGTGCTTGGACATAAGCTTTAGAAATGTGACCCATATTGGCACTCATGCCTCTCTTGCTATCACACTATACCACACTCTCAATCAGTCCCTCCAGTGTCTCGGTCACCTGAGGGTCTCATAGGCCATAGTGATGTCAAAGTTCTTCTCCTGCTCCGACAGATTTGAGAAGAATATCAGGCTGTCATGCACCTTCTTGCTGTCATCCCGAACCTGGAGCATTTGTAGGACAAAGGTTCAGGATTTGTGAGCATATAACAGTTCTAGCAAGAGACCAGATTTATCATATTCAGTATTTCTCATACACAGTGGTGTCAAGAAAAAACATTTTGTACACAGTTCATAAAGTGTGGTGATATCTGTTTATTGATCTCTCGGTAGTGAAAATATAATTTTCAGAACATTTCTATTATTTTTTTTTCTCCATTTGAACATCATCATACAACTCAGTCTGCATAGTTTGATAATTTCTTAAATAGAGACATCGCAATGTAGAATTGTGTCTATGTGTGTGACCTTGGTGTGCTGACAACATTCTATGCTACACAAAAAGGAAACAAACAGTCAAAGGCACTCATACAATGTAGGTGTCAATTAAGTCGTTGCACTATACTGCAAAACGAGGAATGTTTGCATGCATTTTAATTTCGCAAATTTCCTGAGAGCTAAAATTCACGAAATTAAAATGCATGAGAAAGTTCTTGTCTAAATTATATGCATTGAATGCCAGTGGCAATTCGCGAAAATTTCACATCTTGAGAAAGGCCTTCAGTTGCATTTCCCGAAAATTTCATGCCACGAATATATATCTTGCTTCACAGAATCTTAGAACGGGTCTCATGAAAAAGTTAGAATGCTTACAGGTCCCCAAGTCCAGCCAGCTTCAATCTTGTTCATACACCAGAGCTCATGGATGTTCTCTGCCAGTTTGTCTCTTAGCATCTCGATGTATCCAGGGAGACTCACCTGTGAAAGGTTTGAGATGAGGCTTTCCTAAACTCATTTTATATTTCAAGTCAGACGGCTATGAATATCTAAATCATATTAAAGGTGACTTGCTCTGGTTCGTTGTAATCAGTTGCCTGAAAGTAGAAATTGAGCTTTGCCATTTATATATGATGTTTGTAGGCACCTATCACTTTTTAGCCAAAAGTTTTAACCTCAAATCAACACAGTGATGAATGTTCTGTATCACAGAATGGTTTGCATCATCTGTGAAAACTACGCAACAGAAAAAAAAAAAATTATTTTCAATAATGAAGATGCATACAGAAAGAAAAAAAAATCATGTGAAAAACGAAAACTGCAACCTTCAGATATAACAGGATTGAGTGAGACCTTATCTTCACTAGTCTCCTGAATATGTGCACATGACTTTTTCTTCTGCTTCTTGAGGGTAATCTGCTTCTTTCCATCCAGAAGATTATTACAGATACTAGCCCTATTTTGCACGCATTTAATCACTTCACTAGGATTTCACCCTGCTCTTAACAACAAAAGTTAGCTGGATCTTTTTTTGTTGCGTTTTGTTGTTTTTGAAAGTGCACAGGGAACAACTCTCTGCGACACAAGACCAACAGCTTTAAAGTCTCCTCCAAAAGGCGTGGCAGAGAGGATGAAGTGCCTTACCAAAAGAGCACTACTACCACAATGGTACGCAAACCTCTTTATACTTACATGGAAGCCTGTAGTCCTATCCATATGGTCTTTTAACAGGTTAGCCAGGACAGCTTCCCCACAAGACACCTATACTTCAAATGTTTGCATTTTGTCCCCACACAACTCCCCTTCTAACCTCCTTTCCCCTCCCCATTTCAACTCATTCCCCTCCACGAGCACACGTGGCTAATGACTATTAAAAAGCAATGCAAAAAGAAGACAGGCGGGAATTGGTACTGACATTGCTGGTATCGACTGGAGCCGGAATGAAGGCAGAGTGTTCCTGGGAGGAGGTGGGACCCTGGACCAGGCCCTCCGTGACGTCCCCGAAGGCGAAGCACGGCTCTATCCTGAGCCTCTCCTTGGGCAGCAGGCTCTCGCAGACAGCTGCAAAGCCCTTGGGCGGGGTGTACTTGAAACGACCATGCTTGCCACCCAGGATGAAACGAACACTGAAAAAAAAAAAAAGGAAAAGAAGACCAAACTCTAATGATGGTCATTGCTCACATTTAACACACACAAACTCTGTACACTAAGTGTAGAATACATCAAGGATGATGTGGCATTAAATTCACAAGAAACCACAAACAGCAGGTTACTGAATGGAGACAGAACAAGGGTCATATATTGTCATCAGTATAACTGCTGCATAGATAAAGCAATTTCTCTTCTTCCTACTGCAACTTTGTCTTTCAGTTGGTTACAAACATGTATTCCCTTACTTAAGATACACAAATCAAAATGGGTATGATCAAACACTATAAATGTATTCCCTTACACATACAAATCTACAAAACCTAAAATTTTGAGCAAGTTTGTGTACAACTGTAATGCATTACAAATTTCATGATAGTACTATTATAGAATATGACAGAAGTTCACTGAGTCATTATCTAATGAGCCTCTGAAAGGTCTGGAGGTGAGTCACTAACCCAATTCTTGCTGAGAGACTGATGACAGGAAAGAACATGCCGTCCAGGTTGATTCCTTCAAAGGACGCCTTGATGGGATTCCCATTGACATGATAGAGGATGCGAGGGATGCTGAGATCAAAGCACACGCCCACAATGTCACCTTTGGACAGTAGACGGTTGCCTGACCACGGCGCTGCCTTGCTAACTCCACCTACGATGGATATGATTATATATTCAGAAAATGGATAACAACAACTCCACTTACAATGGATATAGTTACATAAGAAAATGGATAACAATAAAAATAATTAGAGTCATACAGTGACCCCTCCTTTATTGGGGGAGACACAAACTTTCTCCTTTTAAGCAGGGCTCCAGCTCAAGTAGTGGCTGCTATTGACCCGTACAAATCGCCCCACACGAAACATAGTACATGGGCACTACATTAAATCAAGCTCATTTATCGTACCAAATAACATAATGTAATTAATGTGGCACGAAGAGGGTTAAAGAAAAGAGAATATTAATTACACAGTAGATAAGATTACCATTGTCTACAAGGTAAACTTACAAATGTTCTCTTCAACACAAACAAAGCAACAACAAAAAAAGAAAAAGAAGAAAAAAAAAGCTTGTAGTTATCAACTCACCAGTCCACAGGTTCATCCCATCAAACCCAAAGGAGTAAAGGTCGTCGCCCACTCCGCTGTTCCCCCATCCCTCCCCTCCCCTCAGGTAGGTGCGGAAGCCTGCCGAGGAGGCCCACCCTACTCTGAAGTGGACGGGGCGGGAGGTGCCTGCCTCTTGCCGGTCGATGGCCACTTCAAAATACCACTTCTTGTAGACGGTGCTGCCACGGTGAACGCAGATACTGACGTTGGGTCGCATGCTGCAGAGGTGAAGTAAATGATAGAGATACTATATGACCTGGGTCAGAGTAGTGAAAAGTCCACTCTTTTACATGAGAATGTGCCACAAGAAATGGAAAAATGTGTATTTGTGTATGTAGAGTATATTAAGTAGAAAATATATATACATGCTGCACTTACTGTGATTTTTTTTCGTTGCACCACAAGGACTCCTATACCTCTTACAAACATGTATAGACTATGATGGGACTCATGTGTCTTGTGTCACAGTCACAGCCGGACAAATACATGCAAGTATATACATTTACCTAAAATTGTTTTGGGAATACTATGCAGGTATCCTCCATTTCTATGAACGAGTTTTTATCTTTCTCTCTGTGGTGTGAAAAGATATATATGGCAACTACATATGCATTAAAATTATTTCATCAACTTGTGCAACAAATGAGAAAAAAAAAGTGAACACTTATACACATACATTTTGTACAAGTAACACAATGATAGAACATAAAAGCCGTTGTCAAATTGTGTATTAACATTTCTACACAGATAACAGTATTCATGGGATCTGTTGGACATCAGACCTTACCTTACCTTACCTTACAAATATGTTGACATTGTTTTCATCTCCGTGGGTTTTTACAATTTTTGGCTCTATTGAAAATGGTAATCACAACTTGTCAGCTACCAAAAGGAAAGATAAAGACACAGAAGACACACTCACATACAAACAAACACAAACATACAGAACACACATATTGCTACATTTTTCGCATATTTCTAATTCAATTCTTTTTTTCAGTGTATGAAACACAGTCATACAAAAGAAAAACAGTAAGAGCAGAATGCATTCTACTCAAAATACTCACTATACACGAATACACATGAATACACACAGACACACATAGACTGTACATACCAGAGTACTTCATCCACGACAGCTGTTTGCAGTAAGAGATCTCTAGAGGGCAGCAGATTGTCACAAATCAGGTTCTGATTGGATCGGACAGCCACGCCATTTCCAACACACAATGAGCACAGGACATCAAGCACCTGGGAGGAGCAAAGTGAACGTTTGACAGAGAGATGAGAGAAGGAGACAGACAGGGGAGAGAAAGAGAGTGAGAAAAGTTAATGAGTAAAGTGGGGAGATAGGGTAGAAAGAAAGGAGGGTCACAGGGAGAGACAGATGGGGAGAGAAAGAAAGAATGATAACAATAATATAATAATAATAATAATAATAATAATAATAATAATAATAATAATAATAATAATAATAATAATAATAATAATAATAATAATAATAATAATAATAATAATGATGATAATAATAATAATAATAATAATAATAATAATAATAATAATGATAATAATAACAATAATAATGATAATAATAATAATAATTGTAATAATAATAATGATAATGACAATAATAATAATAATAATAACAATAATGATGATAATAATAATAATAATAATAATAATAATGATAATGATGATAATAATAATACATTTATATAGCGCATTTTCCATAAACATATATGTTCAAATGCGCTTTACCAGTGGACTAATGATATTAACGGAACAAGTGGGTTTTTTGATCTTTTTTGAAGGTGACGAGAGATAATCAATAGAGATGAGACTAAAAACAAAGAAACACACACAGTAACATAAGATCTTTGACGAGAAGTTCCGCCTCATGTGTACTAGATCCATCCTGTTATCTTATTCATTGCAACTGAAGATAGAATCACAGTTCAATATTGCCATCATTAGATCTAAAACCAATGCTGATCAATGTCGTTCAAATATCAACTACAACCTATTGGACATTGGGAATAATTCTTACCCCAACACTGAACAACAATGCATAGAGAGTATAGGCTTTACAAGCACACTGGCCATGACTATCATTCGTATGAAAGTGCTGTAAATTTAGCAATTTATATCTTTTCCAGGTCAAACATTTATGTCATAAATGTTCTTAAATTGGTGGGAGTAGATACTCGTATCATACTTTCAGTACCAGTCAACTTTCAGCATAATACAAAACACATGATACCTTTCAGACATTTCTAAATAAGGATTCCTCTTTGTTTATGTCATCAAAATAGATAAAATTGTTTACAGAAGATGAGCATGTTGAATTGAACTCCAACCCATATATGGCAGTGAATTGTTGTATCCTATGAATGAGGGAAAGTTTGTTCTGAGAAGGAGAAGTCTTCACCTTTGGATCTCGGCCATGCTTCTCCAGCTGTGATATCATGGACTTGATGTGGTTCTCCTTGATGATGTTTAGTGCTTCAGGGCTTCCCAGCAGCACACAGTGTAGAACCTCCAGCACACCTGAAATGGGGCACAAACATGGGAGTACATATTGCATTACCAGACCACCCAACCTTTCTGACTGAAAAATACATGTAGGTATGATTTAGCTCAAAAGTAGGAAAGAAAAAGCAGTTTCCATAAGAGTGTACAGTAAAATCATCAAGAAAAGTATGATACTCCAATCAACACAAGAGCTGGGAATGGTCAAATTTCAGATTTTTTTCATGAAAATTCAGAAAGGTTGGAAGGCCTGCATCACATCAAATCTGAATAAACGGCTTACATCCCATTCCTGTGACAAACGATTATAAGTTGTGTTTTTTTTTATAAACCCTTTTGCAACTCACATAACCTGATCATAATATGAATATTCATCATGAAAACAAAATAAGTAAATGTCCTGCAGGAACTCCTTCATCAAGATACTGGATTATTACAATGCTGATTTGCAGGTTGCTATTCAATTCGGGGAATTTGTGAATACTATACACAAATTGCTTTATTTCTTGAATTCTCTGCATTACACAACAATAAACACAAAATAAGCCATGTACTTAGGTACTCAAATTCAGCAATATTTCCATAGCAAAAATGCCTAGTGCTCATCAGGAATAAGCTTTAAGGGGAAAGATATTCATAAAGCCTGCAGACACTGACAGGGGTCTGGTCCCTTGAGTGAAACATGAAGTCCATCTCCCCATACCACCTGACACTGTTTACCACTCATTCCAGCCACCAGTGGGAGTATTGGCTTACCTCTAGAAGCCTGCTGGCTCTCAAGTCTGTTGATCAGCCAGTCCAGTCTGACCGACTGGGCAAATAAGGCACAGTTGTTGTGGTTATGCCTGATCATGGCAGCTGCAGAGATGAAAAAAATAAAGAAATTGAGGAACAAATATGATTATTCACCATGAATTCCAAAGAAATTTTTCTTTCTTTTGCATACCATTTTACTTCATCATTCAACTGTGCAAATGCAGAATTCCTTCTTAAAGAACTCCAACTTTACTCAATTCAATTCCAAGCATTTATTGAGGAAAAGACATGGAGGGCAATACTATAATGAATTTGCCGACTACCAGCATTTCCAGTTTTAAAAGTTGACATTTAAGAAAATATGGCCCAAACATCGTAATCATGCTACACAAATATATCTGTTATTTTCACAATGCTCTGAAGAATATGCCAGGGGTTGAACTGTCAGTACAATATTTAATCAAAGATGACAAATCTAGCCAATTCCCTAATATATCTAAATCTAAATACCTCTGTAAAAGCAATCTTTGTCATGAAAATTTACCCATGACTAAAAGTCTCAATTCAGTCAGTTCAAAATGATATAAATATATATTGAATAAAATTCCAGCCTCTAACTGCTGTAGGATCACAGGAATATCATCACCCCCCCCCCCCATTTTGTGTTGTTTTTGTGTTGATAATAATAAATGAAAAGGGGACAGGGGGATTTCACTGAGTAGACCTGTACTACTATACACATATTTACACATCATTGCCACTTACCCAGCAGCTTGTAGAGGAAGGTTACAATGTCCTGCCAGAGGTCCCCTGCACCCTCCCCAACTATTGCAGCAAAGTCCCGTCCACTCTTGAAAATGCTCAGCTTGTCAATGGTTTCCAGCACCAGTTTGACCATGCCCTGTCAATTAATTAATCAATCAATCAATCAATCAATCAGTCACTCAGTCAGTCAGTCAATCAACCAATCAATCAATCAGTTAGTCAATCGACCAATCAACCAATCAATCAACCAATCAACCAACCAATTGTTTGGTAATGTAGGTTGTTGAGGTTATTTAGTATTGTAGGTACTGGGTTCATCAATGGTTCCCAGCACCAACTTGACCATGTTCTGTCAATCACTTAACCAATAACCCAATCATCAATCAACTCATCTAGCCAGCGAACATGCAGCCTCGTACTAAATCTTATATCTTTGAGGAGCATGAATAACTTCAATCCACAATCCACAATATCGTTTGACAGAATATAACATTGATGTTTCTATAATGGTGCAGAATACTTCAGGTTGATTGCAGATTTAACACTTCCATATGGCATTGTGAAGAGGAAAAAAAATTGGTTACACAGTACACCAACACAGGGCTTGCCATTAAAAGCAAGCCTTTACTGTATACCAAGAGGTCTTACCTCTTCATGAAACAAATCCTGTCGATTTCTCAAGGCTTTCAATTTTTTCTGTTTCTCTTCATGATCTGGGAGGCAGATAGAGAACACAAAATGGGATTAGGGCCAGACACACAAACAGGAAAGGAGAGAGAGAGAGAAATATGGACAGACAAACAGACAAACAGATAGAAAGGAAAATGCAATTAGTGAAGAATACTATTCTTTCTCTAGAGCATTCATAAATGATGCTTACAGGTAATATGCTGAATAATAGATACAATCAAATATACATTGCCTGCTGCAACTGTACTTTTATTGAACAGTGGCCACATGTGCATTATTCCCTGATCTTTATTATTCCAGTTGGCTAGAATATACACAGTATGCTGTTTGAAAAATACCCTCAAACGAGATGGAAAGGACAAAGACAGAAGAAAAAAAAATCTTCTAGCATCTGATGCTTCAGTCAGAAAGTGGAATTGGAAATAGAATGTGAAGAAGAAAAGAATGACGTAGCTTTGAAATGGATGCTCTCTATAATACTTGCTGTAAATCAATATTCAATCTTGGTCTTCCAGATCTGAAAAAAAAAAAAATTTTGTCTACCTTCGTCTTCTTCTGGCTCAGCAAAGTAGTCAATGAGGTCCTGCAGTAGGTCAACCACTGAGCCCAGGTCAAAGTTCCGCCAGGCCTGCTGGTCATCCTCCTCGGACCGCAGAGAGTCCAGCGCCCTGTCAGACATCAAATGGACACATAATCTTTGGTGATGTCCACCAAACAGGAAACATTTGTGAGATTAGTAGTGCCTGGTATGACATCTATACGCTTGTACTTCTGAGATGAACATGTACATGTCATAGAATAACTCCTTTATGTCCTTACAAGGGATGAGGCATTTGTCTTTTCTTATTTTCCAAAAAATTATCAAACAGAAGAACTCCTAGAGCTTGATATATTTGTGACCAATATCCTCCCATCAGCTATGCAACATATGAAATTTAAACAATATAAGAAAGAAGAATGTTATTTTCTAAGTAGTCTGCAATAGAGTTCAGAGTCTGTCATTTATGGAAACATATCTAACTATTCTTCATTGTGCTCATAAGTTTGGTCCTTTTATATATTCCTTTCATGTATTTTTGTTTAGTCTTCCCCAGTTATGACAACATACTGTAAACACCTTGTTTTTGTAGTATGTATTGTGTTCAATCACATTGTCTTGCAGAAAAACAAAACTGTTAGTTGAAGCAGATTCTCTCCATGTTGAAATATAACAAAACGAACAGTGGTTACACATGACCATACAATAAAAGTATGAAAGGAAAATAGTGAAAATAAAGAAGACTTTGTGGTAATGAGGTTGTCCATTGGGCCTAGAGAGGCAAACTCACTCAATGAACTGGTTGAAAAGAGAAGTACTCTTCCTGATGATGCCTGCTGAACGTGACTCCTCTGCCCTCGCTCTCACCACGGAGAAACCATCATCCATGTGACCTTCTGGAAGCATCACAACCTGTTCAATGTGAGGGGAGGAGAATATTACACATGACTTCAAAATATATGCCAATTACCATATGCTGGCTAAGAATACATTAGCAAAAAAACAAATAATCTCATTCAAAGTACAAAAAAATACATAAAAACTTCAAAATAAAAAAATACTCTGTTTTAAAAGAAATGGGCAAAGTACAAACACTACTCATACTAAATCAAACTTTAGACAAAATACATTGTTAAGTGAAAATGATTTTTCTTCCTTTTGAAATCCAAATACATATAACGTTGTGATAATTCTCCTAAAACATATAAGTTGGCAAATCAGCAATATGGAGCCTAAAACCAGCCAGTACAGGAAGTAAATGAACAAATGGAACTACCATAGCAACGCAGCAGCACAATACTACTAGCAGTGTCAACACTGAAGAATGTAGAGAGAAGCCAAGACGATGACAATGTACACATTAATGCATTTTTTATCTAAGTTTTAACAAATGTTCAAAGCAATAGTTCAATCAATATCTTGGAAAGTCACAGATTGTCTCCAAATGAAATGTACATCCTACACATAATTTTAACTATCAGGCTGAGATACATCTATCTTTGTATTATAATAATTATGATTTATATCTTGTTATTATCATAAATTAGTTTGTGCAGACTAGAACATGAGTTTAATCATGAATATTACATACTTGCACACTGGTTGATTATTAATATTAGCACATATCATCAATCGAACTCACCTTTCTTTCTGCTGATCTTCCTCCTCCCACTACACTCTCTACCACCTGTGGGGAAAGAAAAAAGAAAGGGAAACATATACCATTACTGTGACTGATTCATATCACTACATACAAATTTTGTTTCATATCATATTGGGTAATGTCCAGTCTGGTGCTAGTGCTGGTGCTGTTGTTATATGATGTATCTCCTAAACAACAGCATTAAATTGGGCTCCAATAATGACAGTGCTAATGTTAAGATAGCACCGACACTAGCATTAACACTGACACTAGCACTAGCACTGATTTTGAAATCACCCATTGTTGGCTTCAGACAATTGGTCGACTGCACAATGATACTAGATGATTGCACACATATGTTACAGATGTGGAAAAGATATCTACATTACTGTATATCAATACCTATTACAGCCTGCTACTGCAGCCACTTATAAATTTTTCTCTACATCTTTCAATCTATCTATCTTTAGATATTTTCTCTCCCTATACACATTGCTATCTTTATTTCCCTTGACATGACAGATTGTGAACTGGAGCTGTGACTTTTGTATCACTACAGAATGCCACTCCACTCAGCACTCATTTCCTACAAACACAACCATAGAAATAGACCTGCACTTGTGTCATCAGAGTTATTTGGCATATCTCACACGGAAAGACGTTCGGATACACACAGAGATCTTTCAGCAAAACATCAGCATCATCATCATCATCATCATCATCATCATGATCTTCATTACTAAAATCATCTTCATTATCATCATCATCATTGCTATTGTCATTGAAAAATCATCATCATCGTCCCTGTCATCAGTATAATTCTCGTCATCATCATCATACTCATCACCATGACAACCATCATAGGCAGACCTGGTAAGACAGCCAGTGGCCACTCTTCATGTGTTGGATGAGCACGGTGGAATCGCCATACTTGATGTCTGCATTGCCCATCCCATGGTCCTGCTTGCTGTCATAGGTAGCCAGATCCTCCTGGCAAAAAAACCAACACAACATATCAGCAAAGTAAGGCCTCATAGATCTTTGGCTGCTTTTTCAAAGGTTCAACAACTGTCATTGTGTTCCAGACAGACACTTTCAATGTCAAACGATATTAATTTTTCTTGAATAACGGATATCATGTAATACATGTATTATACAATAAGTAAGGCAACTTTTAAGCAATGATTCCCCCCATGTGACTTACACATCAGCAAACAGAGGTTGTATCATTTCAGTAAGGTTAATCTGTACTGAATGGAGAGAACTGCAAAATCAGCATCTAAGGAAAGTAAATTGTAGAAACAAAAGCCTAACAAAGCTTAAAATGTAACTTCAACTTCGGCTACAATTTTTTGCTTGGCAAGAAGGATTTTAAGAGTTGATGGACTTGGTATACAATTAATATAGGACTTATCCAAGTGAAGATACCGTGATATGGTTTCAAACAAAGTCACTCATCAAAACGCTAAAGGAAAAAAAAATCAATTACATTAAAGCTTCAAAGAGAGTTTGAGTTTCAAGATGAGTTATGTTGCATTCTTGTTTTCTTTTGCCATATCTATTCACTTCAGCCTGAGGCAGTTTTTTTCAGTGAGACCGTGAAAAACGGAAAACAAAATGAAGCATTTTGCAAAAAGCAGCAAAACAGAATTGCATGAGAGCTCATGTATCCACTTGAGACTCTATAAGACCGGCATCCTTATTACACTACTTCTGGAAATGAAATGGAGAGTAAAGCAGTGTTGGCGAAGTGCAGTCGGGAGTATCTATGGCACACATCGCAAGGCTGAATTAATTCCTTCAGCAAAATAATTACAAGTCTCTGCGTGCATCATAGTAGTGATAATAATTACATTAATACTGATGTTGAAGTAGTTTGATATTCTACCTCCTCACAGTCCTTCCTTTTTAAATGTGAAAACAAGCAAAAAACAATTAAACAAACAAACAAAAAATTTTCCTTCCAAATTCAGCAACCATTTGCTGTGAACTACAATCTTTAATACACACAATCTTGCCAGCAGAAGTCCATACACAACTCAGTTAGGTAATAAGATTACACTTCATTGGTTTAAATTGCCCTTCATTGATTTAAATTTGAGGAAACCTGCCACTGACAAGTGTCCAGCTTCACTGAATGACATGCAATACTCAATTACTGGGAAAAGTAATTGAAAAAAATTCTCTTGCAGGGCACAATATAACACAGGTAATTCTGGTTAATTTTGGTCGACACTGTTCCTGACACACACATTCTCAACATCAGCTGAAGAGCTGAACTTAACTTCAATACATTGGTGCATGGTATACTATAACCCTACGAGGTAACAATGCATCCATGCCAATATGAGCCTACAAAAGAAACAATTGAACAATAATTGGACTGCAAGACCTCTGGTACAGAGTCACTAGAAACTCGCTATCATCAAGCTTGCAGAAAGTGCAAGACACACTCAACAAAGCTGTACGTTACTTCCTAATTAGGTGATACGCTATCAGCGTATCACCTATTGTGATTGTCAAAATCTCTCTTTATTTTTTTTTATTCTTCTTTCTTTCTGGACAATTTTGTGTCGTCAATATCTCAAGAATGACATTACGAAATAACATGACATTTTCAGTCAACATGTCTCATGATAAAATCTAGCCACAATAAGGTTTTCATGACAGTAACATATCTATGACGTCATCTAGGCGCCATTTTGTGATTTTCGGACCTTGTCACATGATCGATCATAACTTCATAACTAGATGTCATTTCTGTATCATTTTCGGTGGACATGAAGTTCAGGTCACGCTCTATCTTACTTTTTAACGCTAGTTACACAGGTCATCATTACGCGCGCGTAAGCGCGCGTCAAAATTTTAAAAGGCTCAAAACGACTTCCCAATGGGAAATCTCGAAGTTTCAGACAATTTTAAGCGTTTCAAACATTTTCTCGCGTGCGCGTCCGTCCGCGCAATTTCGCGCGCAGAGCCCGTAAGCAACATGAAAATGCATTTTTTTTTGACTGATTTGGATTCCTGATACTTTGAGTAATAATATTTATTGATTTCCGATCGATTTCGACCTATAACAAAGGAATGCACTGGCGTCAAAGTTGAAATTCCGCGTGCGCGTCTTTCTGCAAATATAGTGAAAAAACATGTCTTTGTTTATTTCGCCATAGCTCTTTAAATCGTCCGTCGACCCTATATTTCTATTGCATATCACAAAAGCATATGAATTGTAAATAACATTCCAAGTATCAATATTGCCAGGAAAACGCGATGACGTCATCATATCGTCATTTTAAATGAAAAAAGTGGAATTGATTTTTTTGAGGTACTGTTTCTGACATTCATTTGCTCGTATCTCTGTTGTTTAAGCTCAATATTATCCCAAATTCAGATATGTTGTACTTTGAACATTTGCCTCTCAAGTCCATGTGATGGTTTTGAAATATGATGACGTCATCATACTAGAAATTGTGATTAAAGGTAAAGACTCAAAATTGGACAGGTTTACGTGTTATGTCTATGGGAGGTGATTTTTTTTAGAACCATGCATTCACTTGACAACGTTTAAGCACCTTTACCTCAGCTGATTTTGCTTCATTTCCTCTGAAACTTAAGTATGTTGTAGCTGAGACAATAAGCTGCAGTCATCATGCATTTTATATTTTCAAATCTCCTCATCAGGTCGACAATTTTGTAGTTAAAGACTGAAAATGAGAACGCAATCTGTACGGAACGATTCCCGATTGTTCTTTGCAACTGTATATTGGTCGAATCCACGCGGCCACTTGTGGGAAGTTGAATAGCGCCATCTCAATCAGCAGTGTCACGATAGTATTATCATATATTCAAGTTTCTCATGAGTACTTCAGGATAGCCGTGTGGCGTAATCGCTTAGCGCGCTGGGTGTTAATAACTCCATACCCGGACGGCGAGAAGGTTCGACTCCCGCAGGAGTTTTCTCTTTCTTTTTTTTTTTTCTTTTTTTTTTCGGCAGTTCAGCTTTACTCCGATGTCATTTATCGTATTATTTTATCAAGTATACGTAACCCGTGAACACGGCTACTCTATTTCCCTTGTTTTGTATTGGAGATTTGGAGATTGGGTTTGCTTCATTAATTTTGTCACACTTAATGTTGTAAATTGCCCCTTGTTACAGTGTCCCGCTTGCCACCTTTCGTTTGCTCTTTCCTTTTCTCTTCATTGGTTCTTGTTATATTGTAACAGGATAGGTAGGAACATGTACGTTTAGATAACTGGCAGGAATGGGAGCTGATATGATTAGCTCTATTCCAGGTGTATGGCGTCTCGCTCATCTCTTTGAAATTCCAGGTTGTTATTGTTTGACCCAATATCGGAGTTGTATACAGGTTTTATGTTGCTATAGAGGTATCTTGTGCCACATGAATGGAAGGCATCACTGTTTAGTAGTAGTAATGAACTTTTTCATGTTGTAAATGATATAAAGATATGAATTTCACATCCAATCTTCGGGACAGCCGTGTGGCTTTATAGTCGCTTAGCGCGCTGCATGGTCATTATGCACTACCTTAGGACGAGATGTTCGGGACCCGCAGGACGCTATTTTTTTTTTTCTGTCTCTTTCTTTGTTTTTCTTTTGGCAGTTCAGCTTCATTCCGATGTCATTACCCCACGACACACAGTCACTCAAGTTCCTTTTTTTTTTGTCGGAGGCTGGAGGTTGGATTTGCTTCATTTATCATACGTAATGTTGTAAATTGCCCTTGGTATACAGTGCCCCGCTTGCCACCTTTCGTTTTCTCTTTCCTTTTCTCTACGTTTGTTCCTGTTATACACTGCACAAGACAGGTCGGAAAATAATTTACATAACTCAACTGGAGCAGGAATGGCAACTGAATAAATTAACTCTAGGCCAGGTGTATGGCGTCTCGCTCGTCTCTTTGAAATTCCAGGTTGTTATTGTTTGACCCAATAACGGAATTGTAGACAGGTTTTATGTTGCTATAGAGGTATCTTGTGCCACATGAGTAGAAGGCATCACTGTTTAGTAGTAGTAATGAACTTTTTCATGTCCCTCCATGTCATTATAGTGTGTTCAAAGGGGTTGTGTGTCTATCTGCCAAAGAAAAGGAAAACCTTATTTTCGTCATGGCTATTTCTCTATACGTAACCGTAGGTGATGAGTGTTGTTGGTATCTGAGCAGTGAATAACACAGCATCAGGCTAAAATCCCCCTTAGTTATACGCGCTAAGCGTTCAATTTGATATATCTTTATTTATGTAGTCAATCACTGCTAATGGAGTTACAGAATTATGTTATGACACCTTTCACTGAAAGTTTGTAAAGCAAAGTTTATGGACAAGGCAAGCAATTGTACATGAATAATACCAATGATTTCAGAGGGAAATTATGGTATACCTAAATGTAAGGGTATCATTGCTTTGGAATTGCTGAGACAATATCTTGGCACGAGGGCTTCCACTTCTGATAACTGATCCCTTTGAAGATGTGTCGGTCACGGGTGATCATCGTGATTCATCTTTCACGTAGAAGCTTCCGTTCCACACTCTTAGTTCGAGAAGACTTACCATCATACTTCAAATTATGATTAAAGGTAAAGACTCAAAATCAGACAAGTTGACGTGTTATGTCTATGGGAGGTGATTCTTTTTAAAACCATGCATTGACTTGACAACGTTTAAGCACCTTTATTTCAGCTGATTTTGCTCCATTTCCTCTGAAACTTAAGTATGTGGTAGCTCAGACAATAAGCTGCAGTAATCATGCATTTTATTTTTTTTTTAAATCTCCTCATCAGGTTGATAATTTTGCAGCTAAATACTGAAAATGAGAATGGAATGTGGACCAAACGATTCCTGAATCATCCTTCACATATAAGCTTACGTTCCTCATATTTTCTCGTCAAGACGTACATGGCCGAGAGGATAAAGGCGACGTCACAAGAGACGTGAGGTTGCATACGTACGGGTTCGAACCCCATAAGAGCACCAAACAAAATGCTTACATCTTTTGCTTTTTTTCTTTTATGGAGTATTCACCTTCGTCCATGTAGAAATCACGTTTTCATGTAAACGTACACACACACACAGGTACACACACATACAATATCCCTTTGTTTTGTGTTGGAGACCACATTGCTTTGACTGTCAACTTGGACTTGAAATTACAAATGTTAAAGTGAAGATGACTCTTAAAAGACCGCATGGCCATGTTTGATTTTCTTTTACAATATAAAGACCTATTGGTAAATACTCATTCACATATCCTTTCCAATCAACTTACTTGGACACGCCGACACCACACGAAATTTTCAATTGGTTGCATGACAGAAACAATTTCATCTGAATTATGTAGGACTGTATAAAGAATTGGACTTCACGAATATTTCTCAATATTACTTCAAGTCGCTACTTAACATTATTTTCGTTGTCGATCACTGAAAATGAGAATGGAATCTGGTCGAAACGATTCCCGATTTATCTTTGCAACTGTATATTGATCGAATCTACGCGGCCACTCGTGGGAAGTTGAATAGCGCTATCAGTCACTTGACGTATATCGCCAAAAAACTGAATATCGATGTAAATTTGTGTTGTGTATAGCATACATAGATAGATTTAAGTTTCGCACAAGATCTTCGGATCTTCCGTGAGGCGGAATCGCTTAGCACGCTGCGTGTTTATAATGCCCGACCGGAAGGAGAGAAGTTAATCGAGTCCCGCAGGACTTTTTCCTTTTATTTCTTTTTTCTTTTTTTTCTGCAGTTCAGCTTCACTCTGATGTCATGAACACAGCTACTCTATTTCCCTTGTTTTGTATTGGAGTTTGGAGGTTGGGTTTGCTTCTTTAATTTTGTCACACGTTATGTTGTAAATTGCCCCTTGAAACAGTACCCCGCTTGCCACCATTCGTTTTCTCTTTCTTTTTCTCTTCATTTGTTCTTGTTATACTGTAGCAGGATATTTAGGAACGTGTACGTTTACATAACTAACAGGAATGGGAACTGAATTAATTAACTCTAGTCCAGGTGCATGGCGTCTCGCTTATCTCTTTGGAATTCCAGGTTGTTATTGTTTGACCAAATAACGGAGTTAAAGACAGGCAGGGAAGGAAGTGACTTGATATTGCTTCATAATGAGGAATTTCGGGCAACACCTTTCCAAGTGTAGTGATTATGACGGGGTTCTCTGTCGTTTATTTTCGTCATGGCTGTTTCACTAGTTTAGCCATAGGTGATATTATGTTGTTGGCATCTGGGAGAATAGAACAGATCAGTACCAAACTGGAATAGCCCTATAAGCAATGTGGTAAGCGTTCATTTTTTTTTGCATTATCTTTCTTCTTTAAAGTCAATCACTACTGATCGAAATACACAATATAATATGACACGTTCCATTGGTAGTTTAGGAAAAAGGAGTTACTGCACGATGCAATGATAAATGTGCTACCATTGATTTTAGAGACGTCATTGTGATGTGGTACTGGTGATGGTAAGGGAACCATAGATTGCTTTTAAAGTACTGAGACTTTGCATCAAGACCGTATTCCCATCTAGAATATAATGCATGTTCGTGCGGCGTTTTTTTTTTTTTTAAATCCTGACGTGGACATTTTCTTTTTCTTGTTTTAAATTTAAGAATGTTATATCTAAATTTGTTTCTTTCCCCTAACATGTTTTTTGGTTGAATATAAAGTTGGACGTTCCGTGACCGAGCAGCGATTTAGTTACAGTTTCAATGCATCTTGTTTACCATCTTCTCTGACATTAAATTGATGGTTTTTATATTTGATATTGTCTGTCTATTTGCCTGTTTATGCTCATAAAACACTGCTATAACAACTAATACATTTGCTTCACTTGTCACACGCAATGATATGGATTGCAGTTGTGCATGCAGTTTTACTTCCGCCACCTTTCGTTTTTCTCTCCCCTTTTCCCTCACTTTGGTTTTGTTATACTGCAGATGGGAATGATTACAATAACATAACCCAACTTGAAGTAGGAATGAGAACTGAATAGATTAACTCTAGGCCAGGTGTATATAGCGTCTCGCTCATCTCTTTGAAATTTCAGGTTGTCATTGTTCGATCAACGGAGTTGAAGACAGGCTTTATGTTGCTATAGAGGTATCTCGCGCCACATGAATGGAATGCATACGCTGTTTAGTATTAGTAATGAATTTTTTCATGTCCATCCTTGCCAATAAAAGTGAAGTGTGTTTGACGGGGTTCTGTGTCATTCTGCCTATGAGAAAGCAAAGTTTTATTTTCGCCATGGCTGTTTCTCTATGCGTGGCCGTGGGTGATGGGTGTTGTTGGCATCTAGGCAGAAAAGAACCGAGTATCATGCTATAATACCCCCCCCCCCCCCCCGTTAGGTTCTAAGCGTTCAATACGGTGATATATCTCTCTTCTTTATCATGTCAATCACTGCTGATGGAATTACAGAATTATGTTATGACACGTTTCACTCAAAGCTTAAAAAACAAAGTTTATGCACGATACTAATGGTGCATGAGTCCTATAGGCCATTGATTTTAGATGAGAAATTAAATTATGATATGCCTATAGTAGGGGTGTCATTGATTAGGAATTAATGACACGATTAAGCACTCCTTCCACTTCTAACTGTCCCCTTTGAATGTGTGTCGATCACGTGAGATCGTCATAAATTATCATTCACGTATAAGCTTACGTTCAAAGTGTACTCTTAGTTGGAGGAGACCTATAGTTACATGGTTAAAGGCGATGTCTCTTTCGCTGGAGCCGTACGTTTGGCCCGTTTTTCTTTTGCCCTTTTCTCTTTAATTGAGGCATCACTTTCGTCCAGGATAAATCACATTCTCATGTAAACAGACTCACTTCCTCGATATCCCTTGTTTTGTATCGGAGGCTTCATTGGTTTTACTGCTAGTAAATCTCACAGGCTTGTATATAGCTGTAAGAGCTCTCTGAACTGATCATTATGATAGCAAGATTAGAGGGAGTCATATTGGTTATGTAAATAATGGTCAAAGGTCATGTTTTAAAAGGCCACTGTTAAAGCCAAGATGGTTATAAACACTTAATTGTCATGTCTTATTTGTACGTGTCGAGGATCACTTGGACCCCGTTTACAGTGCGAGGCTCGGCCGCGCCGAGCCCACCTTCATTTCGGTGTAAACGCGCAAAAGGCCCAATGCGGGGCCAAAATTGGCCTCGCATTAGGCCATGCTCTGGAGGTGGTCTCGGCCGCGGCCGAGCCGCGGTCGCGCCCGGCCTTTTTCTCAGTGTAAACGCAAACTGGGCTAAATGCGCGGCCAATTTTAGTCTGGTTTCGAAACCCTAGCCTGTACTATTTCGCTATTCAGGATATTAACCACTTCAACGTCGAAAACTAGTATAGTTTAAGGTGGTTTTGTCCTGCAAAGGATTTTCTCCTTCGGCAAAGGCCTTTGCCCGAACGGCGACTTTGTCGCCACGGAATTCAGTTGGCAAAGGATCTGAAAACCAGACAATACCAAATTGCGTTTGTTTACAAGTAGAGCGCCACTACGACAAAATATTGAAAGGTTTGAATCAAAAGCGCGGCCGAGCCCGGCAGTGTAAACGGACTAACTTGCGGGGCTCGGCCTCGCAAATGAGGTTGGCCTTGGCCGCGGCAAATGTGATCTGAATAGTGTAGGCCCAAAAAAGTTCAACTAAGTATCTCATTATAACTTCAAGGTGCTATATTACATTCTTTTCTTTGTCGATCACGGATGACCGACATCTGATGACCCCCAGCGTATCACCTAACTCGTCTTCAGTGTGACGAGTTTCATATCTCGTTTATCTTTGAATTTGTCAGGCTTAAAAATCTGAATTTATTTTTGTTTCCATTAAATCTGTTGACAAAGAGCACATCAAGATCATGTGATGTGTGCAAACATACATGTGTATGTGTATGACAGACATATTTCATATAAGTGCATCTTTGAAAATGCTATCCATACTTGTCATTGCATGTGACCTTCATGCATCCTTGTAATAAGGTAGCATGTACAATTTCGTACACACACAAAAAATGAGGACAACTTTTTTTTACCTGCCAAAATGAATTTTTCATGCAATTGCTTTTACCCTAATAACAATAATGACAACACATAAAACTATCAACAAGCATTACAGTATGAACCCATTAACATGAATAAACAAATAACTTTTGAAATATCAAACACATCTCATCAAAGTAAAACAGGTTAATGAAAGTATCATCAATACAGTCATAATCACCAAAAAGGAGATGATACCAATTTAGTAACAGTAATCAACCAGTCAAGAATATCCAATGTCCTCTGATGTGAACATCTGATGATTCATTCTAATGCATAATCACATACCAAATTTGTATACTAGCCTCCTCTTGATAAGTGCTCAGGCAAGTATTCAAATAAAACGCATACTGCATCAAAATCACTACCTACAAACTTCACAGGAAGAGGAAAAAAAGAATGTTTTTTGACCTACCCTGGACTGTTGGAAGGAGAAGATGGTGTCATCGAGGATAGCCTTCTTCCTTGGGACAATGCACACATGACCATTATCTCGTACTGCCAGATATTTCCCTTTAAAGAGGAATGAAAAAAAGAGAAAGTGGATAGAAGAATACTATCAATATCAATCCTTTGGTAGCTTACTGTCTAAAAAAAAATCGAGTGAATACAAAAAAGAGTGAATTTAGAGTGAAATTGGAGTGAATTTTGAGTGAAAATGTTTATTTTCACTCGTTTTAGAGTGACGTCAGGGATCACTCCAAAATCTTCAAGTGATCCCTGAGGTCACTCCAAAATGAGTGAAAATGAACATTTTCACTCAAAATTTACTCCAATTTTACTCTAAATTCACTCTTTTTTGTATTCACTCCTTCAAGAGTGAATATTTTCACTCGATTTTTTTTTTAGAGAGTACGTTCCTGATGATGTACCAGCAGACAAGGCCATATTAATATAGACTGGGGTTGACAGGCATGGAGGAAGTGTGATAAAAAGACAACAAGATAAAACTGCATACATACAAAGTGTAGGTGTCTTCATCACCAGATTATCCTGACAAAGTCACAAGCACAAAAGCACAGAAACTTGCAAAATATGGTAATTTGGCTACGAGTAGGAAACTTGATATTTGTTTTTTAAAAAATCAACAGATTGACATATCAACTACCTTCAATAGAAATTTCAAAGTCTGAAATACTTTATAATATCATCATTTTCAGCTTTTCTAGAGCATGCTGCAAGGTTTGTACTTGTATCTTGATTTGAGCTTAATGGTTTGCATGCTATGTCCTGCATCCTTGATGGCAAGTAGATCCTAGAGCAGATTTTCCTACAAGTGTATTTTCCTAGTACATTGATTTCCTGTCTTTACTATCCTCTATTGTTTTTACCAAGTAGGGCAAATATATCACTTGAAAGAATAAAGAGTGGAAACTTGAAAAGTAAGGTGGAATATTGCTAATTTTTCTGAAGAAAACTGATAATACTTCATTTTCACTCTGTAAATGCAGTTCTTGATCTTTTGCACACCACTTGCAAAACCGTCTTAAAAGTCTCAATTTGTCACATATCATGCTTGTGAAATACTGTAAAAGTGGATATTTTGCGTGTGAGTAACTTTTTGTGCTCTGGCAAGTAAGATGAATTTCCTGTGTTTTTAATTATGCAGAATCAAGACATTACATAGTAGTACAAATGTACATATAACAAGCAAAAATATTTACATGCATTTATTTTTGCACTAGTTTCTGGTCATGTGAAATGCATAAAAACTTCCACACTGCGAAAAATTTCCACTTTTAAGGTATACACTACTTGCAGACACTGTGCATATCTATGCACAACTGATATATTTTGTGAGTTTGATGTGTACATCAAGAAAATTACCCATAGCTTTGTGTCATATGGATGTGCATTGCATTGCAGTGTAATGAGCATCAAGCATTCTGATATGTACCTTGAACTCACGTTATTTCCTGAGATATGATAAAGCAAATATTAGGATTGATTTCATACTAAACCTGCAAATAATACCTCTGAATGTGTACATACCATGAACTTTCTATCACAAAAGAAGTGGTAATCAGTATTGTACACATTTTAATTAACTTAAGTGGAAGCAGCATGAAAGTGTACTATACTTTTTATAGGCTGGGTGCACTTAAATTTTAGTGAGAAGCATACTTGTATTGGCAGGGTGTTTCTAGGTAATTCAATTGAAAATAAAAGAATTCCTATCAAATAGCTTGAACTGTTATAACCCTTCATCAAGACCTGCAGCTTGTCATACATCCCAAAAAGGGCATGAGAAACCCACCCAGTCAAAGTGGGAGCAATTTATAAATTATGTTTGTGCCAAAGACATAAGATAAGAGTGTGAAAACGTTATCTTACCAAGCTATATATCCCTCTTTCCTCCTCCCCTCAATTTTTGTTTTCCCTTCCCTTTCTATCTCTCCTCTCGTATTCTTATCTGCTTTTCTTTTAAAAAAAAAGAAAAAAAAAGACGATAATTATTGCAGACATGTTTAGACTCAACACTGGATGTTAACACACTTGGATGTATAGCTTCACCATACACATGCCCTCGCCATCTTGCCCCCTCCCCATCCCCTTTCAGCCCCCCCCCCCCCCCCCCACCCTCCTGACAACTCTGCTTGCATGGCGGGGGCAGTCAACTGAAGCTGTTGGCTACGACGCGGTGTGGCGTTACATCAATCAATAGATTCCTACTGCGACCAGAGTTGCCACTTAAGGGTGTCCCCAGCTCACGCCCGGCCGCTCTCCCCATGTGGATATTGGGGAAAGCCACTGGGAAAAAGTGGCCTCTGGTGCCCACTCTTTCTCAAGGAGTGCAGCACTTGTAAAATGGCACAGAGGGGATGAAAAATGATGTGCAAGAACTGACACAGGACTTGCAGACGATGGAAGGAAAATGCAAGAAAGCAACTTTTGTGTGTTTTTGATAAGTGGCAAACTAAGGTGTAGAGCTTATTTGAAGTAAGCTACTAGTACCACAGAATGACACTGGTAATATAAAAAGGGAGAAAAATATCTAAACTTTTAGTTCCTCCAAGATCTGGATTTCAATCTTAAAATTACACTCAGAACAACTCTAACTACCAGCATCAAAATTTATTTCCAATGACTACGAGATTTCATACTCATCATCATTTTGTAAGAGCTACAACTGATTATGTTAAAAACTTTGTTAATTTCTAAGTTCTATTTAAAACATATATCCTGCAGTTATTACACTATCTTGTATTCAAGATCACCTTTTAAAATGTCTTTTTTACCTTTAGGGTTCGCTATTTTAGTATTAAAAAATGTCATGTATTGGTTATAACAAGGGCTAACTTTACCTTTTTATCTTTTCCATTCACTTGGAAATGTTGCATTACAAAGCCATGACAAAATTATGAGTGAGAGTTACAATTTCCATCCCGAAAATTGTCCACACAGGCAGCAAAAAGCACTATGGTCCTTCCAAGCAGTAATAATGTCAGAGTCATTCTTGCATATACTGTCTGTGTGTTTGTGTGTCTGTGCGTGTGTATCTGTGTACCTGTCCTATTTGATTTGTTCCCAGTGGTAACGCCATATAGATCTCAAGCTATCAATTACTGAGATTTGGGAGGAATTATGTGGAAAAGTAAATTTGATATTTTCCAATCTCCCAGAGATTACCTGCCCGCAAACCTCGCTGGGCCCTGTGCAGGGTTGCAGATATGTGAGTATTTCTCTTTTTTTTTTCTGTTTTTCCTAAGTGAAGACATTTCACTTGATCATGGGGATTCATGAGAGAGAACTTATATCTTGCAGGACAAAATCTCAAGATACTACAGAGAAACAGAAAAACCTTCACATGCAGCAATTTTAAGCAAAGGTACCATTATCTTCTCTTTTTTTTCTGTGCTCAAGGGAAATGCATAACTATTTTTTGCATGGCTAAAAACAAAACAAACAAGTCTCATTATTTTTTTTCTTCCGGATAAAACCTGTGAATCCAACATGATAATGAAAATTTTCTCTTTTTTGTAAAAAAAAAAAAATATCCTCCTTGGCAGCACAGTGTTTGTTACTTTGTTACCTAGGACATACATGTACTTCATCTGACATTACCTAGACAGCACTGCAGGCGTAACACATGACCTTTAAAAAATGCATAAAATGATAAGAGTATACGAGAAAGAATGAATTAAACATTAAGTTAAGATGATGATAAAATCAGCAAGCTTGTAAAGTAAGGAGCACACAATGGGAGTAATTGCAAGCTGTAGAAGATCTATCAAGGGATTTTGCACATTCCCTCATAAAAAAAAAAGACAATGATAAGAAATGTCACTATGGCGACTGGTATGACTCCGCCATAATGCATGATTCTCCAAATAGGTCTATAGTACATCTTGACAATGTGTAATGACAGTTTCACATAATTGGCAAAATATTAAAATGACATGTTTGTCACAAATGTGTTGAATGTTCAATTTCCTTGAACTAGGTATAACTGGATGAATGGCTATATTTTCTGAGAGAGCATGTATTTTGGGATTTTAAGATTTTTACTTGACTTTTGACCCTTTTATAAGTTTTATGTGCACCGAGCAATTTTCAAGGTATGGAAAAAAAGTGTAATTTCAGTATCTAATAGTAAATTGTCAGCATTTTAACCTGGCCTTTGACCAATGACCTTTGACTCTAAAATTTCCAAGAGAATCACTGTCAGGCAGAACATGCATAAATATGTACCAAGTTTCATGATGATACCTGGAGCCACTTCCTAGATATGGAAGAAGAAGTGAAATCTAGCACTTTCACTTGACCTTTGACTTTTTTGGCAAAAACTTCCAAGAGAATTGTGTAATACATGCACATACTAAGTTTAAAGAAAAATCATGCAGGCATTGTACAAATATGAGGGAAAAAGTAAAATTTTGAGGAGTTAAC
Source organism: Diadema setosum (assembly GCF_964275005.1). NCBI lineage: Eukaryota > Metazoa > Echinodermata > Echinoidea > Diadematoida > Diadematidae > Diadema > Diadema setosum. Next base: position 8,590,349 of record NC_092685.1, read on the forward strand.
CTTGACCTCTGACCCTTGAACTTTGACCCCATGACCCCAAATCCCTAGATAATCACTGGCAGTCAGTACATGCACATGTATTAAGTTCCATGAAGATATCCTGAACCATTTCCGTGATATGAAGAAAAAATGAAATTTTAAAACATTTTCACTTGACCTTTGAACTTTGAACTTTGATCTCACGATCCAAAAACTCTGTCTAGAGAATTGTTATTTGGCAGTACATGTATACACTAAGTTTCAAGAAAATAACTTCAGGCATTGCATAGATATGGGAGAAAAATAGTGAAATTTTGAGCATTTGTGTTGAGCTTGACCTTTGATCTCTGACCTTGAGCATGTGCACCCAAAAGTTGATAGGCACAACTCCACCCACTCATGCATGTACAAGCCAAGTTTCATTAGGATATCTCAAATGGTGTTTTATTTATGCTGACAGAGGCATAAAAAAACACTGTTACAAATAGTTTGTATGAAGCTAAACTTTTCACATCAGCAGTAGATATTTCAAAACCTGATAGAAGGCAAGCTTAGGCAAATTTACAGTACCACCCCACTGTACAGATCTAACACAAAGACAGCATCTTTGCATTCATACCCTCTAAATTGTTCTATCTACTTCCCCACTTAATATCATTTCACAAAAGCTTGCCACTCTAATACCTTCTTTATCCTACAAGAGAGAGAACTATTCCTCTAAACTTTAAAAAGAAAAGAGCCACAGTACCAACTCATAAAGCATTGATACAGCTGCATTTATGTGTACCTTTCCCCCTCAGGGTGCACTTTGAAACTAATTTGGTCCTCAGGGATATCACACAATGAGTACTTTTGTGAACACATCAAAGAAGCCCTGCATTTTTCCAAAAAAAACTGTCTGCAGATTTGACAGGTTGAGAACAAGGCTGCAAGGCAGTTCTACAGCAACTTCTTTTGTGCAATCAGATGACAGCACAGACAAGAAGACAGATGAATACCTATGACATTCAACTCACTACTCTTCACAAGTCAATTCTAATCTTCCCACCAAACTGAGGCGGTAAACACTGACCCGTGAAGAAATCAAATAGACAAGATTCACACTGATGACAATGCACGGCAACTGCTGCTGGTGGTGACAACATTTGTCAGATTTTATTCCGCTTAAATACGTGCGGGGGGAGAGTATGTTGTATAGGTTATCAGAACGTGAATAGAGGAGAGAGTATGATTGATATGTCATCATCGTCATTACGTAAATGAAAAGCAAACTCCCCCGCCTGCCAAGGCTGCTCATCGTCACAATCAGCGCAGACTAAATATGTCTGATGCAGCCCGACTCACTGCGTCACTAGTCTTCTACAAGGAGGTCCTTCATTAAAGACTAAGTAGACTATAATGCTAACATTTGTCTCAGACTAGTGAAAAGGTTAGATTTAAAGGCCTGGTTCAAATTCAATTAAAGAATAATTACAAAGAATGATGAGAATGTCACTGGTTGTCATCACACAAACTCTCATGTGTCTTCATTGCAACAATGAGTGAAATCATTCCACATGTTCAAAAGTTCTTGAAGGCAAGGCAAGCTCCACAGCACAAACATGGATGCCAATAAGCTGAACTTGATCAATTTTTTTAACTGTCAGATGTTTAACTGGCACAGGACTGGTTCTGATACTGATAGATCTTCGTTGGAGTACAGCAAACATTACGCTGGCACACATCTACAAATATAGCATGATCACTAAATCATTTAATGTATCTGAATTACCCAAGTAGAACCTAAAATCCATCCCTGCCAGTTGTGCGACTCTGATTCAACATTCCTTAAAGGGAGCTTTCAGCACTCTCCTCTTACATAAATCTCAGGTAGCATTTACGACTATTCCTGAAAATGATTTAGAGAGAAAGCACCTTTTTTTCTCTCTTTTTTTAAGTGCATTTTTTTGTCTTCCTGTGAATACTGTAAAAGTGGAAATTTTCGCAGCATTGAAATTTTTTGCACATTACGCGCAACGAGAAACTAGCGCAAAAATAAAAGCATGCAAATATTTTTGCTTGCCATATGTTCCAGTAGTTGATGTCTTGATTACGTGGAATTAAAAACACACGAAACTCTTCTTAACCGACCAAGCATGAAAAATTAGTTGCACAAAAATATCCACTTTTACAGTAAGTGGAAAGTCTTTTCCAAATGATAGCTCTCATTTCATCTCTGCTGTAATCATTGTTATCACTTTCATCAACTTCATCATTGACAGTTGTCAGGAACTGTGATCACCATTACTACCATCTTAATAAGGTTATTATGCCAACAAACAAATTATCGAGTACGTTTTCCGCAAGATATTCAGCAATGTACAGTAGGACTAACATAAATCTAGACAACAGGCCTGGCAAGGGGCGTGCTTTCAAAGATGTGCATGACTGTGTGTGTCAGAGTTTCTGGCTTTTTCCATGAGCCAGCCAGACTAAAGCCAAAACAATGGCGTAATAAGCTTTGCACCACAAGATGCTTGCACAAGATTTCCACTGCCATCTTTCTCCTCTCTCCTCATCCAACCCCCCCCCCCCATTACCCCCTACCCCCACCCCACTCCTACTACCATCACCACCACTACCATCACCACCAAAATTTCTTCTGAGCTACCCCGGTGAATGTGCTTACCAGATGTGAGATGGCGAATCCTGCATGGTTGGCCCCAGGACACATAGCTACCATTCCACCTGCATGACAGATAAAAAAGAAGGACAAAAACCAGAGTGAAAGTCAGAGATATGGGAAAGATAAGATAGAAGCAGTTTGTGACTGCATCAGGCACAGAAAAACTAATATGCGGTGTCAAGAATGAAAGGTAAGGTACCCTGCCAGCACATTGAGGACTACTAACTACAAAAACAAAAAAGCTCTCAATCTCTCACCATCACCGTCCAATGGTCCTCTTTGAGAGTGGACCATCTGGAAATATCAATGTACTTAAAACAAGAAATGTTCGCATGCATGAAAATTTTACGAATTACAAGGAGCCAAGATTTGTGAAAGTAAAATGCATGCAAAGGTGTCTGTCCACACAATGCATTGAATGCCAGTAGCAATTTGCACAAGCTTCATGATGCAAAAAAGGCAGTTTCATGCCATTAATATTTCTGGTTTCACTGTAAGCATTAAGATGAAGTAATATTCAACAGTGTTTTACAAGATATATTGTGAAATACATGTATGTGTAAAGACTGTGATACCTTTGAAGACAATGTTCAACATTGTGGTAGCTAAATTTCAGAAATTGTTGGACATTGCTGAATGAGCTGTTGTATAATGATGTTCAAATGCATTAAAAAAAAAACCTACTCCCGGATAAGAATGTTTAGAGAATTACGGTGCTTCTATCAAGAGATCTATAAACAAATTTCAGAAAGTTGATAAACCATTTATTCTTATATTCTACTATGTATGGGGAAATGTTGAACATGGTAAATGTGGTCACGCAAAGATTTATACTTATTTGAATCAAGTGTTGCATTTATTTTCAATCTAAATTTTTCAGAGCATCATATTTACACAATATCAGAGACTCTGGTAGCATGTTGGATCATGAAGCTTACATGTTTGAAAATGGAGACATCGTTGAACAGTGCCTTAACCCTTTATCTACCTAGGCACATTTTCATCATCATTCAGTAAACCCTCCACACTTGCCCTACTTGTGAAGTTAGCAAAACTCTCTCAGGTATACCAACTGTTCCTCAGTCCAACAGGAAGGCAATGGTGACATAGGGATTACAGGGATGAGGTAACCTCTTTTCACTGAAAACCAGTTTTGAAAAATCCGTGCCAACTGGCAAGAAGGCATTTCACCATTCTTGCCAATCAGGGAAGAAAGCATGATATGAGTTAAATGCTGAGTGTACAGATTAGAAAGATGGGTAGACTAGACCATGCAGAGGGGGAAAGGAGCAACTAATTTTACATAAGAATATAAAGAGAGATACAGCAAAACCTCAGACATGTGCATGATATGTAAAACTACAGACAAACAAAATTAAAAACTCACAAATAGTTACACAGTAATGAATGTTTAATACCTTTTTTTTTTCATTTAGTTTTCAGCAGTTTGCAATATTTTAGTCACTTTGGTCATGCCCTACTCCATGCATGATATAATGCATAATGCCCTGTCAGTCTGTCTGATGTATACTAGACAGTGAGCTTGGTTGGAAAATGAGACGGCGGCGGTCCAGAAGTGACAGTCAACCCCCTACACTTCTCATGTTCATCACATCTGATGGGTTGAGCACTCATCAAAGAGTTTGCCCTCTGTTCGGCGATCCGGGGGCGTCAGGCGTAATTACCGCTGATTCAACCCTGACATTGTCATGAAGCGGTTACAGAGCAACCGAATATTGCATGACCAAACAGTTGCAGCAGCTTCATTGACAAAGTACACAGACACGCTTAATGATGGGTGCAGACAGCTACGACCTTGTGCTGGAGACGACAGCGATCATTGCAGAGGTAAACTCACCAAGATCCCAACCCAATATGAACTAACGTCTGTACCTGGCCAACACAAGGAGCACATGTGGAGGTCACACAACATTCACTGCATGGAATACGATTTAACATAATTCATTTTATCAATCAGCCACTTTCATGGAACGTATACATCTCAAAGCGACTGGAGGACATACAGAAGTGAAATTCAGGAAATTCCGGGAAGAGAGGGATGTGACGAATTGTCAAACATAAAATTCTAATTGGGATAAAATTTGGGAGAGCTTGCAGAGAAGGTATTTACCTCCAAAGGTAATCAACAACAACAAAAAAGACACAGTTATATAGCACAATAACACCAAGCCTCTAAGCTCTGAGTTAACTACTAAATGCTTCATTTGAACAAAAACATTCAAAAGTTGTATTGAGTCCTTCCAATAAAATCAACATTCTTGACATATGGCAAATATTGAATAGTTTTGCGCAGGGGCCAATATGAGTAACCTTTGGAAAGCATCCAGTAGTTATTTGAACTTAATGAACCTAAAACTTCTCTTCTTAAAAGGGGAAAAAGATGAGGCACCTTCCCACCAAAAAAAAAAAAATAAAAATAAATAAAATAAAATATATATATATATATATATATATAATATATATATATATATCCACTTCCAACAAATTGCATCCATCAATAAATGCAAGATAGTCACAAACAAATGAATATTTCCTCTTTAATCAAATCACCCAAACCTAGATAGATTGATAGCTTGATTGATGAGTATAACAGGACAAATCACATTAGGAGAGTAATGAAACTAAAATACTAATGAAACACTTCACAACAGATGGACTGTATGAAATCACAAATGACTGATTTCATTTTCAAAACCTGTAAACCATAATGACATTAGCGTCACCAAGCCACAGATCCTCTTGGTTGGCACACAAATTAGCAAAATGCACCAAAAAAGGAGCATGATCTTGCAAGCAGAGAATGACACAATGCTCACAAACAGTGAGCAAATTCAGTTTCATACTTCTGGTTCTTCCAGAAATGATTCCAACACAGTATAAAGGCAGAAATACTTGTATCGTCTTTATTCTGTTAGCCCTTTATAGCGTGATGTCTCTTGCAAATATTTCTCCAATATTTCACATCAGACCTTTGCCAGCAAATATTCATATGTGAGCCAATTAATTGTCTCCCCCAAGATCTGATCACAACTGACTGACATATTGCAGCCTAATGTCAGGTTTGAAATACTATCCTAGATAATGCATAGACAACCAAATTTAAGCCCATGAAAGTTAATATCAATGCATGACAAATGTCATCTCCTCTTGCAATTTCATCAAATTATGCCAGGACCCAAACCTTTCCTAATTTCATGGATGTTGTAGCTTTAAAGGTGATCGTGTATGTTATCAAATAGCGTTTTTATTGGGTTTTGAGTAACGTTGACTGGCGATGCTCCCTGCAGAAGGTACATTGTATTTACCGCAAGTTATCTGCATGGCATGCAACCAGTAAGCTGCCATAGCAATGTTCATGTCAGTGCGGAAGAAAGCAATGCTTCAATAACAGCAAAATCAACAACAACAAAAAAGTCACTGAACCATTTCTAGTCACCTTCTCCTATATATCTCTGCATTTGATCAAATCTGTATTTCTTACCGGAGAGCAGCATTACTCTTACAGCTAGTCAAAGCGTCTTTCACTTTTCTTTATGCAAATCTTTATGCAAACTGGTCGCAAATGCATGCCTTCATGGGGTGTACAAGGATGTTTGAATCACTCTCACTTGCAATTTTTCCTATACATGAAGGTGTCTATCATAAATTATAATAAATAGAGGATAAGAGAGAGAGAAAAAAAAGTGGATTATAGCCCTGTTATGAAACCCTGCTGGCTATGTTGCATTATTAGTTCGCGTGATTGCACACATCTCATAGGTCGGTACAAAACAAATAAACACCTTCATCTTGCCAAGATGAAAGCCAGCTGGTCTGGACCAGCTGTGGGTCCATGGCAACCCTTCGCATGCCCCCAAGCCATATCTGTGCACCGGTCATCTTCCTTTTTCTTAGCTGCCCTACCCAGCTCACCTTGTAATAGCAATACAGACTCAAGATGCTGGACAGTGACTGAGGCTTACATATCACAGCATCTAATAAAGGCAACACTAACAAAATAATTGGAGGTATCATTACCTCACACACTACAGGACCTTCTGTAATAATATCCATGACAATAATAATATTATTCATAATAAGAATAACAATAAAAACAGTAGTAGCAATAATGACAATAATAATAACAACAATGATAATAGTAAGAAGAAGAGGTAGAAGAAGAAAAAAGAAGATGAAGAAGAATAGTAGTCTAATTTTCAAAGTATTAATAGCTATTCACTGACTTTGCTGTCATAGTTTTTTATCATTTCAATTATCAGCAGAGTATTTAGCAATACCAACATATGGAGATTCACAGAAATAGATACACGTAGGAACATGATGCTCATATCTCCAAATGCATGAGTGTGAGTTTAGTCTGCTTCATCATCTGAGCTGAAAACACATATATTGTATTCACTTATTTATTATACAAAATTAATATATATTTATTCATATTTGCAACTTGATAGCAAAAATCCATGATACACTTTTCTTTTTTAATGTGGGTTGATAAAAATTGACATGCAACTTGCATGTCACACATTCTTTAAAATCTGTTGGCATGCTGCAATGCCATGCCTGAATGACCGACTGCATACATCGGTGGTCGGCTATCTCCTCTTACCCGGCCGTGTGCAACAACGTCCTGTCAAACATCAATTATTGAAATCCAAACAGGCATCTGGACAAATTGTAATGGCATTCCCATGCCTGTAGATTTCAACATGTAAGTTCTACAGCAAATCTCACTGGTTTCCTTCATTCATGATGGGACTTGGCATGCAGATGGAAAATGCAACATTAGGGTTGCAACTGCTATTGAATTTAGTTTGGCAATCGGAACAACTACAATTCAAGAGTGTTTTCATTTACAGCCTTATGAAAAGGTAAAACTTGAATGTCTCATACAAACTTACAAATTTGGGGTAAAGAATACCATACAGTGTCCAGGTGGAAAATATGTATTTGAAAAGTTTTTAGCTAACAACAAAAGAAGCACATCGGGCAGGATGGGGTGGCATTTGTGAGGATGCAGGGCAAACATCATCTATTGTCACACATCTCCTTATCCCATCCTAGCTAGATCCAGGAAGAAACGAGAGACGCCAACTTATTAACTGACCCGAAATTGACCACGTACTGCAGTGCTAATACTTATTCAGATATAGCTAGACATCTCATGCGATGGATAAAAGCTGTATGGGGGGGGGGGGGTGGAATGGTCCTCTGTGTGACATTTACACTACCTTAATTTATTCATGCCACTACATTGCATATAAGAGACTTTAAAATGTTAAATGGCAATTTGGGAATATCACACGAATATGGTACCTAGACTGCTCGATCAGTCTCCAATATACTGTCGATTAGCCAGCAGTCAAAATTAAATGCGTCAGAAGAAGCTACTGTATGGAAAATGTCCCGTTCTTTGTCAACAAGTATTAAAGAGAATTAACTGTCTCTTGCCAGCATCAGAAAGTGCTCTTTGATTTATGATAGTGCAGGTTAGATAACATTTTTCATCACAGAAAAGAAATTGTGTCAACCTGATTTTATTTCTTCAAGAAATACAATTCGTTTGTGAATAAATTTGTAGGCCTAATGAAATGGCTGTACAACAGCATTTAATGTGGCCCAAGCTTTATAAGGAATGCCACATAATGGTACCCAGTCTATGTAATAATGAACATCCATGACATTAAACTCCTAGTGATGTAATCAAATAATGTGCATCTACTGCTGTAAACCTAATGCCTGGATATTTACAGCAATATTTTACTTGTCTAAAAATGAATATACAATTCAAAAATTTCTCACAACTGTATTCACAAAGTACATCAAGGCAAGTGAAGGTCTTCTAAATTTCATTCTCATGGCAATTATTACTGAAATGCGCCCCTTTCAACTTACTTTTTATTTGTAAACTCTTGGGTATCTTTTAATCTTAACATCTCATAACACCTCCAAACATCTCATGCTGTTATTGAAATGACATGATTTGCAATGTTGTGAACTAAGACACACAAGCATGCACACACACATGTCCACACAAAACCAAAATGCAGAAGAAGCAGGGTTTCAAATGTACACAACTGTATGGACCACTTGCACTTTCATTCACACTGGAGTGTACCTGGTACTTTGTATTCCTGTTAATTCCTTGTTATGTGAATTTACTATGAATGAATGTTACATCCACTGCATTAGACATACATTGTACAACATGTAGTCAGCAATCCTGAATTACTACAGAGCACCTAAAAAGAATGTAGCTATCCAATTGGCTGATTGTCCATCACGTGACATTCGGTTAAAAGTTACACGCTGTCGCTGTCAGCTGTGCAGTTTTGTTTTAGCAAAAATGGATATCGCACGGCTGACGTCACCAAAGTCCACTGACTCCTGTGTTAAACTCACAATTGACTCAATGTCTTTGTACCACTACATGGCTCTGATGTCACCATAAACAACTGCCACACTCACTCAACAATAACAAGCATGCTTACAAGTGCATTTTGTCACTCAATTTTGTAAACAACTTCAACCAATCCGCTTCGCATACATACACACAATACACAGCTGAATGTGACTGTGCTACTCATTTGCTTTTCACATAAAATGGCTGTCATTTCTGGGCTAAATTCAAGAATCTGTATGGACCACATCTGTTCATGTCTGAGGTGTTGTATAAAACATAATCAAGTGTATGGTCTTCACACGTGCAATGGAACAAGAATTCGAAATTGGTGAAAGATGAGGTGCACTATTCAACTCGCCTTAACCTCGTTGAATAGAGCGCCTCTATCTTTTACCTCATGCAAAACCTTGTACCATCGCATTCTTGACCATTCACTATTTGTATACCATGAATGTTGCACATGTCCAACTATTTCCAGTCAATTTGGCTTCATGAGAGGTACACGTGTATTGATGCACGTGGTGCATTCACACACACAGATGGGTGACTACAATTGTATTTCTTCAAAATGAGAGTTAAAACCATCACAAAGACTAAAATAAATGTTGTTGTTCTTTCTAAAAAGAGGTGTAAGTCTTTCACACATAGCCAAGAGAAAGAGTGTTGTCAATATAAAACAATGTAAGAAGGGCAGTAATCCTATCTGTAGGTGGACTAATATTTTCAAAAGCGTATTCTTGAGTACTCGTACACAGAGGTATTTAGATAATGTGCCACATAGAGATCAAACTGTCTGAAATGGCTTAAAGCAAATGATACTAGAACATATATGACATAAAGACTACAACAGAAAAGAGGGCTAGAGGCGGAAAGAGGGGGGGGGGAGGAGGAAAGTTTACAATGGCGTGAAATACTCACTTCTTCATGATCAGCTCTGCTCTCCACAGCGATCTGGCATACAATGCAACTGATCCAGTCTCATATGCCACTTCACTGTAGGAATCAAAGAAAGACTTCGTATGAACTTGCAGTTTCTACTTACAGGAATGACTTCATTACATGGAAGTCTTTGCTGTTTCATTTTATCTTGGATAGATCAATGTAGCAGGTAGTAAAAATTTTCTAAATCTTAAGAATTTTAACAAAATTGTGACTTTGAAGTTCCGATAAACCAAAAGCAAGACTCACTAAATATATTCTGTATAGAGTAACCGAAAGCCCTTATTGGCAGTCAGAATGTAACCTATCAAGTCTTCAGAAATTTTTGCTGCAGAAATTATCATCTAGTTATGATAACACTGACATCTCTGCATATCTATGTGTATCTTTTATGAGAGAAAGCATAGATGGAATTACTTAATTCATTCCATCAGCAAAAAATCAGCATCGGCAAAAAATAAGATATAAATTTCCAAACAAAAATTGCCACATCGAGAGGGCAACAGGAATTTTAGTCTTCTACAATGTGTTGCCCATTCAAAACTTATGTAGTCATAACTGAACTATTGAGGGGCTTTTGAAAGAATCTGACCAAAATAATTACATTTAATCAACAATTGACTGAACTGAAAGAAATTACCCATCAAGTCCACCTAACCACAAAAATGTGGTTTGGGGGACTTGATGGGTAAAACCTGTTGAAGCAAAAATGGTCAAATCCTTTACAGTACACACTTTACAGGATGTTGCAATAACAGTGTTGACACATTACAGGTTATGGTCTTGGCAAAAGATGATTTTTGTAATATACTGCAAACGTGACACTTGATCAGTTTCTTTCAACAGTATCTTTTGAAACATATTGAAAAATATGAAACTGACATCAGGTAAAACAGAAATCATAAAGCTCACTTAGTCTCTCATTGGGTTGAGGTGAACTTTACTATAAAGCTAACTACAAACTAAAGAGGTTGAACACTACTTAAACTCTGCACATGTGTAGGTCTACAATGTAAAAGAAGTAAAAACGTTTTGAATGTCAACACATAATGCTTGTATGTATATTGTTCCCATGGGTCAGTGACAGCGTGTGTACCTGATGTTGTCATCGTCCTTGCAGCCAGCCGGGGGTACAGTGAGGAATTCGTCCATGTGACCGCGCGAGAATCTCAGAGTGTCCAGGCCGTTGAGAAACCCTGCAGAGATAAATGGGACAGACAGACACACACACGCACACACACACACACACACACACACACACATAGGGACAGTGAGAGAGAGAGAGAGAGCGAAAGACAGACAAACATAAACACACACATACAGGAGACAGTGGGAGAGAGAATAGAGATGGAATAGAGAGAGAGAATGAGAGATGTTGACAAGTTTAAAGGCAACAGTATGTAGCACTGCAGAATGTCAGATATAACTGGACACTCCAACTGCAACCCGGTGATCATTACCCTTGGAGATTCAAACATTGCTGCACTACGCACTAAGCTAACACTATTATAAGTACTTATAAAGTTTCATGTATAGAATACACATTAATGTCAGCCTTTCAGAGACTCCAACTCTCCCGTTTTCGATGGGAGATCTCCCGCCGAAAACCCATTTTTGCAAAATCTCCCGTTCTCCCGTTTGAGATCTAATTTCTCCCGCCCTGGCTCTTTGTCTCCCGTTGGAAGGGATTTCTTACTTATTTCTATCGTATGTTGAAAAAATAAGCCTTAGATAGCACAAGAGAGCATCTAGAACCCTAGGAACTTTGCGCTTCGCACACATCAAGTTCGAGTCTCCCGTTTGCTAGGGGTTTCAGGCGGGAGAATCTCCAGATCAGAAGGTGCTTTGGGTTGGAGTCTCTGGCCTTTTGTAATGTGGTACTCCTGATGAAACTACATGGAACTTCTAGGGGGGAAAAAAAAAAAACAAAAACAATCGCAAGATCTACATGCAGGCTATGACTATCAACGTGTGTGTGTGTGTGTGTGTGTGTGTGTGTGTGTGTGTGTCCAGCAAACACATTTGAGGCAATCATGGGAGGTGAGAGGGTGATAGAATCATAGAGACAAAAAAAAAAAATTACAGGGGGAGGAAATGGCATTTCATAAGCTACACTGTAGACTAGGCAGTCATTTGCACCAGGCCTCCACAGAAAGCCATCCTCATGGCACATGATGAACATGAATTCCAATTACATTACAATCTGGGAGGTGTTTGCCGCAATGATGAAACAGAGGGGACAAAAAATAAAGGAAAGTCTCCTGTGATTCCCCTCAAATGGCAATATGACATGAAATCCATCTGGACACGGCTATCTCCTGGGATATGCCCAGAGGAAAACTTGCCTTTTCTCTTCAACCATGCAGAAACAATGGCTGAGCATTTGAACAACAATGTCATAAGTGCATGTTATGAACACATAAGGAGGGCTGCGTCTGCCCCTGATAAGCACAAAACAAAGGAGGGACAAAGCAGGTTCATTATTGCCAAAGGTCATCGATGATCAGATAACCATGACGCTGCATACAGGAATGGGGTCACGGAGATTATGCAGAGATATTGGCGGGGGGGGGGGGGGGGAGGGGGAGTACCTTCCCATATTGAAAGGCTGTGCAGCCTCTAAAAAGACAAGGTATTAATCTTAAAATGTGCATCACACATCACAATATCTGTGATATCAGAATGCGTAGCAGGGTAAGTTGTCACGGAGAACAATAATCACAACATTGAGAAATTGATTGATGTATCAGCTATAACTTTGTAATCTAACATTTTGTTTTCATATAAAAAGGCATGCAAACTTTATGAAGTCATGGTTGCATGTTATAGGTGATAATTTAAGAAATTCTCAAAGTTTTAAGCCTCGGTATTCTAAAACGAAAATGCAAACAGGCTCTCATAACAGCAAACAGTTTCTTTTACTGTAAAGCAAAAAAAAAAAATTTTGAGGCACAAAGCTTTTGTGAAATGGAGCAGATATGCTTTTCTGTGGCATGAAATTTTCTCGTATTAGAGCAGACGGTCTTTTTAGGGGCATAAATTTTTCGAGATTCAGAGCAGACGACCTTTTTAATCATAGCATGAAATTTTTGCGAATTGCCACTGGCATCTCAAGCATTATAGCGTTAACCTTATAGTTGATATTAATGTGAAGAACTTTCACATGCATATTCATTTCACAAATCTTGGCTCTTGCAAAATTCACAAAATTAAAATGCAGGTGGGAACATTTCAGGGGCCCGTTGCATAGAAGTTACAATTATGGTAACTTTGCCATCCAATGGTAACTTCCATGGAATTCTTGATTTTGATTGGCTGTTGAGTATTGTTGCCATGGTAGTTACCATTGGATGGCAAAGTTACCATAATTGTAACTTTTATGCAACAGGTCCCTGGTTTTACAGTATGATATATGCCCTAAGTCTCTAACACTGTTGTCTACACAAAATATCTTCATATCTTCAGTAGATGATGTGCAACAAATCCAATGGTTCACACTTTAGGCTGTGCCTGAATGTGCTACTCAAAAACAGTATCTTTACTTGTAAGTCCCAAATGCATGTATCTGACTGATTCATTTGTTTTTTCATTCTCTTTGGAAAACAAACAAACAAACAAAGAAGCCAATATATTGAAATAAAGAGTTAGGGCATAATACACAGGCTATAATTCATGGTAGATAGTGAAAAAAAAAATTATTTACATCTTCATACTATCTGTAACTGCTCAAGTACATGTAGTTGTTATATTCAATGGAAGAAAAAAAAAATCATGAAACTATGTATGTGCATCAGGGAGACGGTTATGGGACAGAAGCAAACACCATTTGATAGCAATGAATGTCCAACTCTACACAATTCTTACAAATCTTGTGATTGGATTACAAAGAAAGGTACCACATGTTTTGTCCAGTAAATGTGGGAATGGATATGTGCAAATTATTATTCACTTATGCTCAGGCCAAAGTAAATAATATGTTGGTTTCCAGTAACATGACCTCAAGAACAGTGGGTCGGAAGGTAGGGGAAAAATTTTATTTTTCGAAAAAATTTTACCCTTACTGTAAAAAAATTTGGTTTCTGTTTCAATGTGAACGTGTACGTGTGTAATGTGTGTGTACCATAGAAAAATTACAGAGCGTACCATGTATGTTTATGTATGTCTGTGTGGTACGTATCGGTATCTTTCATACATGTACCGTATCGTATAAGTAGTCGCACAATATTGCAAAGCACACACAGTCATCTAAATGCATTTTATACCGTACACACATGCATTGCATTGTGTAAAAAATGTATCAGGTATGCTATACGGTACTTTGCAGTAAATTGCGTGCAGTAAAGCAAGTGGCCCTTGATTCGACAGGGTTCCATGAATCAACCACTCTTACAAATAAAAATTCACTGAAATTCATGAATAAAAAATGGCGCATATCAAGTGCGAAATTCAAACTATGCAACTATCTCCACACGTGTTCCGAAGAGCACAATAGTGGGCCACGTCGCCGGACCCCCGAAATCATTGTCGAACCTTCCCGGGTCAACTCGCATAAGCAGTTCAACGGGTAAGTAACAGGTAAGTAAAGTTGCATAGCAACACATATAGACTCGTTTCATTCCAAGTTTTTCAGTTACTAGTCCATTTATCTGCATTGAATCTATACAGCAAGTACACTTACAGCCATGATTGCAGCCGTTTCTGAGATAACTTGAGCGTTTACGCGATATTTATATTTTGCATGCCACCCGTGCCAGAATTTGCTGTATCACCAGCATTTGATTGCAACGTGTTGTGAATGCGTTGAATCTCTCGCACAGCGTGCGAGTACATGGATAGTACCGCGCTCTCGTAGTGTGATGTACTACAGTATATATACAGTTTTGCCTGTGCATAGCACGCGCGCTAATACATTCACATAGGCAGGGCGAGCGCACGGCGCGGTACGTCGCGCATGTTGATGCACGGACATATGGGGCCGAACAATGAGTACAGGGGGCCGAACGATGGTTGCAGCGCATGTATGAGGATAAAATTTATCGGGTCGGCACCTTTTGGTCGGGTCGGTCGGGTTACCAGAAACCAACATATTTTTTTCCTTGGCCTCAGCACTTGTATAATGTATATCTTGCTATGTTTATATACCATAGGCCTCATCCAATTTAAAAAAAAAATGCAAAGTGAAATCCTGCATGTTGATATTTCATGATGGTGCAACCCATGGAGTTCATCAGTGAAAGAAGTCATGCTTGGATTATACTGACAACAACGGTTAAAACAAATTATTAGGAAGCATTATAAAATGTTTTCATTTGGTAATAAGTTCATACTCTTGGTTTCAGATTGTAATCTCTTCAAAATAACAACAGAAACTTTTACTCTTCTGATTAACTTTCATCACCACATCTGAATTTCATTTACAAGTACAGTATTTACAATGATAATTTATCTTTTGGGCAAATGGCAAACACTCAATACCTGCATTAAATACAGAACCAAAATGTCACCCGTCCTTTAAAGTCCTTATTGACGATACACCACATGCCCCTCTGACATTCACATTCATCCCATGATGATATCTATCCGAAACTGCAGAAAGCCTACATGAAGGGGGTTACCACCATTTATACCCAGCACTGTTTTAAGTAGATGACAATCTAGGTGCCTCTCAACAACACGCCAATAGTGACATCAACGCCAACACTGCAAACAAAAAGAGAAACGTCTCCCCTAAAAGTTTCAAAAGGAACAGTTTGTCATAACAAGTGACACACATTCTGATCTTCATCTATGGGAGGTACTTGCTCCTTTGAGTGACAGTCCTTATCACTTCTAGCTCTTCTTCTTCTTCGGCTTGTTCCCTTTTTTTCCTCCTTCTTGTTTTGTTTTTTTTTTTCCTATAAATGCCAGAGGGTTGGGTTGAATGCAATGTCATTTTTTACCACCAAGGGACCAGTGACTGAGGGCACTTTGGGTACCTACTAACAGGAATAAACCAAAAAGCTATCAATCAATCCACTTTTGTCAATCGTGATCAAAGAACCGGAGGGATGGGGATATTCCCATTTGCTTTCCGCCCTGTTAATTGCAAGGCTTTATGGGTAATAGATGAAGAGATCCAGATTTTTTTTCTAAGGGAGGAGAATATGGATAGACAGACAAGGAAGAAGACAGAAATGGGGGGAAAAGTGCAGGGCTGATGGAATAGAAAAATCAAGCTGTGAAATTGATGGTCTTAATTGGCCCTCATCTACAAAATAAACTGATCAAATTATCTACTCATATTTCAATGGAACATGAATTGTCAGGTTTGGATGAAAATGCTATCTCGATACCAAATTTGAGGCACAGACATTCTCTGTGAGTTCCCTGGATCACTTCAGAGTGCATTTCCCATCAGCAATGATTTCAAGAGCTAAAGATCTTTTACAGATTCTGGGAAATATGTTTTAATTAACAAGAAAATAACATGCCGATCATTTAATGAGTCATTCCTTGAAATACACTACTGAACTACAGACAACTTGTAGTAATGAAAGTAAAATTTTAAAAGCACTGAAACTTAGTGATGTACCAACTATGGCAACACAAAATAATGGAAATGTGTTTACCAGAAAATTCTTTTATTTTGTCACTGTGATGTTTAGCCACAAAAATGACACACAGGAAAGCTCACATGAGCATCAATGGGCAAGATGGTACCCGTAGCTATGGATTCTTCACATCTTTTTATGTAACTATGCCAATGTGGTATCATTTCAGGGTTGGCTAATTTCAAGAAATATTCACATTGGATAACTCACAAACCCACACACACAAATCTTTCTGGCCTGTTATGATGTAACTGAGAGTAAAGCTGAGGGGAAAAAATTAAATGGAGAACAATATCTAATGGTATGCACTTTACCATAATTTTGTGCATCAGCTAACAATACAAAAATATTTCATACATATTTTTAAATATATCACATTTCTATATTAGTTTATTTGCCCAAAACTAGGTGCTGAAACAGTCAAACATAGTGATGATTATGATTAATTTGAAGGGCCTGAGCTGTTCATATCTGAAGCATGTCTTTCTAATTGTGAGTAGCACATTAGTGAGAGCTAAGTGCAAAGAAAATATTACATACTCCCACAAAAGTGAAAATTACTGTGGTGTGGAAATTTTTACACACTTCAGAAGATATGGAACTAGGATGAAAAATGAAATCAAGCAAATCAGGTAAAGTCAGCAAGGAGGTGCATATCAGGGGACCTTTAAGGGGAGTGGAGAATTCAATGAAAGATGGAGATAAAACAGGCAAGCATGGAATGGAGGTGATGAGTGACAGTGTTGCTGATATAACTCATCCTAACAAATCAGCCTGCAGCTGTATTGATTCTGCCATTGCATGCAGTTACGACCTCATCCCCCCCCCATGTGCAAAAACACACATATTTCATGAGAATAGCGTGTTTGAAATGCGACACACATCGTTTACAATGAATAGTACAAAGTTCTAATTATTTGCGGCCATAAATTTTAGCTGAAACATGTTCCCTTAACAAAATTATACCAGCAAAAAGATTGAACTGTATTTTCATTCTATGTGTTTACCGCATGTTAAACTAAAGTCCACAAAGGAAATGATTCTTGACTTTCTTCTGATGCAAAAGAAAAAAAAAATGTTTTTATGAATTTAGGGCTCCAATGACAGAACAAGCCTAGATAACATCAAAGATTTCATTTCATATATGTACAAACACTTTTCCATGATTATGTAACAAATGACAGGAACAAAACTGTGTCAAAACAGAAATAATATCATTATCGTAATGAGGCCAAATCCATAGTATCCTCCGAACTCTGTTCGGGGGATACAATTACAA
Organism: Diadema setosum; assembly: GCF_964275005.1. Classification (NCBI taxonomy): domain Eukaryota; kingdom Metazoa; phylum Echinodermata; class Echinoidea; order Diadematoida; family Diadematidae; genus Diadema; species Diadema setosum. The sequence goes on from NC_092685.1 coordinate 8,608,222, forward strand.
TTACACACATTTTCCATGGTATCCTACATGTTTCATGAGTTTGTCCTAGTGCAAACCAAACCAACAGATAAAGAAGACAAAATGAATTGCAATAATAGCAACTAAATAGTTTATAAGCAGGAAAATACAGAGCGTGTTGTCCACTTTGTTAAATACATACAGAGTCAGAATTTTGACTGAAATCAATCTAACTACTGATTGAAAAGAGCTCCTCTTATTGAGATACATGGTTTATTATTTGGTCTTTGTAGAGATGACAAACAAATGTGAGGTGGTAAAGGGAAAGTTCTGTAAAGGTAATGCCCATTGAAGAAGAAACAAGGAAATTCAGGTCACTATACATCTGTTTTGTGCTCACGTGCATGATTGAGGGGGGAAAAAATTACCTAAAGTTCCAGATATGAATATTTCATATGTTGCCATTTCACAGCATAGCCCTCGAGTATCAAGAGCGAATGATAAGCGGATTTACAGGCTAAGCATGCAGTATGTGAACCTCCACAACCTTCTTTGCAGTTTGTGGCCAATATTGTCTACTTTTGACAAAAACAGAACTTGCATTCATCCTTTTAAAAAAAAAAATTCAGTACAAAAAGAATTTACAGATATTGGCACTACTGTGACATTGCAATTCTATGAAAACATTAAAGATACTTTATTCAAACCATTTCTACCATTGAAACCTTTCTCCTGTTCCCCCCCCCCCCCTATTTATCACTTTATGACACAGCAAAGTTTTAAGATTTCTGAAGTACATGTAATGTAACTCATCAGTTTCAACAAGATAGATATCCCCCCTAAAAAAAAATGCATGTAACAACTGGAAAATTTGTGCTAAAAAACTAGTGAATGATAGCAAACTATCTTATTGCCTGCACAAGCAGCTAATTATGTACTCCAATCTATGCTCCGCTGTCTCCACCACACAAGAAGAAAAATCCTGAATCCACTAATCTACCCCATCCCCACCCCCTTCCTTGACAGCTTGTGTAATGGATCATTGAATGCCTTGATTAGTGCGTAAGCAGCAGCAGACGCAGCAATGATTTACATAAGGTCTGTGCAAATGATGCCTTCATTTCCCAACAACTTGTCCAATGGCCCCCAAGGGAAATGCGGCAACCTGATCATATTACCTCACTGACACACCAGCAGCTTGAGGGCCATCCTGACAGTCTGGTTTTCAAGTGTCTCACTATCCCTGCCCCCTTTCCTAACCCCACCTCCACCCCATCTCCCATGGCCCTTGGGAGAAGAGAAGATAAACAGTTTCATTTGATGCTTGTATCCAATGTGTCTTCATTATGGTCTATATCTCCATGGCAACATCATCTACCCCTTTATCTTACAAAATCCAAGAAATGTGAATGGCAGGAGGATCCTTTACATCCCTTCACATTACTGATGATATAACTTATAAATCATGTGCAAGGAAGGGCATGTACCGTGTACAGATACAAATAGCACAGTGATACTTCATGACTAGCAATGTTGAATAGAAGAAAGGAGCAGTGGGCGTATCTACATTCAATGGGTAGTTCATTGTTTGAGCTTTCTATCCATTCAGTGAAGCATCATCAGGACTGTATGGTCAGACAAGAGAAAATGATTCCTGACAGCAACTGTCTGCTTAAAAGAACAACTATGGGTAGGAGGATTTCACAAATTATGTGCATCGTAAACTTAAAATTTGGGGCATGAATTTATTCAAACATGACATCTGGTATTGTACTGTGATAATATAGTGACACATGATGTACATGGCGTTAGCGGCATGCGTACAGTTGTACATTATAATTTTGTTGACACATCTAGGAGAAACTGACAGTCTGTGCAATATCCTTGAACAATGGTGGATGAGTAATTGAATGGTAGGAGTAATGTTGAGGACTCACAACACACAAATTGTATTGTTTACTTTCAGTTGATGTTGCTGCTGGACAGGTTTGGGTGTGTTTGTGATAATGATGCGCATATATGGGGCATTGATACATGTATCTATTATACAAGAGATCAGTGATGTAGGGTCCTGTTTGTTTTGGAGTGTTGGGTCATTTGGTCAGGGGTTATAGGTCAACATTGACTCCATTGGGTTGAAGGGTTCTGAATTTAGTGATCCAGAATGATTCATGCTGTAGGATTGTGTGTGTGTGTGTGGGGGGGGGGGGGGGGCACCTTTTGATTGTCTCAATGGTCATGATCATCAGACAGCTGAGGATGTGACCTGGGAAGTTAAGGTGTATGGTGTATGGCGGGTGTTTTAAGCAGAGAGTTGCTGTAAGGAATAAGTCTCTATTGTTTGTTAGTGCAGCCCCGGTGAAGGTCCATTAAACGGTAGGACAGCTTGGACAATAAAATACCTGTTAAAATCTAGCTATGCATGCAACTCATTCCTACCTCTCATTGTGTAATTATATATTCATGCTGTCTCAAATGACTGTTATCACTATGTAGAAAATCCAAACAATCTCCCTCTACCGTCAAACTAGCAAGAGCAAGAAGAAAAAAAGTATTGCACGTTTTCATCAAGACAGAAATTCAATAAGGAATAAAAAGATGTTCATATCTTAGTAAGACTTTCTTCTTTATGATAAGGGAGCTTGTTTTTTTCCCCTGATCTGACTTCTTTGGCAGAGTGCCAGCATCACAAGTGAAATGCAACACAAATCCTCCTATATTACATTTCTTTCTTATCATTAGGTGTCTCTCCACAATCCTTCCATTTATCTATCCACACAGCTACCAACAGTTTGTATCTACCTACCTAGATCTCTATTGAATATTTTTACTACCATTTTGTTAATCTCTTTCTACTCTAATGTTATCTTCCTATTCATGTTCCTTTTTGTTTCTTCCTGCTTGCCAGCTGAGTCCTCCCTCCCACCTCTTTCATCTTTTTCTATCTCTCTCTTTCTTTTATTGTTACATTTTTTTTTGCCCAGTCTGGAAATTACTTGTCAAGTTTTGCTCACCAACAATGCAAAGTGGAAATTCAAGCACGCTCTTCTTTGAAAGTGGCCTTGTTTTCGAGGCTTTCAAATATCACCAGGAAGACGAGGAAATTTTCTCCTGCCAGGGGAAGACATTGTATCTCCTGCATCAATATTTTTCTTTCTGCTCACGTGCTAAACGTGTTGAACCCTTTGCACTAGCGTGGTATTTCCAGCACCTCCCTCCTTCCTACATGTACCACTGCACCAATCGGGGGGGGGGGGGGGGGAATATGAACAGCATTAACACTACGCAAGAAAGCGGGGGGGGGGGGATGCCTATCAGGGTCACAGTAAGATGGTTTGGGCAATGATATAGGAATGATCTTTGCTTCTCTCACTACCCAGGAGGCACAAAATCTGGGCAGCTGCAGATACCAGGAGCTCGGGGCAGCTCATCTGCGATACATCACCAAAATCCTGAGCTGCCTGAGGGAGGGACGTTCCTGGCTTTATAAGGGAGATATGTGGCACTTTACCCAGTTTTCCTGAATCTCTTCTCTTTCTGATCCTTTCTTTCATTTTCAGCACAGAGAGACAACGATATCCCTACAGACTTATCACTGCTGATATTATACAATGTAGTCGATCTTTCATCCTTTTCCACTCTATCTTTCTGTGTCTCCCTTTCTTTCTCTCCCTCTCTATCTCTCCACAGCAAACTGCAATTCATTGTAAAAGGAAAAGTTTTCTTTCTTTTCTTTCTTCACTTTTATCACAAAATGTATCATCGCCCAACAAAACCTAACACAGGCTAAGACATTTCCATGAATGCATCAATACTGTCTTTTTTCATCCATGATGTACAAGCTGCTTCCAATCACTTCTGCTTCTTCCATGCACCTTCCTCCTCCTCCTCCTCCTCCTCCTCCTTTTCTTCTATCTTCTTTGCTGTAGCCTACATACCCTCAGTTTCCCTCCCTTTACCATTTATATTTTTCTTCACAACTTAACATCTAAGAAGTCATTTCTACCAACAAACTATACAGCATGTGCCTTGCCAGGACGAAAAACTCAGAAACATACCCAAACTGTAGTGTGCACAATGTCGATCTTGGGAGAATTTTGATACCTCCATGCTCATTTGTGCTTGCCATGATGTTGCTGAAGTAAACCTTCTCCAAAGAGAATAGAGGCAACCTTCACTTCCTGCATTACAATACTACTTGGCCAGTGGAATGGGATGGGGGAGCCCCCCCCCCCCCACTTTTTTTTTTACCCAGGAAGTGCATAAGTGGCACTTGAAAGAAATAGATAGAAACCTTGAAGTGTGAGCGCAGTAAGGCTTTGTTTTTGCGCTGAAGATTTTTTTTTTTTTTGGGGGGGGGGGGAGGGGGCTTGACAGCTGAAAAAACCCGGAAGTGGAACGAGAAAGATGAGCTGAAGACCTTTTTTTTTTTTTTTTTTTTGCTCGTCAGCTGAAGAAACGCAGAAGTGGCACCAGAAGTTGCGCTGAAGGCCATTTTTTTTTTTGTTGCTTGTTAGCTCATGAAACCCAGATATCGTGCTATATCGTGCTAGATTAAACAATGAAGACAATGTACGTATGGCATTGTATGATGTCAGCACATTCGGAATGATTCAAGTTCCTCAGGTACCATTCATTTTCATCAGATTTCCTCTATATTATTGGCAGTGATAAGCACTGCATCGAAATCACTATCAGCAAGTATTATGCATGCATTCTGCCCATTACACAAGGTCCCCCATTAGATTCCTATTTTAGAAAGGTGATGTTTCTACTAACAAGAATATACATTTACTTACTGTACCAGCTTCATCCACTTGTTCATATGGACATCATTCGTTTGCTATTGCAAAAGTGAATTGCCAGATAAACTTAGGGCCGTGACAGACACTCAGCAATTTGCAAAATTTTGAAAAAAAAAAAAATTATCATTTTTTCTGATTTTTAGGGAGTTTTGTACATCGCATAGAGAGTCTTCTAGCTTATATAATGTGCTACAGTATTATGGTATTGTATGATGTCAGCACATTAAGAGTAGTTCAAGCTCCTCGTGCACCATTCATTCTCAACACGTTATCCTCTGTATCTCTGGCAGTGATAATTACTGCACTGAAATCAGCTGAGTAGGCATTATGCATGCGTTCTGCCCCATTACACAAAGTCCCCCATGAGATTCGCATTCACTCACTCAAGGACAACGGTAGCTACAGGATCCATACATATGGATGACACTCAAACAAGTGTTGGTCTAGCTACAAACCACACACTTACAATTACTGTATACGCTATATATTTCGCGTGGGTTTTATTTTCGCGAATTTCGCGAGTCGGGAGCTATTCGCGAAATTAACAACACGCGAAAATATTACCTTCCAAAATGAATCCCTTGCCTTGACGATACGAACATTTTACCGCTTACCGAACAGACCATACTGGCTAAGCTTGTGTACGTACATATGCATGTCCACGTCTAACTAACGATTACTACATTTAGTATACACAGCCCAGTCGTTGTGGTAGTATTCGTTGCTAGTAAGTTGAAAATTCACACTTTCTTTGCCACTTCATATTTTATCTGGTCCCCCATTCGCGAATTTAACCACTCGCGAAAATGTGTGACATCGGCAATTCGCGAAAATTTATGTACGCGAAAATTATAGCGTATACAGTATACAAAGTGTTGATATATTCCCATTCAAACATGCAAAATTTGACCCAAATCTTCTCTTTTTTTAAACAAACAAAATAGCTTGTCATATCAATTGTCATCCTCTCAACTGCTTTATTACAGACAACTAGTATAGCACACAAAACCCATTGAGGATTGGCTGATTTTTCTACAACACGTATTACCCATAGACACCTACTGAGTATACTCGGGACTCGTCTTTAACAGGTTAATTGCCCAAGATATGGCCAACATTATATATGCATTTGATCTTGAATACACCAATTTGCTTCATATCCCATGATGCATTGCATCTCCCATAAGTCATTTGGTCCAATATGCAGCAAAGGGAGATAAATGTTCAGATTGTGAAGAAGTGTAAATTGCAGAGTATGTGAATTACAATGGCACATAAATCCTGATGTCGTTGTGTTCAAATAACCAGATATGTCCGTTTGTAATCTGTATAACACTGTTGCCATAGCTACAAAAGCATTACAGTAGGAGAGCAAATGACTCACCGTCTGAAGAGCTCATACTTCCATTTAAATATCAGGAGTGTGTGTATTGCAAGCATTTAGTGTTCATAACACACTGCACATTTCCACCCAATCGATGCTGGACAAAAAGATAAAAGTTCTTTGCACAATATCAATGTTTATTGTAGTAAATCAATGATTTTTTTTTTCAAATATTGTACTGCTTCTCATATACTCAAGATGCATGATGCTTTTAATACACAAGTGCTTTGGTTTTTTTGGCTTTCAAACATATGGCTGGAGTTTAGAGACATCTTAATGCAAAAGCAAACCCAACATGAAAGTTTACAGTGATGCATTTTGGCTGTCAATCTTTGTCTTTCCCATATACAGCTGTTGGTTAAATAACATAAAGTGCTGCAATGCAAGTACACTGAAGGTTAATGAAAACCACATTATGACTGAGTGACTGACTTGGTGTAAAGGCTTTTAATACCATTGCAAGGTCCACCTATTTGTCTGACCAAGCATTTTATCAAATTACCCAAAGTGCATTCAAAACATTTGACACACCAAACAGAATGAGATAGACATGTTGGGAGAAAGCACTAGGGAGCTATCAGTATCTCCATGCTGAATAAGGAGCCAAATCCCTTGCGAGAAATCGCAGTCTCGCATCAAAATTCCCCGCTACCACTACTACTTCCACTGCTTCATGTTAACCCCTGGGGGATTGAATCCTATCTAAATTTTCTGATTTGTTTCTGCACTCCAGAAAGTTCCATACCTCTGTTGAATGAGAATAACTTGTGCATCTATGAACTGCTAAAATGTTGATAAATCCCACTTGAAGAGAAAAAAAGGGAAAAAACGTGTGATATTGAATTGAATTTAGACAAGATGGTTTGGCCAGAAGCAAGTAACTTGTTGGAGTTTGAGGTTGCAGGTGTGCCATACTTGCTGTGAGGAGGAGGAAGAGGTGGGGGGGGGGGGTTCCACTGGAATTTCATATAGCAAATGGGATAAAATATTAAGACTCATCCAATATCAATTGTTCGTGACCAAAATAACATGAAAGAATCAGTTCTTTTTAGAATAATGATAAAACAATTAAGTTAGAATTACCCCCTCAAAAAAACAGCAATATTGCTTTCCACTGTAAGTCTTTACATAAAATTTTCTCCTGCAATTCACACACCAAGTTTGGTTTTAGAAAAAAAAATTAAATGGGGGTGGGGAATAGTTTGTAAATGTTAAGTCAACAATAATTTGCAGTACTGCACACAGATTGTAAAATTCATCCTTTACATCAGATTAAAAGCTAGTCTCTATCAATCACAATATGTGACAGAGAAACTCTGCGAGATGGAAGGATTCTTTGATGTGAATGAATAGAGACTCAAATGTGAGATGTGCTGATGATGTTTGATGCCATTCATCTCACAGTCAAAGACTAGCGAGTGGGAGGACAGTGTGCATCGTTGACTGGCCGTCCTTTGTGTCCGCCGTTCAGCGAGGTGGATGCTTTCAAGACGAAGCCCGAGCTAGCTAGGCAGGGGTATCAAATGACCAGACTGCCTTGGAGTTGATTCTCTCAAGCTAGTGCTAGCTGTTTACAATATTCCTGCCTCCCACTGCTGGTTGACTTACCGAGCCTTTCTTCCCTTTGTGTCCGTTTACTGTTTCCTGTTCTTACGTCTTGAAGTCCTTCACATATCTTTTTTCAATACTTGTTCAGTTTGACCTGATTTTTCACACACTCCTTAACTCCTTCGCTGTCATTTCCTATTTTCCTTCTCTCACGCACTGTTTCTCATTCTTATCTAATGTACTTTGGTAGGGATAGTAGAAAACCCATCTATGTTTAATCTGAGAGAGCTTCATCTGAACACATCATGGAAGGGCAAAATGTGTTGACATGCAACACATATCCAGTGCCATTTACTGGTACACCTATCACAAACTATGACATCTTTCTAACATGAAAGACTCAAACTACTTAGCCCTTTCAAAAAGCATGATACACTTGAAACATTGACTTCTTATTTCATGTAAATGACCCTCTAACTGAATGGTAGCAATAAGGGCTCACTCATATCTCCTTATATTGGGACCACTGTGAAATATCACCTTAGAGAGAGAAAAAAAAAAAGTTTAGGGAGTTCAATGCAGAATGGACAACCCCTCAGTAAGTCATGCCTGCCTTTTTTTTTTCTGCGATGGAACAAAGTAATGACATACATACTTGAGTAAACACCTGTGCATTTTTATAACCATCACACATTTAAAGCACATGACAGGGCACATTAAACAAATTTCACTGCAGAAATCAAACATTCTCTGTTACAATGCTGTCTTAGTCTGACCTCTATAAAGCAACTTTTCTCCTGCAATAATTTCCAAAATGCTAACGCCACCAGGTAATTAGTTAAATGGCAATACGATTTAAAATATTACAATCTGACCATGAACACGAACAAACCCTTAAATACACTGATGTCACACTCTCACACATATAGACATGCACAAGCACACACACACACACACACACACACACACACACACACACACACACACAAACATGCAGCATACACACACAGATGCATACATACACACTCATACCCAGTACACCCATGCACACACAGACACACACACATGCTTCAGTGATTGATTGACCATCTCCTGGAGGAGGCAAGGCCAGAAAGGAAATCAATAAAGTCACTAGTTCAGGTATTGATTTTATATTCCAGTGATTGATGGTTGGGTCAATTTAAAAGGAGGTGACTGAGACAGCCCAGAGAGGGGGGGGGGGGGGGCTGTATGGCTTTATATTTCAGTAATGCTCTTTAGCTCATTTTGTGATAATGTCTTGAGAACTTTTCAACAAGGTTTCCTGTACTTTCATGGGCAATATTTTCTTCCATTTTTCATTCACATATCATTATCTTGCTCTCTAATTTTCTATTTCTGATAAAATGTTGTCATCTCTTGTGTTGAGTTATTGTTGATGTGGCTCATTCTGAGTGTATATGAATTTAAATGGAAACTTGCTTTAAAGGTCCAGTTTACCTTTGGGAGCAGTGATTCTAAAAATGTTCAAGATATCAAATTTCATCAATATGTGTAGGTCTGTTGTATCACAAAACATCCTACCATATAAAATTTTTGCAGTAAAGCCTAAAATATAAGGAGATATCAGTATTTTTCTCAATAAAGCATAACTGTAGACGGTTTAATCTAGAAGAATTCTTATTATAACTATTGTTCACATTTTGTGTATTTAACAATACTTAACATTGATTATACAGATTCAAATTTTTACGGTGGTTGTTTCTATCCCTAACTCACATTTTAGAACTATTTTAAAGCACTACTGCTGGATTTTTGTTTCATCTGCAAATGGTAAATTATCCCTTTAATCAAATAGCCGTTTCCACATGGCTCCACATCCCTACACATAGATGGGAAAGGCATGGATTTTGCTTTACTCAGTGTCAAACCATATTTTTTCCATTTTTGTTTGCTACATTGATATCATTATGAAATATTCATGCATTAACACCATTTTTATTCCCATATTATGTGGACTCTTTGCCACAGAAAAATCTGCATTCTGTCCCTCTTTCCAGATAATCTGCATAACAGATGGAAGCTCTCACTGCCTGAGGTTTCATATGTTATGACAAGCACACCCTCAACTCCAAAGACACCTGGACAAGAAAGTTCTGGATATCCAGTCACCACAAGTTCTCTGACTTTCTAGAACAGCAAGATAGCTATGCTTTTATCTGCTGACTCTCAATATACATGACTTTTTTGGTATTATTATCAAATGCATGCATTCATTCTGAACTACATATTTTTTCCGCATCTCTTGAAACTCAATTTGCACCCTCGATGCTCTCCAAGAAGGTTTACACAAACAACCTCCTCAACCAACCCCCCCCCAAAAAAAATGAACAAAAAAGCCCAAACAAGAACAAAATGCTTTCTATAATTCTGCATGTTATGTATCAAGCTGCAATTCTAGGCTGCCAAACATTTCTCTTCCCCCCCCCCCACCAACTCTGATACCCTTTGGCAAAATTTTGTTAAGCATCTCCATGCTTCCTGTTTTTATACTGTGGTGAACAATGATTTCAGTACACGTTGTATGTCAGGCAGCCAAAAGGCAGGAAATCTCGTCCCTCTCTTGCAAGGCTCGCTATCCCGGTGGGGCGCAATCAACTCCAGCTGAGATCTTTTTCCTTTTCTTTTCTTTTTCACTTCCAAACAGAATGGGCTTTCATATATAAATGTAAGTTAAATGAACATCTCTTGCTTTTAATCTCAAGAAAAGTCTCTCTTTTACCTTTGGAATGAAGAGAAAAACTATAAAGTTTTCTTTATTTTTTGTTTGTTCCCTTGTAGCTCCCTTCATGGCATCAACTAAAGATCAATAGAAATAGAGAACAGCTGCAGCGGCTTACTACACTGCTGATAAAACCTATCATCCTGGCTGATGAGTATCATAATCTGTGTATTTGTTGGAATCTCCTCTCTAAATGTCATTTATGTGGGCCCAGGCTTTCAATGGCGATAGGTAAATACAGCAGGGCTGCTCCTCTCTCCCTCTCTCTCTCTCTCTGTTTCTCCCTCTGTCTGTTTGTCTGTCTGTCTGTCTCTCTCTCTATCTCTATTTGTCTGTCTCACTGTCTGTATGTCTGTCTGTCTCTCTGAGGAGCAAGCAGCTGATTGTTTACACTAAAAAGTTAATTATTATTTATAGTCTTAGTTAGAATCATAAGGCTAACAGTAGCCAAATGTATTTGTGCATGTGTGTGTGCCAGTACAGTTGTCCATGTTGGGTGTGCATCTGTGTTTATATGCATGCACCCAATGTTTAATAGAAAAGACATTTCAACTTTTGTCCACCCTGACATGCCAGGAAAAAATCTTCCAAAATGGCAAATAGGAAAACAGTGTCCATATCAACCAAAAGTCATAAAACTTTATGAAAGCTTCCTACAAACTTATGAATTGGTGAATTCTTCAGAAATCAATATTCATATCAGTTGCTACATTGCTGTTAGGCTACAAATCCATTTCACTATTTTTCTTTCCTTCCACTAGCGCCTTTGCCCCACGATGACAATCCAACTCACAAAGTCAGTCTAAAGGTTGAAATAATGACATGTGTTTCTGCACATACCCACTCGATAAGAACTGATTAGTATGCAAGTCGACTGTCAAATGGCACATCATCATTCAGTAATTTCGCTTACTAGTGCTCCATTCTGCCATGGATGCAGGAACATCAGAGTCTCTCTGGAGGATGCTACGTAATTCAATCAAAGACAGTGAGATGCATTCTCAACTGAAATGTCTGGGAGGGTATATGTACCTTGCCAAAAGAAAAAAAAAAGTCCCTGCGACTTATATTCCAATCCATTTCCATTTCTGCCCTTCAATGTGACATGTGGCATCCCATCAGCAACAATGGGAGAGAAATCTAGATGTCTGCAGAATATCATGACATATTTGCCATCACAGAAGAGAAGGATTCAAACTTCATCCTGAATCTCGTTTTACCACCCTAGGGCATTCTTCCGTATGGCTTCGAGATCGAAGGCAGTTCCGCAGAACCAAATTGATATTCTGTAGCTTCATCTTAAAGTTCATCCTGTGCAAGAGCCATGGGACGTGATCCCCACGTTATATCCAGGCAAGCATATGCAAATTTATGCAAGAAAGGAAGTGAGGTGGTAGTATTCTGGAAGTGGTCCATGGATGAATTTAAAGGTCAACTCAATCCTCCCTTCATATTCAACTGCGATTTCACGTACATACCTCTTAACTTCATGGTGTTACTTTTGGTGAACTAGTATTGTTTACTGCAGCAATTAAGCTGAAAGTAAATACCTAAAAGTGAAAACTTGTCCTATTAAAACAAAAACGCTTTGCTTCTCATCTCTTCAGAAGCTACCCATATCTGTCTGGTTTCCTGGAGAATTACGAGATGTTTAGAGGAGTGAAGTGAGGAGGTATTAAACAGAATGTTAAAAGAACAGCATCGACAACAAACACACAATTTTTTTTTTTAAAGTGCCTTTTACAAATTGTAGCACAAGCACCGTAGCAAAGGGCAAACACATATCCAATTTACACAAATGTGTCTTTATAAGATGGCAAATATTGATTAATGCCCGCAAAACAATAGAATAGCACTGAAGAGTAACATCATCATAATTTATGCTGGCAGCATTTTACAAAAATAGCTACTAATACAATGTTCAATTCACAAGCATGGGGTGGGGGAGGGGACTGCAAAACTGGGGGATGCAGCATCCCATACTTCTGCATTTTATAACAGCCCCACACACTTATGTTTAAAAGCAAAAACTACTCTCCTTCAACTGGAGGTATGGGGCAGTTGTTCCCTCCCCTCCCCCACCCCCCAACTACACAATGGCCAATATGAGGGATCACCCCAACCCGCCATTGTTGTAGTTATTGTTGGCAAACATGTTCTGCAAGCTTTCACAGCTGTCAACTTACTTGTTTCTTTGTTGTGGAAGTCAACCAATGACAGCTCTATGTGTTTATCTACAGTAGATGTGGACTCCTTATACTGCTGCACTGGGTCAAACACTACATCAGTGTTTCTAGCTATTGACCAATGTTATTCTGACAACAAATATCATCTTAAATTAAAAATTGTCAGAAATGTATGGATGCTTCTTAGAGAGAGTGCCTGTTAACAAGGTGCTCACTTGATCACTCTTCAACACTTTCAAACACACCCACCACAATGAAGTGAGTTAATGCTCATTTAGACTGCTCTGCTGCCGAGTAAGGGCTTGTGGTTACAGCAAACTCAATCATCTCTGGGGAGTCTCTGCTGTTTGGTATGTATCACCAGGATTTGGTGCGGTGCCAGGGCATCGCACTGATTGACACGTGCGACTGGTGGCGACCGTCTGCACGAAAGGGAACAGCGGACAAATGAAGCCTTGACCTTTTTGATGTACAGTCACCGACATGTGTGATGGACCCATGAGGTCTCTACCGGGACTATACTTGTCTCCAGTTGGGCAAAGATGCCTGGTAGTATCCCACAAACATGACCTCCTTATTGAAATTTGCAAGCACTGCAGCAATAGCTCTTCAGATCAATAAAACAAGATGTTTCACTTGCCTACATTTTCTTGAATGGGGGCACCACATAAACACAAATCTCCACTGAACAGTTAATGAAATTGCATAAGAGACCCAAGCTGTATGAGTATGTTTTTCATTGTGGACTAGTGACACATAAAATTCGATTTACACTCTTTCTTTTCTCTTTTATTTTAAAGGGCACTGTTTGGTTTCCCTGTCTCACCAAGTCTGTGATGTATAAGTTTCATATTCAGGTGAGAGAAACCTGCATGCACTTGATACATAAAAAGACAAATTATGGCAAGAGATTGCCTGAAAGTCTGTAAACATATTGGACATACCCATAGCCTTGATCTTGACAATGCCTGAACTGACCGGGGCCACTGTCCACAACGTCTGCTGGAAGGACGCCACAACGATCATGGGCTGGTCTTCCCTTTCCAGTGACAGATGCTGAGTTACAACAGAAACACACAATTAGTTGGATGCAGAAATCATATTCAGAAAATATCTACGAGACTGAAATGGCAGAAATATATCATTTAGATGCCACAGAAGACTTAACCACACCTGTTTTGAAATACACATTGATTTAGCCAAAAATTTCCACTTGCAAAAATTTTCTTTCCCACGATATCAAACTTTTTCTGTGAACAGACTTTGCTTAACACATATATTAAAAGTCTAATGGCAAACATTTTGCAAGTTTCAAGATTCTCAAAAATAACCTTTATGCAGGAAGCATGAAAAGAAATTAAAGATATTGGAGTTGACTAACACATTTCATGTGCTCACCCCGCTATGTTAGTGGCTACTTATGCAGTTGATTCAAACTCTCGAGTTGCACATGCCCAGTCACTACGGAGTCCATTTTCTCACCTGAAGTCGACCCAGTTGAATAAATCACAGTGTTGACCATGCCTTCAACCCATGCCTTCCACCCATTTGTGGGTCTATTTGTTGTAACTTGCCAAATCATTCCATTAGCATTCAGCTCAATACCATTCATTCCCCCTCCCCCTTGACCAGCTGTGATACAGTTCACATGCTACTCACATCTGTGCACACTTTGCTTTATATCTACAGAATTTTGGAGCAAAGATGCTACAAATAAAAATCAGAAGGGTGAAACCTATCAGTGATAAATCCTACAAACCACATACCTTTGGTTTGAAAGTGTATCTTTTCGGTATAAATTTTGATAAGGTAGAGAAAAAACTGTCATCCACTTCTGTCCTTTGTTGTTTGTAAACTTGTATAGTGTTTATTGAAAGCCTCTAAGGTTGTACATACTATAATTACCTCTACCAAGGAGGGTGTTTTTGTCAGCATTTGTTTGTTTGTCTGTCTGTTTGCAAATAACTTTAAAAATTTGTGAAGGGATTTGGATGAAACTTACAGGAAGTTGATAATGACACAATAAACAGAAATTTTGGTAGTGATTCGGGAATTTTTATGAGTTTTTGAAGCATTTTTTATCTTTTGACAAGTAGGGCCAATGAACTTGAAAATGATTTCATGCTGTGCGTATTTGAGGTTTGCATACACGCACTAAAGCATGTGCCCTGCTCGAGGCACTGCGCAGCAAGAAGCTAATGAGGTAAACACATAAAGTGGGCAATTTTCAGCATGCATGCATGGGTGAAAATGAGCTGCTTGGCATAGGTCTGTGCTCTCTGAGTGCTTTTCTAGTTAAATAATGAAACTAGTTCCATTTAATCTCTCTCCAATATAGGAGTTGGAGTTGCCAATTTAATAAAGATAACATCATAACTTCTGCAACAAATTTCCTCCAGGACTTGATGGGTTAATCAAGCTCAATGCAGTATACCAGTACAACTGAAATAGAAGCTGAATTGCGACTTCAAAGTAATCATCAAGATGGAAAACTTCTCTCTTCTTTTTAATCCCTATGAAGAACATGAAATCAAACGAGGAAAAGTAAGTACATTATATCACACATTTGATCCTATGTTAACAGTTGGGCAATAGTGCTCAGTTTGTGTGCATTTGATGTAAACCACTGAACTGTGTAATAAGTTTTGAGAAAAACTCAAAAGAAAGGATGTCCAGTTTGAGTTGCTCTATATCAACAGATTAGTTGTACGTGAAGTATTATTCATTAGCAGTGACTCTTTTCTGTATATCCAAAACTATCAAGTTTTCTGATAAGAAACCTTCACGTTATCACTTTATTAAAAAAAAAATAGAACTGTGATCTCCTCTCATGAATACACACACAGCTTGAAGAGGACAGATTTGATCTTGGCTTCCCACCCAAGTGATCATTAAAGCACGGCTCATTAGCTGGCCACACAGTGGCCTGTCTGGGGACTCAGTCGGCCATTCCTAATGAGATCATTTGGTGATATGGTTACCACCCTTGACCATATCTCTTCCTTACTATCAAGCCTCCCTGAAATCTTGATACCTTCATCTCTGCCCGTATTCATTACCAAATACCAAATGATGTTTTGATCAGGATCATTTCTTATTTGTCCATCTAAAGTCTTCATTCATAGTCATGTGTATCAGGCTAAATGGAAGGCAATCTAAAGTATAGAGGTGACCAAAATGATAATGAATCAAACTGCAAATGACAAAATGGGAGTCTAATTTTGAAGACTCTCATAAAGAAAGTTAGGATCTCTACAAAGGAAGGAAATATCTGTCCATACTCACCAGATATCGTTCTGTTGAAACATTGACCAGGATGAGGTCATCTCCCACTCTGACTTTTTCACCTTCTGACCTCTGCTTTGATACAGGGTGTATAGTCCACCAGCATGCCTCTCCTGTGGTATCAGCAAGGGAGAAACAAAGAGTATGTATCTTCAAAAGTAGCATGAAGAAATTACTATCAGCAATGATGATGAGGAAAGCAATAGTAGTTATAAACCACTGATGATATGAAATACATGAAGATTTTAGAAACTGCTTCATCAAATTACTGCAAACATGGACATTTTTGTACATTTTACATGAAACTAGCATGAAATTAAAAGCCCACAAATTTTTGCTTCATACATGTAAAACTATTCTGTATTTTGATTCCACTGAATTAAATACTGTTCGCAAAATTTATCTTACCCAGCCGAGCATGATATATTACTCATGCAAAAATTTCTGCCTTTACAGTATTCACTTGACAGTTGGCAGATGACAAATTACTCAAAGATAATGTGAGCTCATCTACTGCGTGCCAAACCACATTCTAATCGGATATCTATGCATTAAAAATGAATTCATGCTGAATGTGCATAGGGATATGTATTTGTGACAACTGTATTCCTCTTTTGAACATTTAAAAGAATATGTACCACTTGATTTAAAAGATTCAATCAAATTCTCTTCAATGCAATAAAGTTCTACTTCCTCAAAGTCTTAAAAGGCCAACTAACATGATAATCTCCATCTATTGCATGCCAACAAAAGACAAGTCACATGCATCAAGAAAACATATTATTTTGCTTCATCAAACTATTTAAATCACATCACATAATTCATTTTAGTGATTGCTAAATCAAACAAAAATTGTACCTTACATTTCTTTGTATTGTATTGTTGACATTGAATTCACTGTGCTAGTACTTGAAAATTTTCTAAGGAATACATATCTTTAATATTGACATCATAATTCAAAATTGAAAAAAACAAACAAACATGTACACAGTATGCTAACTCAAAATTCAGGAAACCAAAATCCTACAAAAACAAAATTTCTGTGTTTTTATGTGAGAAAAGAAAAAAACAGACTGTAAACATCAGATATCATAATTTAATGCTTGCTATAGCAATAATTCACAATAGTTTGAAATAGTTTCATTATAGATCACCATACATTGTCCTATAACTAGGAGATGTAACAAGTTACATCTGTGAAGTCACAAATGTTTATTATATTGTTTTAAAAATGTAAAAGAGCATCACTGCATGTGTAACTCTCAAGTTTAGTCCTAGCTAAACCTCTTTGCATTGTGCATTTTGTGAATTGTTTTTCAAATGAATGGCATTACAAAAAAGAATAGAAGGACGAATCATTTTGGAAAGTGATCTGATATGAACTTCATGGAGAACCATCAAGGTTAGGTTTATATATTTCTTTATATGAAAATATATAGATCACTAAATAAAGCAATGTTTTACATGCACTAAATGAAATCTGCATAATAACTTATGTCCTAGAAATTAGTGGAATAAATTGGCCTGTGGTGAAATGCTGCTGGTAATGCATTAACTTTTTTCAACTGTGCATCAAAACCGGATATTATGATTCACTATGATTTTATTATATTTGATGTACATTCCTTCATTGAGAAGTATGAAAATAAATTGAATTGAATTGAATTGAAAAAACAGTCTACACTCAAAAAACGCAAATGTTGAATCAACATTTAAAAGGGCCGAAGAGTGACAGCATTTTTTGAAGTGTTGCATCCAACTTTTGAAATAACCAACACTTTCAAAATGTTGTCACTCCTCGGCCCTTTTAAATGCTAATTCAACATTTGTGTTTTTAGAGTGTAGCATTGGAATTTTTATATCTATAGATGTACCCCCATTTAAAATATATTTGTATCATACCAAGTACAGAGTGTTATGAAAATCTAATCCCTAGCTTTACACTGCTCTGCCCAGGGATTGCTTACAATCCAATAAGAAGAATAAATCAGAAATGTAGATGATTCAGAGTGAAGGAGTGGGGAAATATACTGCATTCATTTATTTATTCCTTTGCCCTGATTTTGCCTCACACATAATTTCAGACAAATTTTCCTTCAATACATTTACACGTAGTTTTTGCAGATCATTTCCTCATGAGATAAATGTTCTACACATATCTTTAATCATTATCCCATTTGACAATTGAAACCCTTTGTTAAGAAAAGATAATAAAAAAAAATGTAGTGCATCTACACTTCCAACATGGGTAAATATCAGGTGTCTGCATTTAAAGGGTCAAAGTTTTGTACAGTATGTTTGCAGATTACAGTAATATTTAGTACTGGTATGCACCTTTCTTTCAATTCTGCACGACATTATACACATATGTCTCTAGCTAGCAGCAACATAGAATACACTATAAAAGTGAAATTTTCAAAATGTGGTAATTTCACCCATTTGGTAAAACATGAAACTGGCACAAAAAATAAAAGTGTGCTAAATTCCGACTTATTGTTTAGGTTTTTTGTTATTTGCAGTTTTGTGTTTTTTTTTTCACATTTGCTAGTCCAGTAGCATGAGTGAATTTGATGTTACTTTCACCACGATATGAGCTGCCAAAGCTCTTAGCCACTGTGGCAGAGGTGAGCTGTTTGAAGTACTCACTCAATTGTTGTGACTATCTGCAAAATTAAAAACATGTGAAATTCATTTTATCCTGCTGAGCATGAAAAATTATTTATGCAAAAAATTCCATTTTACAGTAAACCAAACTGGACTCCCTCTCTCCCTCTCCCTCTCTCTCTTTCTCTCTCTCTCTCTCTCTCTCTCTCTCTCTGTCTCTCACTCTGTTCTCACAAAAAAGCATGCTATTATCTATGAACTGGCAAATTTTGCCATATGATCAATTCTTCAGTCACATGAGAACATCTCTGATGTTAAAATTGTCTTCCACCTAGGCATTTATACAATATTTTTGGGGAAAAAATAAAATAAGTTCCCACAGACATCAACAATATTTTTCCATGGCATGACCCTGTAGCTTTATTACACACAATCTACAGTAAAACTAATAAGGCTGTTCTCAAGGGGAGTGTATGTATTAATGAGATCTGTGTGGATACGAGCTCACAGGAGTAGCTTAGTATGTCTCCCAGTGCCTAATTACAACCGTACGTCAAACTCTGAGACTTCATCCAATAGAGTTCTGCTTTTAATTGACGATAAAGCTAGAATCAAATTACATTCTGTTCATGTCTATGGCTCTTTTACAGTCCTATCATGCCTTCACAGACAACGGCATATTAATCAAAATCCTTCGGGTTTATTTTGGGCACATCCCCTGTAAAATGATTATTTAATGATAGATGCAGGAATTACATAACTTTATTGAGAAGCAGAAAGACATTCACTGGTACAAATCAGGAAACATCTTTTGTTAAGTTGGAGCAATTGGAACTCATAATAGGAAAGCATACAAGCGAATACTGTTTTATAGTCTTCTAGACTTTCTCATATGTGGTATGCCTTTGTCACTTTTTACGGGTACATGTAACATAACACGTCTGTTGACAAAACATATTGATATCCATCAATTGCCTCCAAGATAACAACTGCACACAAAAGAAACATTCACACTTCAGTTTTATCAAGTTATTGTCCTTCTTTGTGCCTGACTGAAAGCATTGAATTTTTTTTTTCTGTGTGTGTCATGTTGACTGCAACATTTCAACATGAACACTCTACAGGAAAGCTTGATATCCTAGAAATTTTATTGGGCTAAACAACATTCTCTTAAAATGAAAATAATGAAGAAACATGTCCAGAATAATGCTTGAGCTTCGATGCACAGAGTACTGCTTAGTCTGTGTTGATAGTGCTAGGGAAATGATCATTCCATTTCTTCTTGTAGCTCAGCAACTTGAGAACAACAGATCTATGCTCGAATGACACGACCCTTCCAACCTATAATGTGTCACTTGCTTCACACTTTGATGTTGACTCGGCTTTCCATAACCCATTCTGCAAATCTGTTGCCCTGGCAACCAACCAAGTCCCAGACAGAAGCACTCTCCTTCCCTCCCGACTCGAGTCTCTCCGTCTCTCCCGCCTCTCTCCCGCTACCGCTCTCTCTTCCACTCTGACATTATCTCTCCCTTTTTCTGCAATTAACGGAGGGATGTGATTAAATACGTGTCCGCAAGCACCAACCCATCGGCGACACACTCATTTCCTGTCGGCATTTTAATGGGGGATGCGTTACACTGGATGATGAGTGGGGCATTGTTCCAGGCGTACCTGGCTTGTGTTAGTGCGTGTGAGCTGGCTGGTGTTGGGGGCATTTGCCCAGCATTTATGCACAAGGAGAAGCTTTTGAAGGAGGTCTTTGCACTCAAATGGCATGGAGTTGGGGATAAATTCAGACCAGAAGAAAGAGTGTGAGAGAAAACAATTACAAACACCAGCTAATCCTAGAGTTTAATAGATTTATTGCAGAGGAATAATAACAAAAACACCAACCTTAAGATATATGACACTGTGATGGTGATCTGCGATTATTTTTTTCCACAAAACACACCTATGACTGAGAACCATTTTACCACTTAATCACTTAAAGTCCTAGCATTGGTCTGATATGCACATCTCTGCTCAGTAGGTACTTCACAGGTGGGATGCTCTCGTGCATGGACACAGACCTGTAGTTTTACTTCCTAGGACATACAAGCATGTACAGTGCAACAGGGGTGCATAGAGCAAATGGATGAAATCACTTATATTCATAATTCTTTAACATTTAAATATTAGAAGTTTATTTTGAACTATTAACATGACTTTTGCTCTCTGACCTTACACATATAATGAATGTTTATGAGTGCAATGGACAGAATATTTCATGAGGTGAAAGATGAAATGATCCATTCAACGATCAACGAGGCATGGGCGAGTTGAATGGATCAAACATATCATCTTTCACCAAATGAAATATTCTGTCCATCGCACGAATGAAAAACATTTATTATTTGTTTTATATAACACCTAAAATAGATCCTTGTCATTTGATGTTTTATCAATTTAGAAACAAAGAGAGAATCTAAGATCGCGAGAGTGCTCGCTGAACGCTTTACACTAGCACGCTGTCGCATACACACACTGCAAACGCAAGCTTCTAGCGCGCTGTAGCATACTACACACACTGCAAATGCAAGCGTTTTACACGCGTGTGTGCCGGGCTCTCAGCGAGCGTGCAATGGACAAAATCGTATGGATCCAAAATTGCACGGTAAATGGAGCCACAGTTGCACGGATGATGATGTCATAGTGAAATGGGCCGAATGATCAATGTCAAACAACCAATCAAATGACAAGGATCTCTCCAGGCGTTATATAACATCTACATGAATGCAGCAGGTTTCATTGAATTTTGTGAACTTTTTCCCAAAGAATGCAATAGTTTCACATTTCAATCTTACAAAGAGAATTTCCAACACTCATCAGATATTTTTTGCACTAACATATCTTCTTTTGATCACTTTCTTTGCTGAATAACAGCCGCAATGCAACATTCTGAAATTTATTCAGAACCATCACAGGGGTATTTTAAACTCAAACTATTTTCCATCACACAGTTTATCAATGCATGACAGATGTTACTGTATATAAACTGTTGCCTGAAGTAAGATAGTTATAGTCTTTAACATCAACCCTGTAATGATATACATGTACCTTTCTCCACTCACTTTAAAAGCTTACTGTTTCACTTCTAAACAGAAAAAGCTTTGGTGCTGTCACTGGAATCTTTTGTGATGGAAACTGTAAAAAGCACAGAGCAGTCCATTTACATACACTGCGATGCTTTCCTTTGAACCACCTACACTCACGAAGCACTAGCCAATAGTCCCATGTACAATATTCTGTGCTGTTGTGAATTTCACGGTACACGGTCTTGTCACTGAGAGGGATCTCTATCGGCGACATAAATTTGAAGATTAATCAGCTGCTGAGTGTTTTGAAATTACCCTTCAATGGAAAGTACATCATCCCTTGACATCCCTGTGAATTCCCTGCTCACTCAACAGGAGACCATGCACAATTAGCCACAAGTGTGTTGATACAGGTTCGCAACACACAGGCGAGTTTAATGAGTTACAGATTTTTTTTCCCCTTGGAGGTGAGGTTGTGGTTGTGTCTACTCATTATGATAAATGGCTTTATTTGGATGTCTTGTGCCAGCAACTTGGCATCTGAACAAACAGAATGAGGTGATATATAGAAATATGAATAGAGAGCAATGCATGCTAAGATTTGATCCAGCTCAAGTATCTTTTCTCTACTTCGTTCATTTTTTTTTTCTCCTCTGGTCCTCTGTAACAAAGTTACACACCATCTGCTTCTCCTTCCATGCCTACTTGTGGAACAATTTGCTAGCACATTTACGGCTATGTACATCAACAGAATCTTTCAATAGAAACTTAAAGACATAATTATTTTTATTGTAATGTAATGATATTGGAGAGCTGTATGTAAAGCACATAGAGCAGTTTTTAATTGATTATGCACTATATAAGTGCCAGTTTATTTATTACTTTCTGAAATGTGACAGAAGGGAGCTGCAAATTGGAAAGAATAGGTAATGTTAGTCTGTTTGTTTATGCAAATATTATGTATCTATGTATGCATTAAATATACAAAATATTTTCACATTTATCTGTGGTACACATATACAAGTGTGTGTGTGTGTGTGTGTGTGTGTGTGTGTGTGTGTGTGTGTGTGTGATTTTTCATATTAATTGATATTTCAATATTCAGCATTATGTATTTAGCTGCAGTGAATGTACTGTTTTTGAGTGTCAACTTTTATTGAAAACAGATAATCCTGAAACTAGATCACATATGGTCTCTGGATTTTACCCTGAAAAATCATAGAGTATTTAGAGATTAGAGACTTGTGCAAATCAGATTCCAAGGCTGATATTTCCATATTCTGCAAAAATCAGACAAAAAATATTCTTTGCCATGGGTCCATAGGTCCATGCAGACAACATTTGCATATCAGGTCAGACGGCCTGCCATGCATCAAGCCTAGCACCGCAGGCTCAGTTGAGAGGGCTTGTATTATTCAAAAAGATCAATCACATGCTTTGGAACCAACAGTAGACAGGGCATTGCCCCCAGACAAGCTTAATAGCTTCATGCCTCTAATTGTTTTTTTTTCCCCTCCATCTTTGTTTCCTCCATTGCCTTTCCTCCTGCTTATATGAAGAGTTTGTTTGCAAAAACCGATAAGTCCATATTTGCCAAATGGAGATATTCGCGATTAAAGGTCAAGAAAAATAAAGAGAATAATAAGAAAATTTTTGCTTCTTTTGACCATAACTTCAAAAATATACCTTTATATGTAGTGACCAATATATCATTTAAAAGGTATTATTTTGTGCTTTATGACAGAGATTGTACTTCAAAATCTTCAAAAATAGACTTATCGGTTTTTGCAAACAAACCCTTCATATATATAT
This sequence comes from Diadema setosum, assembly GCF_964275005.1. Lineage (NCBI taxonomy): Eukaryota > Metazoa > Echinodermata > Echinoidea > Diadematoida > Diadematidae > Diadema > Diadema setosum. Next base: position 8,631,642 of record NC_092685.1, read on the forward strand.
ATATATATATATATTGTGGGGGTTTTTTAAAGGTGATGTTGCCATCTCACTAAAGACCTGTACACATATCTTTACTAAATATCTTTTCTTTTTTTCTTTTCTTTTTTCTTTTTACATGATCATTTGTGGGCATTCAAGGCTCTTGAAGAATTGTGGGAAGAATAGCTTAAAAGTTGTTGTATGATTTGAATGATTAAAAAAAAAAAGAAAAAAGAAAAGAGGGTGGTCTTGTTAGTTTCAAGGATGCTTTCCCCCGAGTAGCTTGCCACTTGGGATAGTATACTAAAATATGCTATCTTTGGAATTCTGACGTTGTTATGTATACGATGAGGATTATACTGGTGGCTATACAAAAACATGTGATATTCACTTTATAGAAATTGATTATTGTCATGTATGTTTGCAACTGTGTCTTTTTTCATCTATATGATTCTATTACTACATATTATATGTTTCATATCTTTTTATTTGTCTCTGTCTCTGATATTGACATTTTCACACTCCTGTCAGTTTTTTTTTTAATTGTTGTCAAGGCAACCCATGTTGTACAAAAAAAGTGTGCTGTCACTTATAAAGCAACTGTGACCCCTTTTCCCTAAATGTCATTATGTAATTGCTAGACTATTACAAGACTACAAAGATTTGAAGTGAAGGAGACTAACATTCTTGTTGACTGATTCTTTTTTACCCCTCGACAGAGATCAGACAGGTTGGTAATCTGTCTGTACGAAAGCAGTCGAGAGGTACATGTTTCACATTTCCAAGGTATAATCCACTGCATGTGCTATCGAGCAATGCAAAGTATGGATCGGATGTGAGATTTGAATAGAGTGAATAGAGTGCTAATAGGCTCACAAACTCTTCTGTTAAATACTGTAAGAGAACCCAAATGGGCTCAGCGAAAGTCAAAATCTAGCGAGCTCAGAATTGATTGCAAGATACATCGTTAAACAAGTTTTATAGCAAAATAAGAATACTACTACTCTGGAAAAAGGTAAATTAAACAAAAACACATAATTTTGACACAGAAAGAGAACAGATATTGATAGAAGCAGCTCTAATCTTCCAATCAAAGTCATTTTCTGGTCAAGAGAACACAAATAAACACAAATTTAGGCCACAGATGGAGACAATCTGTCTACATTTTGAGAACCTTGTTCCCATATGAGTTGACCCTACAGGAACCTGGTATCGTAAGGAATGGGTAAAGTGTCTTCCTCTCCAAGAACTTTAGGAATGCTGTAGCCACTTCAGTCTCAAGAAATCTCCACTCTATGTAGAGTGCACTGCGCTACCCAGTCAGGCAGTTGCAAAAAAAAAAAAACCATGAAACAGGGTCCGTATACTTACACTTCACAACCATAGCAACGCAGAATATGAATCAGTTTCATTGTTCTTGAACCGTCATTTCTGAGGTTGAATTGAGTGCATCAGCAATCATTTCATGCATTTCAACTTGGTGGTCTTTTATTTTGACCTTTGAGTATTCACCCCTGTCATTTCAGGCAGCTGATTGATAATTCATTTTCTAATCAAATAATATCTAACATAACTAAAATATAGCTATATTGTTATTTATTCACTGTGTAAGTATTTGCAGGTGTGTCATTACCTGCCATGTGTCCAGAATAGGACCATGGAACTGGTATATGTGTCAACATGTCCTTTGTTTTTACTTATCAATAAAGACATGATTACAACAACTGAACATTCATAACTGAAGAAATGGCTGAAATTGATCTTTTTTAACAGAAATACAGTGACCCTTGACCCTGACCTTTCACCTTCGTCATCTCATACATGTAATTGTGAAGTAAATATGTCAAATACCAGGAAAATTCATTCAGCAGCTTCTTCTTTAAAAATTGCAGCAACTAGATATGGGACAGTGTGACGGACAAACAACCAAAAAACATTATGCAGCATGCTTTGAGGTATATAGACGCACACAAACATGCTTACCTTGAGATGATTCTTGAAGTCCGACGTCAAAGGCGAGTTTATCTTTGGAGGAACTTGTTGGAAGACAGGCAAGATACTGCAAAGACAGATGCAAGTTTTGGAACGTAACAGCTGACAGCGTTACTTCAAATTCATCTCATAGATGATTAATGTCCTCTCCTTTTAAGACTGCTTCAATTCATTGGTCCTTTTACTAATATGCTTCTATAAATAGGTCCTTTACAAAGGAAATGTACATTATCTGTTATGATTTTACACATCATTTTATTTTCTTAAAAAATGTCTGTTTACATGTTCAAGGTAATGAATTTGGTAATAGTATAGTACTAGCTACTCTGAAACCTTTGATTTTTTTTTTCTCATAAAATCATCTGACAACTTTGAAAAAAAAAAAAGCAAACAGTCCATGACATGGCAATTTGACATTATTTTTAGACTTTTATCTGGACAGGCCTGTTCACAGAAAAATATGGCTAAATTCTGAGATTCTTTAGAACTATGAGGAAGTGTATATCTTCATTGAGGATGGACAATATTCTCAAATTATCCCTTGTGTAGTGAATGGGCAAATTTCATGCCATCTCTGTATGAGAGGGCCATGAAAACACATTATATCGTACCATGTACACGTGACATTTATCATGATCACATCCTCTCACAAGTAAGAGTACTGTCAATACTTGCCAATTGGTACAACTTTTCAAAATCACACAGAAACAGAATGCTAACCTTTCAGATTAAGGTCATTCATCTTTCTAAATTAAAGATCTTCACTGCACATATTCAGAGAGAGATCTACTATAAACAATTCTATGTAAATTCCTGACAAATACTCCAAATTAGACCACTGCACACAAGTATGGCTTGGAGTAAACACACACTTGTAGCTAGTGTTGTTCCCAGAATCAATCTCTCCCACTCTCTTTCTCTCGGAGAAAGGAAAAAAAAAAGGTTGTTTACTGTAAAAAAATAGCACTCTGCCTACTTGAAGCAGAGTGCTACTCTAAAACCCTGAATTTGAGTGGGTCTGTCGCATGGCTCGAGAGTGGCAACAGTCAACCGCAATGCTACATCCATGAACTGGAATTTCGAACAAGTTTATAACTACAGTACTGCCATATTGCTGTAAGGAGAAGTATTTAAAACCAGACACTGTCTTCATTGTAATGAAATGTCTAAATCTCATAACTCATTGGACTTGAGAGTAGAAAGTAGAAACAGTCAACTGCAATGCGACATCCATGAGTTGGAATTTCATATAAGTTAATCAAAACAGTACTGTCATACTGCTGTCTGGAAAAAAACAAATATGGCAACACAAATTGGTGTCTTCCTTGTTGTGAAGAATGATTTAATCCCATTTTTTTTTAACTCTAGTGGAAATAGTGAACTGCAATACTGTATCCGTAAGCTGGAATTTCAAACGAGTTTGTTGCAAGAGCATTGCAATATTATGCTCTAGAGAAATATGGCAAAGCAAAGTGTTGTCTTGTTTTGAAATGTTTCAATTCCATAACAAACTCTTTTAATGGTGAGGAAAAAAATTAAGATGATGATACATTCATTCCAAAATGAAGACAAAGTAAAACAACAAATTGAAATGAAGATTAAAGCTAAATACGATTAATGTCACAGCACATTATCACATTTCAGATAAACATGTTTCAAGCAAATGGCATCCTATGATATCTCAAAATACATTCTGGCCCCCAGAGACAGAACATGATTGTTGCTCTGCATGAGTACCCATATAATACCCATATGTTATACCTCAAGGTTGACCTGAAATGTAACTGATCACAATCACACCAACATTTTCTATCTGATTGTGCTATGGTGCATTTATGATAAGTAGTCCAGAATGCTGTTAGAGACTGAAAACCTTGACTAAAATCATATTTTGTGACATTATCTGGTCTGTGGATGGTCTTCAGTTAGAATTCTAGATCAGTGTTTAGCCCAAGCTCAGATTTCTAAGCTGTTAAACTGATAAGCCTGAAGAACATAAGTCAAATCCCTAAGAGGATAAACTCCCTGGTCAAAATTTTAAAGGGTAGTTTAAATAAAGTTCATTGATTTCACAAATTTTGGCTGTGTGAATGCACATGGACACCTTGCATATTATAACGGACATCTAGCAATGAGTACATGTGTGCAGACACACTTGAGGGCAAGTTGTGGCCTTTCACATTTGTTTTTGTCCACAGACTAAATTTAAACCATGACTTACTTAAAACTACCTCTGTGAATTCATGCTCTTAGGATACTCCCTTCCATCTTTCCATGCTAACCTTACATCCACATGTAATTGTATTGATTTCACAAGTTTTATTTCCATATTTCTTATTTTTCAATGATGGGATTTGAGAAAAACAATTGACTAACTGTCACATGAAAGCCTTGGACATTATGTAAGTGAAATCTTTACCATTTTGCTACATGATCAAAGAACTCGATGATACTATCCTAACGGTGATCTCACAAGCAACCGCAGGACAAACAAGAAGCTACAGCATACCACGGCCACATAAAGGTATACAATCAAGCTAATGAAGTCAACAAGCAGTGAACACTGTCACATCCACGCAATGCTACGTGTCTCTTGATCTCTTAACTTGGCTAACTCATGTCTTTTATCCATCACTCAGGAGAGTCACAAAACATGAAGCATATTGAAAATTTAAAAAAAATGAAAAGAAAGGGAGACATACGTACCATGGAGCTTTGTGAATGTTGTAGGAGGATGGCGTGACCATAGAGCAAGGTACGGTGGCCAGCTTGCCCACCCTGAAAGAAAATTGACAATACATGTGTGTTATTGAATGCACTACAAGCCAAGTATGGCTTCCTGGAAGTTACTCACAGACTCAGCTATCCACAAACTACTATATTACTGGCACTCACAAGCTGGCTAATCCTGTATTAATGCAGTATGTAGAAAGCAAATAAGTGCATGAAACAACGTTAACCTCCTTTATATTAAAAAAAAAAAGAAAAAAGAAGTGGATATCTAATGCAGGAACATTTCCTCATCAATATGCACAACATAATGTCTTTTCCGTGTCACTAAAGCCATCACATGAACATTATGGATTGTCCACATGCATTTTTTCCTGCATTGACAGAAGTCGGATGTCATTTTCTCATATGTCTTTCTAGGTCAGTGCATCATAATGACAGTCACATTTCATCTGCCTTCACAGTTGATAATAATGTCAGTTTCTCTTATCCCTTACATGGAAATATTCTTGTGCCACGCACTACTGAAGTATTATTGGGAGAGACAAAGTTCATATCAGTAGGAGATAGGAAATTTTGTCTCACAAATATCTCCTCTTTACTCTGTATGTAAATCTGTGTCTTGTCTCTCTGTTTCCACTTTAGTCTATTCAAACGCTGCACAGGATGTGACAACAGCCAGTTGTTAACTAGGTCATGGTTCCTTCTCTGCACATTCATGACAAAGAGGGGGTTGGACGGAGGGCACACCCTAAAACCAATAATTCTCATAAATCACAAAACCTGCTCTGTTTTGGCACATTACATCTTCATCACACCTTTCCATATCCCTGAAAGTGACCTGAAAGACAGCTTGATGGAATCGATGTAATGGGAAACTGGATTACTTTTAACAACAACAAAAATGTTGGGAGGGGGGGGGGGGACACTGTTGCTTCTTACATGTACCTCAAATGCCAAAATGCCATTGTTCTGATACAAGGAGTCACACTTTGATGAAGGAGAGAAAAATCGGCACATAAAATTCTGCACAGAAAAACACCTTCCATGTAAATGATATGTGTGCCATTTGTCTTGAGGCAGTACTAGTTGCCACCTTTCTTCTCTCATCACAGAATTTTCCCACACGTCCTTCTCTACCAGGAGAAGAAGATCCCCTGTGACAGGTAAGTAATCCTTCCAATTGTCTCCAGCCTGCAGATTTTGGTCTCTGATTTCCATTTCTGAGTTGTAATAATTTAACTGCTTGTGTGAAGAAAAAAAAAATATGCAGATGTTTGGCTTTCAGAATTTGGACAGTGACCTTTCCATCAGAAAAATGATACCATTTGATGTCATATTCATTACAATTCTGTTTATCTATGGTATATTGATTCACACACACACACACACACACACACACACAAACAAACACAAATACACATACACCAATCTGCACAAAGGTGTTTTTTTTTTCTTCTTCACGAATAAAGGTGTAGTTTTTCATATAAAGGACCTGCATTGATTACATTTTTCTAGGAAATGTAAAGTTTCCTTCCATTGGGTTATACTGAAACACAACTCTGACACATTAATGATGAAAAGGGTCAGACAGGAATTAAATGATGGGATAATTTCATTTCTATATGTTGACACTAACTAATAATGTAATCACAAATATTTCCAACAAGTTAACACATTATGTTTTATACAAGAAGGTTGGTTACAGTGGTTTCAAGCAAGGGAGGATTATTAGGCTTTACATTTGAGACAAAATTATACAAAGAGGCATATCTAAAGTAAGAAAAAAAAAAGAACAAAGGTTACCAGGGTTGTATGACAGTACCCTTATGCCATGTACAATGCGGGATTTTCAGGAGTTTGGAAAAGTGAAGAGCTTGGTTCAAAAATATAACATACATCTTTATGCCAGTACACCTGATGTACTATCAATGTCTCATGCAATATATCTGTATAAAACAAACAAATAAAACAGGTAGTTGTGTTTTAGGATCATGAGGCCTGGGGATTAGTTATCTAAAAAGAGATTTCAGCTAGTAAGAGTGAAGCTGCATCTCTGCACATGTAATATGATAGTAAAGTGGACTTATCCAATCCGAAATAGGAAACAAGGACAGACTGCCTTATAGCTATCATCACCACAGGTAGAATACACTGCTCCCCTGTGCTGCAGGACCATGACAAGACTAATGAGTGGCTAGGGACCTGGGCCTATGGCTGCCTCAACTAATGGCAAATAAATGTCTGGAAAATTAATTTTGAACATGAAGCATGCCCCCACGCAGGGATCAAGAGACATGGCTCCACCACCATCCCTTTATTTCTATACCATGTACCCACCCTGTCTTCTCCCTCTCCCCCCCCCCCCCCCCTTCATCTCCTAACCCTCTACCTACCCCACCCCACCCCCTTTTTTCCATCTGCCTGATTGTCATGGAGGCAGACATTACATGATGTATAGGCATGTAGGTGGCAACATGAGACAGAGAAGATTTGAGGTCAAACTGAGTGAGACTTAAAGCACCATTCTACTTCACATTCAACTTGACTTAGTTTAACAGAGTAAAATTGGACCATAAGCTACAAAAAATATAGAATTATAAAGTTTCACCTATCTTTACACACAACCTAAAAGTATATAAGTCACAATTGCAATACACAAATCAGATGACATACATGATGATGCTATCACATCACAAGTCTCCAAATGCCAGTAATCTGCACACAAATCTCCTCTTTGTCATTATACATTGCGAAAGAAAGATTTTTATCCTTGACATTGAATTATTGTGTTGTAATATTTATCTTTGCAGTGATGACATCATGAGGAAGGGATGAATTTGTAATCTCTGAATTATGACCAATGATACAATTTTTATCACTTTTTTTTTTGTACAAAACAAATGAGAGTTGTAAGATGATGTCATATTTGTGAATTGCCTTATTCTTCACACACAGTTATTCAGTTATAAAATGCAAATTTTTTACATTCTGTCATTTAGTGGTAGGATCGCCTACTAAAGCAGTGGTACAGCCTTGATTGTTAAGTGCTAAGTCATGTGCAAAACTTTTCATAGTGCTGATTATTCTTCTGTACCTAGTTGAGTATAAAGATAAAAAGATGTGTGACTGTCCAATCCTCAGACTAGCACGTTAGAAATTTCCACTACTGTTAACATGAAAAAGCTGGGATGTGGTGTATTGATCACTTGGCCACATCCATGTTTGCATCATACTCAACACTGTGCATCCATCATGAACATCACCGTGTGGCAACTGGACGTGCAGACAGATGAGGGACTCCAGAGTGTGCCAGTATAAACTTTGCAGTCCACTATAAGAATTTACAGGCATGGCACATTAAAGGTTGACAACGGTCTTCTAGTGTCATCAATAGGTCAAGTTACACCAGCACAATATCACCCTGGGTAGCCATCATGGCAGTTTATCTTGCAAGGCATGTCATTAGTTTCAATGTGTAGCCTTAACATGAATATCATATATGATAACGGTAAGCATGAACTTAAACAGATCTCATGCCAGAATAAGTACCTCTAAATACAGTGTATGTTAGTATGATACAACTAACAGTATTTCACAAGGTATGCAATTAGGAAAGATATTTAGTTAAGAATTTTTTTGTTTTCAAAACAGAAAAAAAATAGAAATGTGTGATGAGCCTGTCTATTCAGATTCCCTGTGCAGCATGGTTGGCAAAACTTTATTTTCTCACACTAAGTTGCAGAAAAGTTGTGCGAGCACTCAATGAAAAACAAGAAATACAGAAGAAAAATTGTAAATTGTCAGGTTAAAAAAAAAATGGAAACCCACACATAATAGCCCAGTAAATTCAGTATTGTTTTGAATGGCAAAACATGTTACACTATGGTCAACAGAAATGACAATGAAACCTTAACCCTTTATGTGCCAGGGTAATTTAGCTATATTTTGACATGATTTTCCATTACAGCATTCAGACCATTCCTCCAATCACGACCTAATGGCAATTTAGGGTAAGCAAAATCAGGCATAACAAAGTGCCACAGTTCCACCAACAGGTAGACCACAGTGACACAATAAGGACTAAAGGGGATTATGTAATCTCCATTCATTGCCAATTGGTGAAAAAACCCTCTAGCTGACATGTTAATCAGTGAACAAAGCTTAGTAAAGGGAAAAAGGTAGTGGCTCTCTTTTGTCTTTGCAAAGCTGATTAGTTTACCAACAAAGTCTAACTGGCATTTGATATTAGAATATCAACGACAAAATTTCTTAAAACAAAGCTACTTCACAAAGAGAATTTCACGCACTTCTTCTAATCTTGTTTTGTGTTGTTTTTGTTTTTGTTTTCACCCATGCACAAGATATTAATCAGTGAGAATTAGACAAAAGCATTACAAGTATATCTGAACTTGACATCACAATGCCACCAGGGCAGCTATTACATGACGTGTAATTGATATTTGTCTGAGAGGCCCCTCAAGGCTATTTCTTTCTAAATAAGTGAGAGGAAATGGACAGTAGGAGAGAAGAAAAGGTACTGGGTAGCTGGCTCTGTCATGCTTACTTGTAATTTCCTTTCAGGGAGTAAAACATTTAGCCCTTAATCTTCCCCGAGGCTGAACCAATAATCGCCTCTACGTGTGTAGTTGTGGTCATATAGTTTCCGAGAAAGTTCATGCTCAAATCTAACTGGAACATAGACAGGATGAGCAGAATATGCAATGATATCTTGCTCCTGCAATACCAATTATACATGTACCTCCATTGTCTCCAAATATTTCAGACAATCAGATAGACTCTTCTTCCATTTCTTTTTTTTTTTTCTTTCTTCAAAAGTAAATGTCTGTTTTCAGTGACTCTTAATGAGACTACACTCTTTAGCTGCAATGAAAAGAAAAGCATGTCTGTGGTTTAACAGCACTGAGCAACTATCTCATAACGTCATGTCATATATTAGCCTAAACATAACAGAATTATCAACACAGACTAAAGGACTCATGGTATTATAGTTCCAATGTGTGTACATTTTCCATTTGGACAGATTATAAAAATGCCACCTGCAGATTGTATGATGGCCCTTAAATCAAACTGCTTTGTGTAAAAGTTAAGCTGAAACCATGGATAAACATTCAGCAAAAAAAAATAAAAAATAAAGGAAAGAAAGTAAACAATTTTTCAAGCTCATATTTCTCATTGAATATTAAGGCTAAATATTGATGGTTTATATACCATGTTACATGCGATTTAATTGGCTATCACCCTGGTAGGTTAATAAAAAGGGAAACTTTACACATGAGTGAACACATTTGTTTTTCTATTTACATTCCCAAATCTTCTGATTTACCTCGCACTATTGATAACTTATTGATGCCATTTTCATTTTTTCTTTTTATTCTGTTCTATCAAAGTCACTTTGATCATCTATAGGTGGATTTTCCCTTTAGGCAAGAGAATAAAATTGACAGAGATGGAGATGTCAGTATCAAGTGCACTGAACCAACGTAAGACAGAGTCGTGAGACTAAGCCCTGGAACTCCTGAGGTAAAAAGCACGGAAGAAAAAAACAAAACAAATGGAACAGTCTGACTATTTCACATTATCTGCACAAGAAATTGAGTTTGGCAGGCAGAATGTGATGAAACGTGCCCAGGTATTGCACAGGGGAAAAACACATTTTGTGGTGCGACAATTTTCATTTGTCCATCACTCTCGAGTTACACTCCGTTTGCCCTGTCAATACGAATGTCTAGGTTAAAGGCAGACATTCAGATTTCCGCTGTCAGAATTTGATTTATCAGTCTGTGACCATGCATATTTCCATGTCACATACCCATATGTCATTCTATCTATCTGACTTCCTCATTTCATTTCTAACATGTCATTGATGGAAAAAAAAATATTGTTGTTAAATCTCCTGTGTATACATGCAATATCACTCCATTTTACCCATGAAGAAATGCCATGGTCGCAAAAATTCTTTGCAGCCGGATAATGCAACAACATATTCATAACAGTCAATACTTATAGATCTACAATCCCACTTGGATGCAGATTAATGGAGCCAAATGACAATTCAGACTATTAGAGATGAAGCTTAGTTTTGAGACCAACTTTAAGACTTAATTGTTCTGAATGGTTGACGATAGCATCTCAAACATTGTGGAGCATGAGAACTAAACAACACCAACAAGTTACCTATGGGGACCTTTAAATGGTTGTCTTGATCAGGTAATGACTATTATGGCCATAGACATGACAGTGTGTGCAAATAATCATATTTCTTTACTTGTTATGAGATGATTTATGAGTAATTATTGATGGACCACAACCAATTTCAATTACGAAATGTACTTGCAGAGAGTTTGAAATATACAATATTTAAAGCACATGACTGCTGAGAGTCATACAAGAAAATGGTACAGTCATGTGACCAGCACTACTACTTCAAGGCGCATACTAGACCTCTGGTTAAGATAAGATTACAACATCAAAACAAGTTACAACATGGATGTCTTCTCAGATATATATCTCTTTTACATTAGAGTTTTCCTGATCTGTCAATTTTGCTTCTCTGTACTGACAGAATATAGATTTATTCTCCTTTTCATTTAGGGCTGACACACATCTTTGGGAGTTTTGAAGGTTTATAAAATACACAATAGCTTTCATATTTCTCTTCATGGATCAAGTTTCACAATCATTAATTTACACTTTTCTCATCAAATTGAGTAGCAAAAGACTTCAATGCAACAAGTTACTGACCAAAAATAACTGATAACAGTTCTGCATGAAGCTGCTCTGCATTACATTCAGCAACAATGGAACAACACATTTATCAAATCCAGGGTTCCTAACAAAATATCTTCAAGCTTTCCAATTTCAGCATTAAAGGACAGACAAAGCATTAATGCAAAGGTGGTTGACTGGCAGAATTTCGAAGAATTCACGACTTTCTGATTAATCATTTCAGAACACTGATACAAAATGTATAAAAGCATGAAGACATAACCAACCACACAGAAACAGCGAATCAAATTGAGTCTTGAAGATTTTGTCTACAAAGACATTCATATCTGAATGTAAATACATAAGTTCTATGGCTTTATGATATAATTGAATTGTCCTTGACTGTCTGGATTACACTGCAATGAGACAACAAATATTTCATATTTAAAGAGTCATCAAATTAAATGGTTTTGTCTAAAGGCGGTGTCACATCTGTCCGGGCAAGCTACGCGGGCTTGTGGCGAGGAGGTAGTTTAAAGCACGTAGAAGATTTTCCGCGGGCGGACAAGAATGTTTGCAATTTTCGCACTTGTTTCTTACTTACTAGACGCGTGCTACTTAGCTTCTACTTGCGTGCATTCTGTGTGACTCGCGTGAGAGCTTTGAAACCGATCCATTTTCTGTTACGAGCGACTTACGGGGATTGCGAAGTACCTGCTTTGGAGTTGCCTGTGAGGTGCTACCGGTAAGGGTTTCCTACTTGTGTTCTGCGCGTACCTCTACGGGCAAATCCCGTGACTCTTCCGGCACAAGTTTTGAGCATGCTCAAGGCCTTGTCATACCGTATCTGGGGAAGTTTTGCGTCTTGACTTGCGGGGAAACAAATTTGCTACCCGGAGCTCTCCGCAGTTGGCCCGAACTTGACAGTACCTAGCACTTCTCTCGTCCTTAGTTGCCCGAAGGTGCGCACGCTAGTCCAATTTTCCCGCAGCAAAGTTTTGAGCATGACCAAAACTATTTCCGGATGAGTCGCGAGGACTGCCCGAAGAGTTCCACGCAGAACACCCGTAGGAGGGCCGTAGCCGCCGCAATTCACAGGCATTTGACCCACTTGAAGTAGGTAATTTGCCCGCTGATCTATGCCTATGTGAAGGGAGTGCGTGCCATTTGCGGGCATTCTAAGAGCATATTTTGTGTGACGTGTTGGACTCATTCTCTTCTTTGTCCTCTGTGGCGTCGAGGACTACCTGGTCCCTTTCGGACAGGACTTCATCCGCCGAATGGACTTCAGCAGCAATTTGGTGCATTTGCTGTGAATCTTCCGGGCTTTGTGGCTGTTCTCTGTTCCACTGGACGTTCTCTGCCCTTGTGCACTTTCCGTCTACGGGGCATCTTCACTTCTTGAAAGCTAGTTGACAAATGATTGTTTGCCCATCCACTCGAACCAGCCTATTGTTCAGGCTAGCACTCACCTCGCAGGCGACTAGTACGCAGATAACACGCAGTTGTGGCGCAGGTACTTCGCAGAGCCCGTATATCGCCCGTAACTGACATAAAAGAAGCTATCACGAAGCTATCACGTGACACCCACGCGCCTAACATGCAGTTCTACGGAATACACGCAAGAAGGACTTAGGTATCACGCGTTTATCATGTAATACCCACGCGAAACTCGCCCTAAACCTTGTCCGGCCGCAGAAATTATTCTGCGTGCTGAAAAATCCCCATACGCAATAAGCCCGCTTAGCTGGTGTGACAGGGCCTTTTTTGGCAGCGGGTAAATAGAGCCAGCGTGCGCACCTCCGGGTAATTACTTTTGAGATACATGCTAGGTACTGTCATGTGCGGGTCATCTGCGGGGACCTCCGGATAGCAAAAATGTTCTTCGGAAGTCGCACGCAAGGCTGGTGTGACACGGCCTTTACTCTTTGTAGCTGCATACACTGTACATCTTCCTATGCACACATGCCTTCTTATTCACATTCAGGCCCTCTACCCTATACTATACTCCCTATCTCATATAAATGAAATCATTTTACAAGTAGTTGGGTACGTATGTTGGACGTATATTACGAGCGAATGAATGGGGTGATCTTGCTGATGATATGCACCCAGGTGCAGATGCCAAGTGGGGTCAAATTTTTTCCTGTGCAGCAGGCATGGGCAGAGAGTAAATGCAATAATTGTATCTATTTTTTCCCTTTTTATCAGGACTACAACATTGTCACTTCACAATATACATTTTGAGAGTAATAACTTGATATTTCAATGTTCCCACAGGTAGCAATTATTGCCAAGAAAATCTGAAAAAACTATGGTAGATTGAAGATAGAGAAAGTGTTTCATGTTTTTCGTGTACGCTCTAATAGAGCTCATAATGCCCATCACTGGCACAGCATTGTGAATACATTGTTACGGAAATTGAATAGCACCAATGTTGTTTGAATTTTCATAGTTGTATGCAATAGGGATAATTCTGAAAGCACACACACACAAACACTCTGGCACTCCTCGCGGTTATCTCTAACTCAGCCAAGCTCTTACCTGGTCGATCTGATCCGTGATCACCATCTCTTGAAGCGCCCTCACAGACAAGGCTTGCGTCAGTACAAACACACATACTGACAGATCTGGTGGTATCCTCTGCAATAGAGTGAATAAAAAGAAGAATGTCACATTCCTTCTACATGGGAGTTACCATCAAATCAACCTAGTGATATCAAAGAAGCATATCCACTTCTCGACACAATTTCTAGCTACTTTTGACAATTTTCATGTGTAATCTGGAAAACATTCACTCGCTCAAGGTGCACAATGTACTAAAGTGACAATTAAGCATTACAGACAGAAATTTGATAAGCTAGTACAAATCATGTAAGAAGGGGCTGTCATGGGCTTGAACTTATCTCTATGAAAAAAAAGTGGATTTTATGACATTCCTAAAGCTTTAAAATTTGAATGCAGATTTCTCTTTAATATCAAATCCCACAAAATTGACACATGCATTATATATGCACATTTCATGACGTGAAAGAGAGAAGAGAAAATGCAGCTAACACTCTGATTTCAACTTCATTCTTAAGTTCTAGCTGACATTAACAGAGGGCAATGCTGACCACATGAATGACCAAATGAGTTCATTCAGCCAACATCAGGATCAAAGAATGCCGCAATGAAATCATGAAGGTCATTTTTCTCTCCATCAGCTGAGGTATGCCACATGACATCTCAAATGTATACATTACAGCATAACATTAAATGGAACGTTGATATTTGTATGCTAACTTCCTTTTTTACCTTCAACTACTTTGATACATTGTCTTTAAAAAGAAATTATTTCATAGGGTATCTCTAACTGATATGCATGCTGCCCTAAAAAGGGTATTGCATAATACACATGCATCATCACAGCCCTAAATTCTCAGTTGATCTGCACAAGTCTTGGCAAACACAACAGCCAATTTCTGTAAAACAAATCCAGTCTTTTCTATAACAGTGGGTTGAAAGAGAGGAAGAAATTAATTTCCAGTCACCTAGCACTACAATACAAGCAAACACACACAAACACACACACACACACACACACACACTCACACACACACATAATACTTATACTCTAGATTAAGATATTGTATATATTACAAATATGACAGAAACATATTTGTAAATCTGAAGCATTGGTCATCTAGTCCATTGTATAAAGTTGTGTCATGTCACTGCGTCACATGTTTTGCATGGAAGAGCTACCAGCTATAGGCAAGATAATTCACATACCATCCAAGCTTTATGCATCCCATCAAAGAAGGGGCAACTATATTCAATTTCCTCATGAAGATTGTGTTACCTCCCACACATCCAGCTTCCAGCTAGTCATCATTACATTAGGGCATGCTCACAATCGCATGACTCATGTAACACAACTGTTAGTTACGCACATTTCATCTTACGGACAGCTGTTTGTCTAGACTAACAGACATTTTACACCATGCTTCAAAACACAAGTTTTCATCAGACAAGCATTCAAATTAAAAAACATTGCATGTAGACAAAAAAAAAAAAAGGATTTTGGAATCTAATTAAATACGATACACTATATAATTTGGGGCACCGCCTGCAAGAGCCTCTTGGCCAGTCCTGTTTCGATACATTGTGGGATGGCTCAGTGGGAAAGTTGAATCTGGTCTGGGCTGTGCATCTTGCTTGCCTGACCAGCATTAAAGCAGCATATGTACACACAAGAAAAATATACACATATCACATAGCAAACAACTGTAAGTACTAGCCCTATGCAAAGCTATGAATCTGGCACTATCAAGCAGATATGTTGAATGTAACGCACAAAACATATCTATGTTATGTGTAGCGTTAACTTTAGCCTTTGCTTCATCAGCCATTATCGTCTTTCTCTTTAGTTTCAACCACTTTATTTGTAACTTGCGAAGATGGAACACTCATCTCGGAACTTTGGGGAAATGACAGTCCCTCAGCTGGAAGCATTTTTGGCTGAAAGGGGAATTCCAATTAAAAACGCTAACATATCACTGGTTGTGAAAGCAGCTGAAATGCGCTGGTACAGTGTTATTGAGCCCTGTGAACAGGATGAGTTGGGGGAGGCTGCCCGCATAGTGGATCTTAATAGAAATTTCACCCAGGTCATGCCTTTTATCACAGGGTGTTTTAGAAGACTTCTTTGCTTATCATTATGTGACCAGCACATTGCAGTGACGACCCATGACTTAAATGGCTTGCAAATCCATCAAACTGAAAACATGTCAACTCTTTTTATGTCAAATTCAAAATGAGGACAAGAGTAGTAATGAACAAAATGCTCGCATTGATTGCATTGCATTGTATGTGGATGAAGACGCAGGCTAGAAAAAACAGAAGCGACAATGCTATCGAGCTGTCTCACAGTGCATCTGTAACAGGGTTCTACAACAATGTTTTGCATACTGGCAAAACCAAGAATTGCGTTAAAAGGATACATTTAGCTTTTAGGATATTGAGGGATTCTAAAAAGGATTTTTTAAAAAATCTTTGCAGGATATCTATGAACATGCCATCACAGACGTAGCACCAAGTTCTTGTTCTCACTGACCTTCATATGATATTGTGCTGATTGACAATTCTGTAATCCTCCCATTTTAAGTATACTGGAAAATTTTGCTGCATGGCTCCCTGTAGACTGTAATATCAAGTCTCTGCTTGACTTTGGTTTCAGGGAGATTGTTTTCCATTCGGCCCATAATATGATTTCAAAAAAAAAAAAAAAAAATATGGAGCTCAACAATGCCTCAATTTAATAGAAGCCTGAGGGCAGATAGAGGAGTAGAATAGCTCAGCAACTTGATGCAGAAACTTGATTTTAATATCTCTTTAATATTGCTCCTCTCTCCTCTCCCGTTCTCTCTCCCAAATCATCTTTCAATAACCCTCCATACGTTTGTTTATTTCTCTATTTCCAACAGTCCTGTCCATCTGAAACTTTCTCTTTTTGAATATGCCAAATTATATATTCTGGTACCATTTTTTAACATGTAGACAAAAATAATTGGGGGAAAGAATAGGACACGTGTGTTTATAGAACAGTTAGTCTTTTTTGACTTCTTTTAAACGACAAATGTATTATTCCTCGCTTACTGATACTTCTCATTTATCCTTATTTATTCCTATTGCTTCACTCTCTCTCTCTCTCTCTCTAAAAAACAAAAAAAAAACAACCTATTTTCCAATGCATTTTAGGGTATATCAAATCAAAATTGTCATTCCAAGATGAAAAAAGAAAGTATTCTTTGAGTTTCCTCAAAGTTTCCGTCATATTCAAAGTAATGTACAGGCAGCTATGTAGAGATGACAGTCAATGAATTGATTTTACTGTTTTATTTAAGCTTGACGCAAATACTCTGGTATGTGAGCAACGCAATGTGTCTTATCTAAAACACAATATGCTTCGTCTATCTTTTTAAGTTCCCTCATAATGATACAGAAATGAATTTACCCTGTGTCGTCTACATTAATTCTGCACAACCTGCATCTCATTATCACATCAGCAACATTTTTGTTTCCACAGCCATCGTTTCATGACATGACAAGGAGACAAGTATTTTGTGGTTCATTAGTCAGAACAAAGAAAAATTTTACCCTCTTAATACAAGTCACGTCAGGCACCATTGTTGAAGCTCTTTTAACGGTTTTTCAAAACACACAGAGGCACCACAAGGCTTTCATCCTAAATGCATGCTGCATGATTGTGAATGCACAAATCATTACTTTGCCAAAAAGTTACATTACAACAGAACATGAAGAGCACGACTCATGGAGTTGATTCTGGAACTTACAGCCTGGTATGGCAGCAGACAACTCGGCTGAATTATGTCATATTATATTAGGTGTTATCTTCATCCTACCACCAGATATCCTCATCTGCAGAACAGGACAAGCTAGATCTTGACTAAAAAATAACTTCATTCTTGCATCAAATGATGACCCATTCCAAATTAATTTGTTAACTTTGTTTTGGTTTCTTCCTCTGAGGTACCTAATTTAGTCAGATCTAATTTTCAACAACAAAAAAAAAAATCACCCTAACATTTGGCTCCAAAATGACTATATGTCATAAATGCCTTACTGACCCATTTAAAAGAGTATTGTAAGAAAAAGAGAAAGAGATTTTCTTATACTTCTACAATTTCTTGTGATTCTTGCCTTAATATGACAGTAATGGGTTCAGACGAGCATGTTACGATTGTCAATCTTCATTACAGGGCTAGTTTCAGAAATATGCCTTAAAGGTATGTGGGATTCATACATTTAAAATCATCCGTAAGTGGCTTTGTGCAGTAAGAATACCATCCTTTTAACTCCCAGACAACTTAATCTTTAGATGGC
The DNA here is from genome assembly GCF_964275005.1 of Diadema setosum. Classification (NCBI taxonomy): domain Eukaryota; kingdom Metazoa; phylum Echinodermata; class Echinoidea; order Diadematoida; family Diadematidae; genus Diadema; species Diadema setosum. The sequence continues at coordinate 8,649,960 of NC_092685.1, forward strand.
AAAACACAGGAGCATGCATGCCAATTTTGATATTCACTGCTTCTCTCCTTTTACTAGAAAAAAAAAAATCCCCTGCACAGATGCTTGCTTCCATTTTTAGTGCTCTTCTTACTATTACGTCTACAAAACAAATATCACTTAGTGGATGTAAGAGAATGAATACCTGAGAGTTTCTAACACGATCCCCACAAATTTACTGCTGTGATGCACTCGACTTAATTAAATGTCACGCTAAATATTTCACTAATCATATTCGTCTCAGGTCGACAGCAATATTCAGTATCTGAGTCTTTTCCAAAATGGTATCCCTGCACATTAGTTTACACACAGACTTTCAAATTTTATTCCACACCAGTGTAACACTACAAAATACAAAATGTTTGAAGGGAATGACAACATCCAAAACTGCTCTATCCCCTGTACAGACATTATACAATGGAGATTGTTATTTGATATCTATCTGCAAATATGACAGAAAGAAATAAAATACTGAGAGGCTACTAAAGTGCTCATCCCACCCCCACCCAAAAAAAAAAAAAAAATATATATGTATATATGTATATATAATCCCAGCTGTTTATCTGTTTCAAGGCATAAACACACACCTTCCCAGTGACATTATTACTCATCAAATATTCTAATCTACTGCACCAACATTGCAATGATCTCTTCCGTTCTTATGATCATTTCATGTTTTCTGAGGAGTAATCACACACAGGATCAGCATGTTGCAATGTAGCTAATTGAGGTTGTCATTATTGGCTTGCACAATGCATACAACAGTGCCACGATGGCGTTAACATGCCAGTCTGAGGTGATGACATCATACACATCAACCAGACTGGGGATGTGAGGAAAAGTGACAGTCTAAATTGGAACGAGGCCGACGACTGAGGGAAGACCACAAACACAAACCAACAACCAAAAAGACTCTGGGGCTGGCAGTGAGAGCCCTTCTAACGCTTCCGTGGAAATCCACATGGGTTGCCCATCGTCACCACAGGAGGGGTATGTGTAGGGTAGAGTGTTTGGCAGTCATGAAAGAGTGATGGGGGAGAGGAGGAGAAGGAGAGAGAAATAAGACCTGGGTGGTGGTGAGTGGAGATCTCCATATATAGGCAAGAGAGACCTTCACACTTTTCATGTCTAATTCACTAACCCCCAACCCCTTCCTCTGGAAAGAAAAGGTACTTGACCACATATACCAGGCAGTCAAATAGCCTAGCACAGAGCCAGCACCAGGCATTATGTTTTGCCAAAATGACCAGACTCGAGTACAGTTTGAAGAATGCGGGCACAAGATTGGGTTATGGGGCCGCACATGCCAGACTCGACTTGTGCAATGTACAAATCAACATTTCACCAGATTAGCTGGCCTACTGAAAGATGTTTCCAGATATAAGCCTGACAACGGTTCACACTGCAGACGCCTTGGTATACAACAACTCATAGAGACATGCTTCCCCCTCCCCCCTCCCCCCTCCCCCTCCCCCCATCTTTCCCTCTCTCTCTCATTGTATTCGTACAAACAGGGCATGACTTGACTAGAAAGGGGATGCTATTAAAAAAAATAATAATAAGTCATTACAGCTTATGAATGATTTCTCAAAAACTTGCTGTACACAAATCCTAAAAATCATCCTAGTTATGAGTCTATAACTTACATGAAATACATGCACTAAGTCTTACTAATAATTAGGTCTTGTTTGAGAAATGGGACAAAAGCTTAAAATCAATTTTATTACATGATGCACATGCAATCAAGTTCATCAAACCAGCTATGAAATGTATTAAGTTGCACTCTTTACACTTTTTGATCACATCTTAAGCATCTCCTTACAGACTCTTCAAATCAGTTACCATGTTTGTTCACATTGCCTATCTTAGTTTTGCCATTTTTTTTCATACAGAATAACTTTTAAGCATGTACAAAGGACTTTCACAATTAATCATTAAAAGACATAAGAAGCAAATTACAAGTAAGGTACAGGTATATAAATTCAAAGTTCTCCTCTGAACAACTCTGCATATGAGAAGTATTTTCCCCAGTAGCGTTTTCCCTTGCTGTTGACAGAATGAAGAAAACGAAGATATCTTGCACAAGTGTTAGTCCTCAACTACATCTACTATACAGACCAGGCACATGTCTGTATGATATCTATTTGATCTGCTTGACTTTATGCTACTATGTTTTTACTGATAGTTGGAGAAACAGCAGAACAGTTTCATATTTCACATTTACAGGGACATCAAATCACAGTTGTTCAGTCCTTAGCTGAGGTGTCAACAAATCCTTCTCAATCAAACAACTTTTGACAAATATCCAATTTTAGACACTGTGGCCCGAATTCACGAAGGTGGTACAAATGAAACCATGGTTTAAACCATGGACAAAAACCATGGAGCGCCAAATGTCGCATGAAATATTTCATTACGAAATCAGTCATTTCGTCGATGAAATGACAACATTTTGTACCTAAATGAACATTTCGTCCACGAAATGATAATTTCGTTAACGAAACGGTCATTTTGTCGACGAAATGACCAATTTCGCAACGAAACATTCCGTGCCATACTTGGCGCTCCATGGTTTTTGTCAATGGTTTAAACCATGGTTTCATTTGTACCACCTTCATGAATTCGGGCCTGTAAGTCCTCATGAACAAGTATGCACTCCCCATCCCCCCCCCCCCCCCCCCCCCCCCCCGGGGAAAAAAAAAAAAGATCCTGTAGACATTAAGGTGCAGGCAAATTTGCATCTATGTACGAGTTGGCATTTTCCCTACTAAGCCACAGGCACTCTGGATAGAGCTGTGATACACACAGGTATATGGTAATGCAACATCCGGCTACCAGTGCAACCGTAACAGAGCCCATCTGGGGATGATTACGCCATTATTCAAGAATGTCTAACCCCTCACAAGAGAGTGACAACATGCATTAAGGATTCCAGAAATGCAGAGTGCAGAGCGTTCGTGCAAGTTCACTAGGGGTTCAACAGAATTACAGCAACCTTTGATCTCAATAGACGCAAAAACTACCACATCCAAATTTTATGCATACCTCAATATATAAGACAATGAGAAGGCTTGCCAGACATGACAACAATACTTGCTAACCCTATTCAAGCATCAAAATCTACAGAAAAGAAAATGGGCTTGCTAGCAGCAAAGGTAGTCAGATTTTAATGCATCAGTACACCAGCATACTCTTCTGTAATCGTAATTCTCTGATTTCATTAATACATCAAAGATTTCGCGATAATTGAATGCTTGATACTTCCTACATCCAACTTATCGCTGTTATATCAGTCAATTGTAATTTACCTGAATGAGAAAGCCACATGATAGGATCTATTAAATATAAACTGCAATTTGCCATGGCAACAACTGGAGATCCTTGAAGTTGAAAAGCTGTTGCTGTGATGGTTGCATTTCCTAATGTGAGTACAGTACTTGCCTGATAATCAGGAACTGCTTTAGTGGGAACCCCATATAAGAGCAACAAAATCTGATGTAACAAATATTTAATAGGTCGTTTCCAGTGTATAATTGGAACAATGTACCACTTTATCGGGACAAATTTTGGCTGAAACAATTCCATTGTCCATGCTTGATGTCTAGACATAGTAAGTAAATCTTTTGTAATAATCACGTTTTTATTTCCTTACAAACTAACCAATCGTAGATAGATTCTGCCAGTTGTAGTCTGAACATTTGCCGTTACGCAGTATAAGACATAGTGCTGGTGGCCATATCCAGCGTCGTCAGCTTCTACTCACGCACTTGTACCACCCCTTCAGTGCAATACAGAGTCACCTTCTCCACGTGCATCCCATTATGTGTTTGTGGACAGGTGAGTGACAAAGAGCATAAGGAAGGATGGAAACAAAAGGGGGAAAAAATGTGTTCATCCCTATTAGTGTCACAATGTGTCGCAACTAAGCAGTGCTGTCTCTTTCTCTGAAATGGCCTGTCATACATGTAGGTATCGTAACTTGATATGTACTGCTATTTGAAAAGGTTTATTTTTGTGTGGATCAATGAACAAAGATTTGTTCCAATGATGCACTTGCCCAAATTTTAAAACTCCTGCCTTTGTTTTTTATCGCTGATTTGTGTCTGCATGTCATAGCATATGACATTGTGTACCTGTTGCCACGGATATGAGTGGGTTTAATAGCTGTACATTGTTCAGTGCTAACATACTGTCCTTCATGTCACTTATACCAAATTCCACAGATATTTTTTTCTTCTCATCAGTCACTCATCAGAAGTAAAGTTTGTTGATTTGTTTCCCTCACATCAGAGCGGATGCAGTTTTAACAATTGATCTAGTGGACCAGTCATTTCCACACTTCTAACTTGCCATTACCTACCATACAGAAAACATATGGATACAAGAATGCATACCACTTTTAAGTCAAGCAGTTTCCATACCAGTGATATATGGCCATCTCTTTATCCCATGAAAATCTCCCCTGCACTCATCGTATCACTAAAAATCCCATTTTCTGCGGATCTTGCAAATATTTCCTGCCTTGCCATGGTGCATGGTGAGCATACAATACTCACAGATGATGGAAAGGCAGCTTGCTGAGGGATCCCGAAATATGAAGCCGTGTCCAAAATATAATCTGCTCAAGTTACAGGAAGCCCTCCGAGTGCATTTCTAGCATGCAGAAACCCACTGAAAAGAACATATGATACCCTAGCATGCAGTTAATGAAACAGGTCCATTCTACTGTACTGTAAAAAGTGCATCCTTTTCTAGGTTGAACTTCATAGAGAAAAAGCGGGATAGAAAGCTCACAGTACCAAAATCTGAGTTAGAGATTTTACGTTTGCTTGTTACTCTCTTCTACAGATATGAAACGACATGGCAAACCAGTGGGACTTGTATTCACAGCACATGAATATGACAGTTTCATCAACTTGGCGCTGCTAAGGTCAGCAATTACATGTAGATGACAACACACCTCCCTCTATGGAAGATCATTGATATCTTTCTTTCTTCTTTTTTTCACAGGACTTTCCCAGCCCACAATTATTTCTGGCCCATGGTTATCCTGTCCCTTTCCCTTAACTTGAGTAATTTGCAATCTGGTACTATTTTCATAACCTGCAATAAAATTGCAGGTTGATATAAAAATATATAAAAATTGCAGCTGTTCTCACGAGAAATTCTCAATCACGGTCAGCCATTTGGCCCATGATGAATATTTATGTACTATGAATTACATGTGCACCTTGTACAATCCCATGTCTGGTGCATAATAACTGTTTTTGCTTTAGATATCTGGAGGGGTTTTTTATGTGTGTGTTGGGTTTTTTTTAAGAGCACTGTACATGTACAGAAACACAATTGTGCACTGTTTGAGTTCCAAGTAACACTTTGTTTCTTAAAAAAATTCCAACCAGAAGTGTAAAGCTGTCCATTCAAACAGAAAATACTACATGTCTGATAATCACTAGCTCTATTATTTATTGCTGTAATTTGTTTTTCCTTCAGTGAATTCTAACACTCAAGAAACTGCTAATCACACAATTTCCTACTTCTGCCATTAAAAAAAAATTACCTCATTTCTCTTTCTACTAGCTTCTAAGCAGCAAATACAGGGCTATCTAATATCACCACACAGACCAAAATCTTCTTATACACTTATACTGTCACTGAGTTTGGCTTCTTCATATAACATTTAAAAAAAAACTGTGTGAACAGAAAACAGGGTAAGCATAGCCCTGGGAAATAGGAACACACGCCTAGGGAGGATCTTAGCTCAACATGCAGCTGAGTCTTTGGAACAATCATGTACACATGAAGAAGCCTGATTTTTTGAAGATTATGCCAAGATCTGAGAAAATCTTCATGAATGTCTGTTTACCCTTTTTTTCCACAGAATATTAATGAACTTCTTCTACCCAATGATACCTCTTATTGCTACTTTTCCCACTGCAAAAAAGAGCTCCCTCTGGAACGCATTCATTCTTTATCTAAAAAGGCATAATATATAGTGTATAATGCAGTATGAGGCTAGTTTTTTCTATTCTGAATGTAGAAAAATGTGCAAATCAGGATGATTTCCAAAATGGTGTCCCAACCACACTCCTGCACCCCCCACAACAACGAAAGTAACATTTTGTCATTTATTCATCTTTTACATGAACTAGTATATCCACAGATACATCAAAATTCATCAAAGAATTATGAGAATACTGCATACTCTTTAACAAAATTTTTAATAAACATTCATCACCATTTCTCAATACAGTTAAACTCGCCTAAGTCGACATCGCATATGTCGAATAATCGCTTAAGTCGATAATTTTAAAAAGTCCCGATTTTTCCCCACTGACTTACGTGTATTAATTCACTCATAAGTCGAATTTTTTAAGTCGAATACTCGCTTAAGTCGACGAAATTCCAAGAACACTTTCACGGAAAATCCATTGAATTCACTGTGCCTAAGTCGAATAAGATTTTATTGTGTAATAAATCACTGTCAAAATCACGAGACGCCAGTTTTTGTTTACATACAGTATATACCAAAAGAAACTGCGTAAATAAACATTAACGTTTCATTAACGCAAGCGGTTTCACCTGAATCGTTAGTAACGCAAACTAACGATCGGGAAAATTAACGTTTCGGTAGCAACGATGAGTAACGATCCCTAGCGCAAATTAACGATGTTTCGTTAACATTAACGATAGGTAACGCAAGAACTCGCGCGAGATTTTGGTTTTGTAACGAGACCTGGTGAAAGGACGACGTAGCCCCTGCCGAGTGTAGCGATCTATGCCTTATATTTAGCGGAGTCTTTTCGCGAATCGAATCACGATTTCGCGAATGGTTAATTTGCGACCGGGGTCACCAAAAACGCACGCCGGGCCACCAAAAAAGCCGAATGTTTGCCTTCAGTTTTGGAAATGAAGCGGTAACAATCGGTTCCATAAGATGCTGAATAAATGTCAGATGTTTGCTCTTTTAATTTTGGAAATGAATAACGGTAATATTCGATTCCGTATAATACTAAAATAAATGTCGGATGTTTGCTTATACTTTTGGAATGTCAGAGATTTGATTTTGCGTTCGGAAATGAATAAGGATTTAAAAAAAAGTATCCGGAAGATGCTGAAATAAATGTCGAATGTTTGCTTTGACGTTCGGATATGAAAAATAATGATATTCAACTCCATACGATGATAAAATAAATGCCGGATGTTTACTTTAACGTTCGAAAGTAAATAACAATTACATTCAGCTCCGGAAGATGCTAAAGTAAATGTCGAATTATCCCTTTGACGTTCGGAAATGAATAACAATGATAATCAACTTCGTACGATGATGAAATAAATGTCGGATGTTTACTTTTACGTTCGAAAGTAAATAACATTAACATTCAGCTCCGGAAGATGCTAAAGTAAATGTCGAATTATCCCTTTGACGTTCGGAAATGAATAACAATAATAATCAACTTCGTACGACAATGAGATAAATGTCGGGTGTTTGCTTTTACTTTTGAAAGTAAATAGCAATAACATTCGGCTCCAGAAGATGCTAAAATAAATGTCAGATGATTGTTTTTACGTTCGTAAGTGAATAGCAGTAATATTCTTCTCCATACGATGCTAAATAACTGTCGGATGTTTGCTTTTAAATTTCGAAATGAATAACAGTAAATTTAGCTGCGTTTGATGGTAAAGTTAATGTTTGATATTTGCTTTAACGTTCGGAAATGAATAACAATAGTATTCAACTCCGTCCGATGATAAAATGAATGTCTTATGTTTGCTTTTATGTTCGAAAGTAAATAGCAGTAACATTCAGCTCCGGAAGATGCTAAAATAAATTTTGAATGTTTGCTTTGGCGTTCGGAAATGAATAACTATAGTATTCAACTCAGTGCGATGATGAAATAATTGCCGAAAGTTCGCTTTTACGTTCGAAAGTAAATAGCATGTAACATTCGACTCCTGAAGATGCCAAAATAAATGTCAGATGATTCATTTCACTTTCGGAAGTGGACAGCAGTAACATTCGGCTCCTTACGATCATAAAATAAATGTCGGGTGTTTGCTTTTGAATTTGGAGATCGAATAACGGTAATATTCTGCTCCGTACGATGCTAAAATAAGTAACAGATTGTTTCTTTTACATTTGGAAATGATTAACGGTATCAATCGGCTCATTTAGATGATGAAATAAAAAGCGGATGTTTGCTTTCACGTTCGGAAATGAATAAGGATGATATTCAGCTCCGTAAGATCCTAGAATGAATGTCGGTTGCTTGTTTTTACATTTGAAAATGATTAACGGCAACATTCGGCTCCGGAAGGTGTTAAAATACTTGTAAATGGTGGATGATTGCTTTTACAATCAGAAATAAATAACGGTAACTTTCGGACCGAACGTAGGACCAATTTAGTTTTGCTTTTTTTTTTTTTTTTTTGTTGTTGTTGTTGTTTTTTTTTGTTTTTTTGTTCGGGCCACCAAAAAATAAAAATCAATCATTTTGGGGCCACCAAAATAAAAGTTAGTGTGGAGCCCTGGCCTGCATCAATGTGGATAAAGTGTCTTGCTGAAGGGCAAATATCGGGCACACCGCTCCAGTTCTCGGCTCCAGAGTAGACAACATACATGTACATTATACGTACGTGTGGTGTAACTTTAAGTCGATTTTTTTCGACTTACGTACAAGTCGAAACTCGCCTAAGTCGATGTGTTTTGCTCAGTCCCGAGAAGATCGACTTATGCGAGTTTAACTGTACTTGTCTTTCAAAAGTCTTGCTTGCAATTCCACGTCAGAACTTCAAGCTGCCTGTCGAACTGAAGTGCATCGGGCACATTCGCATAATTCAGCAGTTCACACACGTTGCCATGGAAACACATAATCATCATGATAGACTGTGCCCCTACGACCCCAGTCATTACTTTCCCACCTCACATCCTGTTTGGTCTTCCTCTCATGGTCTGCAGATTGCGTGGAGGGAAGAGGGTTCCACAATAATATATTATGGCTCAGAGTACGAAGATCCTGACAAAATTAAATGAATATCGGACTGATGTGGTATTTAACAACTACAAAAAATTACAAACCCGAGAGAGAATGAAGTTGGTCATGCTGTCCAAAGTACCTGATGCAATCAACTGCTGTTCTAGACAGAGCTGGACTTTATCACATAAGTGTTTGTGTAAGGTACGAGCTGGATAAGTATACCCCAGTCTGAATACTCAGCTGTCATTACATACATTTCACATATTATAGCTCCTCGAACTAACTAAGATCACACTGTGATTACTGCTAATCTGCATATAGTCGGTACTCTATGACATTTCTTACAGTAAAAGCTGTTATTTTCGTGAGGGTCTAATTTTCGCCAATTTTGCAAATCACTGTTGGGCCGCTAATTTAACCACATGCGAAAATATCGCCATCTAATGTTGATAGCATTAAATTTGCAGAGTGAACAGACAAGACATTAGTGCCACTTTGATAGCCACGGAGTCATATTACACAAGAACAACATCTTGCACACAAATGTCTGTGACTTCCTGATTTGCAAAAATACAAGTATCTGTATGCAAAAATAACAGCTTTTGACAGTAATTGCATGTCACTGCCCTGGCTTCCTATCCCTTGTAATTGAGCTTTGATGCCAGCACCGCCCACTGCGAGTTCATTTTATTTCTCTAACAGACGTAAATGTCACACAGCAAAATGCACAAATCATACCATGCAAACTGAACTTAATGTTTTATGGACAGATCAATCACTCCATTATTCATATTTCTCACAATCAGCACATCCCTACAGCTAATATAAAGCTGGTTAGTATGTACTTCTCTTTTCCACAGAGAGACATTGTGAATAAGAACATGAAACTTTCACATCCCAAATTTAAGGGGAAAATATAATTTCATCTGTCAAATGTGGCGTTGTGATGAGAAGTAACTGCAAGAAAGATACCCATTGCATTAACTATGAAATGATTATGAAGACATTTTCCACTTACCTCTCCCTTTATGCACACACTTGCACACACTTACACACACACACACACACACACACACACACACACACATGCAAACATCAACAACAACACAAACATCAACATGCATCAAGTGAAAGCACTTGAGTTATACTTTGCTTACAAAATGTTTTGGTGAGTGCATTCAATGATGACCTGTCACTGTTTTCACATCAGCTTTAGATAAATATCTGCCCTGCAAACAGGAATTTAAGGAGCAAATGGGGGAAGACATACTGGGGAACTGTTAGTAAGTGGGGTACAGTCAGTAAATGGTCCACACTATTGTCTTTGGGTGACAGACAGACAGACACACATAATGGGGGGGCAGACCTTCCCATACATGTAATTGTTTAAATGATATTGTTCAAATGTGTCATGGCTTGACATTTAGCATGAATACTCCATTCTGCATGAGAAGTTCTCTTGGGTATTAGTTGTCGCTCATTTCACAGGAATAGGAGGACGGAAGAAAAAGATATAAATGCATGTTTATAACATGCTCACTGCAAAAAAAAAAAAATCATGCAAACATCAACTACTGTCTTTTGTTCACATATTGGATGTTCATGGAATATGCCTTTAGCACAAATACACAAAACTGATATTGTTCTCATATTTCTATTCTTGTCAATTCTTTAGTACCTTTAACACTCTCTAGATAGAAACATCATTATCATTCTTGGAACATACTGTAAAACATGATATATTCGCGGCATGAAAATTTTGCGAATTGGAGCCAACGGCCTTTCTCTGGGCAAAAAATTTTCGTGAATTACCACTGGCATCAAATGCATATTGTGTAGGCAAGAACTTTCTCGTGCAATTCAATTTCGCGAATGCTGGCGCTCGCGAAATTCGCGAAATTAAAACGCATGTGAACATTCCTCGTTTTACAGTATTGCCAACGGAAGTGCCCATTATGATAGTGCACAGATGAAAGCTAAATTATGTTAGATATATCATTATCGTAATGACAGCACAAAAATTACACATCCAAATTATGCCTACAATTATCATTACCATCAACAGTTAAAAAAAGAACAAAAGGCAAAAGTTTATGAGTCATCATGTTCTGATGATGTGTTTTAACTTTTACCAGGAATAAAAGACATGTCAGTATTATAAATGGATCATTTTTACCACAATGTGTGCCAGTGGTGTGTGAGATATGATGCTGCAGCCTTATGATGAATGGCACTTTTAGCAGTCAGATTGAGCACTTATACTGTACAAACACCATGCACAATTAAACCTTTGTTTTTGTGGGTTTGAATTAAAGATAAAAAATAAAAAACAAAAAAATGTCTTTCTATGCAGCAATTTATTTGAATTTCACCTCTGTTTTTTTTTTTCTTTCTTTCTTTTTTTTCTGGTCAGCCTGTCTTGTTTTCTTCTGTCTCTCTTTCCTCCCCACATTTCGCCATGCCAGATCGCCACCAGTATTTGCCAACACTCCAGTGTCCAAACACAGACTGCATTTCCTCAGACACTCTCTTGTAAAAGGGCATCAGTTCTCAGTATCCACTTTTAACTCCCCCCCCCCCCTTCTTTCTCTGTCTGTCTCTTTCTTGCCCACTCTATTCATTTACATTTGTTCAACTTTCAACCTCCTCTCTCCATCTCTACACAAACACGCACGAAAGAGGCAAAAACAAAAAATTCACATGCAGGAACCATTTCACTTTGAATTGAAGGTGTGTACCTGCTGGGCACTCTATTTTTTTGAAGGGCAAGAGATCTGTGGTCCTCCCTTCACAGAATAAGCACCTGGGACTAAAACTCGAGAGTCAGACACTGAGGCCTGCCCTCATTCAAAAATTTGACACATACTGTATATGCCATATATCTAGCAAGTCTAAATTTTCATGAATCAGGACTTCCCTACAATTTCGCGAATGGTTAAACTTGCAATTGTGGAGTACAGTACTGAACGGAGAAATGTATGCATGCACGTCACATTCAAGTTGGGATCAGAGCAAATATTTTCACATGCTTAATTCGTGAATAGCACCCGACTCGCAAAATTCATGAAAAAATAAAAACATCACGAAATATTTGGCGTATACAGTAAGCAGGCTGAAGCATGCTCAATTTTATGTGGTGCGTATGTGGGATTTAGGTTGAATACAACGCAGCTTGGTATGACAGACATGTAGCAACCCATTGGTTGAGTACATCAAATCCTTTGGGGTCACAGCTTATGTGTATTCGTACATTTCAAGTTTTGGGAAACTACGATTAAATATCACGGTGATTTCTCGTGAAATGTTACTAGTGCCTCCACATCACTGTGGTGAGAGGAAGGCAAACAAAGAGATAATTAGAAGCAACTGCAGCCACAGTGACTGCAGGATCACATAATCATGAAATCATGCAATCTTGAAAAGAAAGGAAGATATTAAAACCCTCCACCCTCATTGACACAAATATATACACAAAATTCATTCTTCCTGTATCTATCTTACCCTCTCCTTTTCCCATATCTATTCGTATACTATAATCATATATATCACATCAAAACACACACACACACAAACACACACACACACACACACATGTTTATGTATACAACATGAGTGCCTGATATCAACTGCCCTGTACCAGATTATACAGACTACAAAATTACAATTACCCCAAGTGCAATTCTATTTCACTACGGCCTTTGGCTTTGCCGAAATAGAGTCACTAGGGGGCTAATTATGCCACTGGAGTGTACATAGCCTATTAAAAGAGTGCTTGACAAAGCGTGAATTATTCGTTAAGGCCCTGTAACACTAGAGGGTATCGAGCTAACGAATGCCCAAAGAATTCGAAAATTTGAAGATATGTTCGCATCCGTTGCTAATACTAAATAGTTTGTAATATGTTTGCTGTTCTTCGTATTCACCATCTATTTCTAAGGAATCACAGAGATATGCTGAGCTGATTTTTTTATCTTACACATGTTCAAAATAAAAAATTGGCTCTAGTGTATCTCTGCAAATCCCTACAAAATAACTCACAAATACAAAGAATGTCAAACATGAAAGTAAGATATTATCAAGCAGAGGGGTGAAGGTTGAGGTATGAATTTTCTTCAATTTGTCTCCCTCTACAAAAATTACATTTGTAGAGGGAGAAAAACTGAAGAAAACTCACACCTCAATGTCAAACATGTTACAAACTATTCTAATATCAGCAACAGATGCAAACTCATCTTCAAACATGTCAAATATTCAAATTTGTTGGGCATTCATTGGCTCAATGAGCTCTTGTGTAACAAGCATTTATTGTAATAGGATGTACGCAATGTTGACTCCTTGTTCATGAATACTGTAAAAGTGGAAATTTTCGTGGTGTTGGAATTTTTGCGCATTTTGCGCAACCAGAAGCTAGCGTGAAAATAAAAGCATGCGAATATTTTTGTGTGCCATATGTTCCAGTAGTTGATGTCTTGATTCTGCAGAATTAAAAACACGCGGAACTCTTATAAGCCGGCCAAGCACGAAAAATTAGTCACGCGAAAATATCCACTTTTAAAGTATATGGTTAAAGTGCACATCATTAATTCAACAATGCATGTAAGATGGATCAAATATGTACCATTAATCATGATAATATAAGTTTTCCCATTCATTTTCAAGCTTTTTTAATTCAATTTCATAGATTTGTAGTTCCATTTCGTCTCATGAAACTTGGAATATGCCAATCCTGGCTCCGAATTTGTCTTTTGTTGATGATTTTTTAACAAAGGCTATTCAATTTAGTCATTTGTCGCACATTCTTGTCATTTACAATTCAAATTCATCCATCACACTCGCTGCACACACAACAGCAAAAGCAATTTGGTCTTTTAGCGATCATTTTTGTAAAATTTTCCTTCAAATTCATCTCATATCTTTTCTGCTGTGATTTCTTGGTTATTTCATTTTCCTGCAATCATTCACTTTTTCCACATTTAGGAGTAACATACACACACGTGTACCCCACCCCCACACACACAAAAATAAATGAGTACACACAGAGACAAATGTAATATATGTACTGTCACACAATTGTAAACACTGACCCATGATTTCCAGGCAGATGTGCTTGAAGACAATTTTACATGTGCAGAGTTTGACTTCGTTTTAATATACCGTAAAGTTCCGTGTATAAGACGCACCCGTGTATAAGACGCACCCCTACTTTTGGACCTAAAATTTAAAAAAAAAAACACGAAAATTTCCACGTAAATATTGCGTGTGTCATACATATTATTTAAGCTCAAAATTTCCCTAAATGCAGCATGTATTTGCTCTATTTTTTGTTTCATTTTATACTTTCCTTTAACGGTATCCATCGGACATCGGCAAAATATGGAAAACGCAAAATGCGAGACCTGTCTCGGTACTCACTTGCTATTGTTTCGCCTTTCAATCGTGGTACTGTGATTGTGTCATGCATATCGTACTCATGAGTGTACAGTACGATCTTTGCTGTCATACATAGCAGAGGGTGTCTCGCATATTGACGCATGTCAGACTGGAAGGTTCATTACGAAAAATAAGAAAAACATCAACAAGTGTAGCAGAGGGATCATACGGCAAGACGTACGGTGCGTACGGTATTACACTCACTGTTGTTTCGCCCGGAGGGATTACCAGTAACATGTGTGTCTCTTGTACCATGCTTGTATGCACAGTACTAGCCTTTTTGCAAAAAGGCAGCTCGCTATAATTTCAGCACACGCACACAGAGAGCAATGGACTTGCACACACAGCGCGCAACGGGCAGGCGCGCTCCGATCCGATCGCTGTGTGCACGCGAGTCCATTGCAAAAGCCTCTCTGCTGCAGCTGCTACCCTTGCCCAGGGAGGTTCCACCTCCCTGCCTTGCCAAAGGCTTGCTAGCTAGCTAGCTAGCTGGCTACAGTGTAGGCTAGCTGGCCTCGTGGGCAAACGAACGACACGGATATGCATGCATGCTTCACACATCATTCATATTCACGGTGACATTGTGTCGATCCTACTCCGTATTTTACAGCTTTTGTCTATGGCCATATTGATACTAGTACATCGATAAGTTTTACGGTATCGGTAATTTAGTAATGATACCTGTACATCGCGTATTCCAGCTACTAGGTTGGCTGTAGTACGTGTAGCTTGGTAGACTGACATCGGTAGCATACAGCAGTGCTGTTACAGCTGTTGTCTATGGGCAGATTGATACATCGTTACTGCACAAGGCCGATGTAAGTTTATGTCGTATTTGCAGCTTTTGTGTGTGTCCAGATTGAAAGATCGCTCATTTATCCGTAAGTTTTAGTGATTACTTACCTTCCAAACGTCGATGGGCATACATGGCCCCAAGTTGGCCTTATAAAATTGGGTGTACATGACGGATTTTTTCCCGTGATTCGACTGTACCCGTGTATACGACGCACCCCCGATTTTCAATGTTTTCTGACGAAAAAATAGTGCGTCTTATACACGGAACTTTACGGTAACAAAAAACAGACTTTTTTTGCCATTTTCCATGTTGAACAAAGTTTGTTTCATACATAACATGCGATAACATAAAATCAGGAAATGGAAGAGCTCAAGTCCAAATGTTGTCACGACATGATCAGAAACTGTCTTGACTGTTTACTGTTTTTACTGTTCTCTGACCGTCGTTCATCCTTCAATCTCCTGTCATGCAATTCCAATGCCATCTGACTAATTTGTTTGAAAAATTCATGAAATTGTGCGAACAAAGACGAAGTTGATCCTTACATTCTCCAGTCGATGGGCAGTGGGGATGAATTTCAATGACAATTGAGGATTTTGATTGCGATGTCTTTAAAACTGTTTGACAAAAAACGATTTAGAATGACAATGGACTAAATTGAAGTTAGGATTTGCATTCTGTGTGCCTCAAAGGACAAATTTGAATGAAAAAACTTTTGAATTGATTTTTAAAAGTGTGAAAATGGATGGAAAAATGTATATTCAAAGACATATGATCAATCAATGGTTTTTCATCAATAGCACACAGTTTGGTACTTTCGGGATCAGCCACATAGTGCACTACATGTACGTAAATTGCATCCACTGTGGTACATGTATACACTGCATCAATACATTACCAGAATTAGACTGAAAGCGTTCTGGTTTTAGTGAAAACATTTCTATCATTTTACTTAAGATTCATTGGTGGGGTGTAAAACAAATATACAATGAAAAGTTATAATGATTCTATGGATTCCTCAGTGACAGAAAATGTAATGTTCCTGTCACCTCAGAATCAATCACTTTAACTAGAGCCTCTCAGGGGATGGCATATTTGTTTTATACATATTGTATATACGCACACACAGAATATATACCATTTATAGTCAAGATTACCTGATTGGAGGCTTCTTCCAGCACACAGTTGCGATTGCCAAACCCTTCTGCAGCAAGCAGCACATGACCTGACGACTGTGATGAACACACCAAGTTCAGCTGGTCTCCCTGAAAGAATTAAAAAAAAAAAAAAAAACATCTTCAAAATCAAAGCATTATTTTTTGGGTATGTTTTCTTCTGACAATCCACAATTACAAATACATAAATAAGCCATTGGAATACAAAAGGATATGCTGAAATGATGCAACAACACTATAAAAAAAAAAAGAATATCTGTCTGCAAAACTGACAAGAATCTTAAGTAGACGGTCACATTACAGGTTCTTTGCATACATCACATCCTATACTGTATGTTTGCAGACACTGACTTCTCAGTATCTCCTATTGCACACAAAAGAATGCATACATCTCATAATAGCTTCTGTCCATCCAGCAAACATAAGAAATACATGTACACACTCATGTAAAGAAGGTTAATGAAGAATAGAAACATTAATCTCTCTAAAAATGTCCATTTGTGTAGCACAAACTACAGCAACCACAGATTATTGAAAGGTAAGTTTGCAGCAAAACATTAAAGACAACTACAAGGATAAAGATACAAATGAGAACATTTATACACCTCCAAACAGAGCAGAAAATGTTAATTTTGATGTTAATGTTTTCCAATTCACTCTTATCAACCAACATCTCAGAACGACATTGTGTATTTAATCAACGTGTTCAGTGGTGTATTTTCTTCTCCTCTACATGCATTAGTGTCATCCAATGCTGACATGAAAGTTCTCACCATCCAATTTTATTATCCAGTCCTGGAGAGTGAGCACTCCAAAGTGGTACATATGCTACGTTCTGGTAACTTCTCTCCCCCCCCCCCCCACCCCTCCCCCATGTTGCCGTCCACTAGGCAAAACGAGACAGCAATCACTCACGGGGCTGGTACGTGGAGCTTCAGCGTGTTACGATCACTCTCCCGTAGAAGGTAATATCAACAAGTCATTTGCTCTGCGTTTTCTGGAGTGAGCAGTAAACATTCTTTTCTTCCACACTCTCTGATGAATGTCAAGGTACATGGTAAATCTTGGTGATAGGGCAAGTTTTGGACAGACAAGGTAGCAAGCAGTCTTTCCATGTAGCCTATGCTGATTATCAATGACAGAAAATTCCTGAAAGCACATCGCTTTTTCTTATAGACGATGTTCCAATGACATCATGCTAAGGGGCATAAACTGCTTATTTCACTTGACTGTTGACCCTTGTCCTTTGACCTCATAGCCCACAATTCTTCAAATAATCACGAATGGAAACATCCACTTTCATGACAATGCTTTGAATTAATTTCAAAATATAGAAAAAAAATTGTGACATTTAACTTTTTCACTTGACCTTTGACCCCATGGTCAGAATTTTTCCCTGTATAATCCTTGTGTTATAATGCATACACCTAGTTTCATTAAGTTTATGCATTGAGTTATCTCCAAGGTATGGAGAAAATGTGTAATTTCAGCATTAAATAATAGAGTGTTAGCATTTTAACCTAACCTTTGACCCCATGACCCCCAAATTCCCAAGATAATCATTGTCAGGCAGTCTATGCATATGTACTAAGTTTCATGAAGATACCTTGAGCCATTTCAGAGATATGGAGAAAAAAATTAAATTATGTGTTTCACTCGACATTTTTACCCCATGGCCCAAAACTTTCACTTGACATTTGACCCCATGGCCCAAAACTTTCCCTGCAGAATCTTTATCCAGTATTACATGCATGTACGCCAGTTTCAAGAAAGTACATTATACCTTCAGGCACTGCATAAATATTGGGGAAAAAGTGAAATTTTAAGAATTTGACCTTGACCTTTGACCTTGAGAATGTGCACACAAAAATTGATGGCACAACTTTGTGAACTAATACTCTAATGCCAAGTTTCATTACCTTTAACCTCACATGGTTTTTATGTTACACTGTACACAAAATTTATTACAGATGAATGGAAGAACAGAAGGACAGAAGGACAGGCAGATAGATGGACAGATGGACGGACAGACAGACAGATGAACGGACTGACAGATAGATGGATAAACAACCTGAAAACATAATATCTCCAGCAACACTTCGTGGCAAAGGCATAAAAAAACTTTCACAACATTTGATGAAACTAAGATTTGATCCTAATTTCCTCTGATAAAACTTACAGCATGTAATACATGTATTACATGCTATTGTGCACATGTAATACCTACTCTTCTGACTTGCTAATGAACAATAATATCTTTGAGCATCTCAATAAAACACCACTGTGGGAACTGTAAATGGGGAAACTCCAAATGAAAACATTCATTTTTCTATAAAGTATCTTTACTTCTACTTCCATAATTAACAAATGCTACACCTTTGACAAGAAATTTTAATTTGCAATGTGCAAGCATAATGTAAGTTGATGCACCCATACCCTTTGGTCAAAGGTTTTTAGCCATTAGCACAAAATTTTCCTTCCTTACTAATTCATCCCTCCATCCCCCCAACCCCTCTAATCTTTATTCATCTGGACGTCTGCCTCGTTAATTTACAGCGTCTCACAGCATTAAATCAATGGAGATGGCACAAACCTCTCTTCCAGGAAGCCAACCACATGATGACAGAAACGACTCAAAGAAAGTTAAAAACACAAAAACAAAACATATGACAAAGAGATGAAAACCAGGTGAGCCAGAGGAAGGAGTGATGAATGTGTTTTGACAGTAGAACCCTGGACACATTCACGTGATTGCCATAGACAATTTACTCCCACATCTATCATCCACCCGCCCAGATTATCTCTCATAAACTGTCCATTTGTGCAATGTTTATCCACACTTTCTCTCTTTATCACCCGTAGTGTTTAGCTTTGCGACCGTATAGATGTCTGGTGGGTATATGGCTGCTGCATTTAGTCGTGGGGGCAGGCATTTAGAAATGAAGTAGTCAATGGATCAGCCGGAGTGAACTGTGTCCTGAATACATTTGGAGCACACACTGGGGCTGTCGGGGACTGTTTCACATGAGGCCTTAATTTGCATTGTATATCAAAATAAGGTGTGTCAAAATGGCTTGTGCCAGAGAGTATAACTCAAAGTCAGTTACTTTTCATCAGATATGGTAAAAAGGGACAATTTCTTTGATTTTACTTCACACTTTTTGCTAGTATGAAAGGAGGATATCTACTGAAAGCACTTTATGAAAATGAAGAGGGTGTTATAAAAGAGGAGGCAACTTTTGGCACAAATATATTGAAAATTTTGTCAGCATGTGTATCAAAACATGTTTATATTTCCTTTCATGCACGATTAGCACACACTGAGCAGCTCTCCTAGAAGCTCCTAATCTGCTTTTATTGTGATCAGTTTGTATTTTACGACATTATATATATATTTACATACATTTATACTCGGCATATGTCACAGAGATGTGGATGGCATTTTAGCACTAAACACTATGAAGGCTACCAAGGGAGATGATCAAATAGTAATCGCTCTGGCACCCTGAAGCATGACGGCATGCTGTATAAGCTGTTATTTTTGCGAGGGTTTAATTTTTGCAAATTTCGTGAATCATATTTGCACTGCGAATTTAACACGCAAAAATGTTACCATGCGCTAAGTGTATAGTGCACTTATGAAGGCCTCTGTGTCCATTCGCGAAAACAGCATCTCGCGAAAATGTCCGTGACCTCCTCTTTCGCGAAAATATCTGTACGCGAAAATAACAGCATATACAGTAAACAAATCTTCTCTCTCTTTCCTCCAAGACCAGTCAAATCATCATGAACACTTCATGTTCTTCAGGGAAAAAATTATGTTTTCACAATGATTATCATGTACTCTCTCAAGTTTGCTGTTTGCAAAGAGGAACGTCATCATCTGAAAATGGCAGAACCATAAACTACGAATGCCAGATAATTTCCGGCGGGAAAGAGCTTGAAGTGGATGGGTAAATATATGCCCACAGTGCAGCAGAAGTATGGCATCCTGTGGCCAGAAATGAGCCTCGTCAAAACCAAAACAACGAAGGGTTTTCAGTAAACTTGTGTCACGTTGCCAACGTCCTTGAAGTTCAAGTGGTCCCCTCCTTTGGCAACCAGATGAAGATTCTCCCCAAGGCTGCAGGCTTTTGTATGATGCCCATAATACTTTTTGCATAAGACAAAGCTATGCCTCATAAGAGGATCTTCGTGAATATTCTTTCCCTCTCTGTCTATCTACGTTGTATTTGTGTTTTTGTTCTTATGAACCTCCAGAGCAAGCATAGAGCAAGTACTAAAAACTGTGCAGGTGATGGTGTGTGGATAGTTAGGAGAGTTTGGTACAAGACCAATCTACAACTGATAATATAAGTCTTGTGCACAATCTCTCTTTCATTGTATTTTTTGCTTTAAATACACACCTTCACAGTGATTGCATGAGCTTCCAGACTCCAAAATTGCTCATAATTATTATTAACTTAATTAACAAAATTAACTTCCAAAATTGCTCAGATGATTATGTGCAGTAGCATGGATGTATTGCAATGGACTTGTCATTCAGGGGCAAAGAGGAAAGTCAATATAGAGACAAGCACAGACCATGGAAGTTTGCTTTCACTTAACCTCCTTGTACATGTACAATGTAACTGCAAGAATGTTCAAAAAACATTGTGAAATACACTTCTTTATACTGTGATTCAAAACATACACATGATGTCTAAGCCTGATTCCATGAGATACTGTGATAAAGGAAAAACAAATGAAAGGATTATCTTTGCTTTCAATCCACACCATTGTTAAAAAAGATGTGATATCATTGGGTGCCTGCATGTCACAACTTTGTAAAGTACTTATGCAGACTTAATATAGAATACAGAATTTTGTAAACTTGTATTCTGAGCAAAGTTCACTGCAACTTTTTGGTGATATGTTTGCTAGTTTGCATTGTTTTTGCTCTGTTCTGTCTTTCTATCATGCTTTCTTTTTTTTATAATACAAATGTAGTTTACATTGGTTACCCTGTTGGGCCTTATCATCTATCATTTGCCCGTTCCTATAGATTATTTTTTTCTCTTGCATTGACCATTCTCTGACCATTAAACTACACATTTATCATCCCATCCCGCTCATTATTTCCCTTCATATCCCTTCCTTTCCTATCACTGCCAAATTTTCTACGGTCACTCAACATTGTACCACACAAAAAATTAAAGTGACGAGAAAGTAAGGTGTACTATCCACCCCAGCCCAACAAGGCAGCCTTCTATTGCAATACAACAGATACTGACACGATGGGTCACAGGGCAAATCTACCAGGGCTCTGTGGGAATTGGAAAAGCAATTCTCCTGATTGCTAAAGGCCCCACTATGAGACACTGATAAATCCCATTACGCCGCGTTCATCAGTCCTGTTTGTTTAGAATCAGTCTTCAGGGGCCCTGCAAAAAGGATTCTTGGTGGTGATGCCTTCATGTACGTGTTTCAAGCCATTGCACTGCTTTGCACACTGCAGGGATGTGCCTTGTTAAAATCTACAAGATGCCATTCCACAAGGGAAATCCCCCCTCACCCCATCTCCAAACCCCTGTTATACACCACAAATGTGCAATGCACAGAAACATTCTCCTGACTGATCAAGATCATCAGCAAATGGTGGCTCTTCCACAAAGTCCCTGTGACGATTACTATAGTCAGATGTCAGCACATTAGTGATATATTGGATTAAGTCTGTCATACCACTGACATGAGGCAAGGTACTCCTCTTACCAGATGCCCCAGCTGTGACTGCCTTGAGGCCTTCATCCATTATGTGTGTCTTCGCATGATAAAAGAGGCTACACGTTTCCATATAGGCTTAAAACCCTTCAGCAGTGATGACACATTTTCGTCTGTCCATGAATTCTGCAGTTCAGAGTCATCACATGGCTCATTTACATTGTCACACCTATATTAATAATTTAAAAAGAGTATAAGCAATTATTTTAAACAATGCTTTTGTAAACTAAAATCCTGCATATCTGCATTTTCATGCACAAACTCATCAAATTGATCTCATTAACTCATTCCCTACAAAATCTTATAATCTCATAAACTTAGGAAATTTAAGACCTGCCTATAGGGTTTGTTTGTTTTTGTTTTTTTATCAAATTAAAGTCTGTAACGTTTGATGACAACACTAGGATGGGTATCATCAACAGGTAATGCATACAGTGCAGTTGCCACTTAGTTCATCCAAAAAGTGGAGGTAGGATCATTGATATGGGATTATAAAATTAATTGGGAATGAACCTGGTTGATTACATAACTCTTGATGTCCTCATGGGACTATCAGTTTACTGACATATATTGAAATTAGAGGCATACTTGGGTAACAAAGGTTGCTACTGACAACTAGAAAGATTGCCTGAGATGTAGCTACCACTAGTGTATGCAAATTGGATTCTTAGTCTTAAAATGCATACAGTATTCATACCGCATTATACAGGTGGAGGGAAAACAGTTTGCTACTGGATCCTCACAGGTGAATGTTAAGTATTGGTAAATTTGAAAACTTTCATACTTTAGCATTTATAAGCAACAACTGGTAAAAAGAAAACAACAAATTGAAGCAAATTCTCATGTAACAAACAAGAACATGAATTTTAAGGACTTTTCCTTGAAATATGAGAATCCTTTAAGGATAAAATAAAGTCCCATGTGGAAGAACTGGCTTTCTTAACTCATAACATTGATTATGAGAGACTCATATTCTATACTATAAAACCAGGAAAATTCATGCACATTTTAATTTTGCAAATTTTGCGAGAGCCAAGATTCACAAAATTAAAATGCAGGCAAAAGTTCTTGTATAAACTAAATGCATTGAATGCCAGTGGCAATTTGCAAAAGTTTCACGCTGTGAAAAAGGCGATTGGCTCCAATTCGCAAAGATTTCATGCCACAAAAATGTCTTGCTTTACAGCACTGTCAGAGCTAAATCAAAGCATTGAGCGATTACTTGATTTTTTTTAGTGTAGCCAGCAGTGGGAGTTGAAAAATGCCCAAAGCAATAAATTTATACACTACACATGATCTACCAAAAAGAAGAAAATAATAACAGACAGCTCAACCGGCAACCCCCTTTGAATGTCACATTAAATGTTTCATGTCACTACTGCTTGAGCAAACATTAGCAGAATAGATGAGGGAGCAAGGTAAGGGGAGGCCCACACGTACCCAAAATCACATACTGCAGACATGTACAACACACAGTGATAATATAGAAACCGTTCATTGATCTTCCCGAGATATGAACACACTTTCTGCATTATAATTATGCACATGTTACTTTGCAAAACATACACACCATAAAATGCTCCTGGATACAAGTAACTAAATGTGCAATAAATTGATACACAAATCCAAAATAATTCAGTGGGTAAAACTAAGGTCATGGTGCAAAGAAGAAAAAAAATCTGAAGATAATCGTAGAATGAAAAATACTACATCCAGCTTCGGATGATTCTTGTTTTGCTGTGCTTGCCAATCTTCTTTTTTTTTTTCCAGAGTTGAGTGCTCATGAGTAATGGGAAACCCAACAGAATCTTACTTCAAGAGTTTCAACTGATTCTTGAAATCAAATATCCATTACTCGTACAAACCATCCGGGAGTTTGCCCACAAAGAGTAAAAAGCAAAAATCCCCAAAATCAAAATAAAATGTACATATTATTCATTTTCCTCCCTGCTGGATGTCCTGTACCATGTAATATTTGCCATGCAGAGGTGCAGAGGTTCCTGCATGCATCTTTACATGTATAATGTAAATAAATAAAATATTTTGTTAGATGTATGCATGAAAGTGAAATCCATATTGTTTTAGTACAACGTACCTAAAATCAGCAAAGAAATGCTTCACCATAATAAATACTGTCATCAATTTGATGAAAGGTGTGTTGGAAAAGGTTTAGGTCAAGGATTTACTGCAGTTGCATACTCCTCAAAGAAAATGAATCCATGGGAAAGGAAATTGAAAATTTTATTTGTTCCCAAAACATTGGTGACATGAAAATGTAGAAGTGAAAAGTGAAAATAATGAGATATGCAAGAAATTATTTGATTAAGAATAATTTGCCCATTTTCAGAGGTTATTGTGACCTGCAAGACCTACATCCCAACATGAACTTGTCATATATTACTTTTGGTTGTTTGTTGAAGCATCTAGGAGTCCTTCATAAAGATGACTGCAAAAGAGTTAAGTTACCAATTTCCAATTTGCACCAATAGCAGTCAGTACCAGAATATGAATTAACCATTAGATCAAACAAACGGCTCACTTTTGTACCAAAATACCAAAGCATTCTTCACACTTTTGCCATTAAACTGATTCAGTACAAGTGACTTCAAATCATGTCCAAGAATACAGCTATATTATTCAGTGTTTTGATTTGTTTTTATCATACCATCAGATTCTAATGCTAGGATAGCTTAATTACATGATTTGCTATTACTTACAATAACTTTCATGTTGCAAAATATCACAGCAACTGAGACAAGGTAAAGAAGACATAATACCAACTACCAGTATCCTTCTGTTGTGACAGCTTAGCACATTCAAAAACCAAAAATAATCCTCAGATCATTTTTACCTCCCATTTCATAACTGAGAGACCTCAGGTTGCCCAAGATGCTAGTGAATTTGCCACGTTGGGATTTTTTCTTTTAATTTGGAAGCAATCTTGAGATGAGATTATTCGCCTTCAAGGCTTAGGAATGGTCCTCACCTTACTGCTTTAGGACATTTTTTAAAACCACATTTTAACTGCCTGTCATCTTGAATTCTCCAATGAGCTCAGGCACTTGTCTCTGTGCCTCTTGGACACACTGTGACATCCCAGGGATCATCAAACCTGGTGACTTCTCATCCAGCAATAAGTGTCTCCTCTCACCATCCCCCGACATGAGAAACAGACCGAGAGGCTATTGATTGGACAAATTTCACGCTCACTTGTTTCCATTAACTTCAAATCAGAGTGAAAGTGGGGGGGGGGGGGTAGGATATTGAAAGAGTTGAGTGCAGAATATAGACTGCAGTGAATTTGACACTGATGATAATGCTTCCACCATGGAGGGCATGGGGGTTAGCATGACAGGGGAAATATCAAACAAGAGACCCAGTGGGTCTATAGCGCTCACATGAGAATCGCATGTTCACTTCCAATGCATTCTTGCAGACTGTTACCTAAGAAGAGCATTGCAAACTTGGGGGTGGAGGTCCAGAAGGCATGGTGTTAATGTATTTTCTCACACAGTCACATTATTATGATAACACCTGATAAGTTTGTTTAAAAAAAAAAATGACCATACATGTTTAACAAGATCAAAGTGTGAAAACTGGCCCAACTTTCCTTGGGGTGTCACCCAAGGATCTGCCACAAACAAATTTGAAAGTACACTCACTAAATGTATTTACTATGAGCATTACTATGACATTCTCTAATTTGGGGGCTCTGGAGTCCCTTGGAGCCCCATGGATATGGCCATGTACCTAATTACAACATTTTAGCACTATCATTTCTGGTTTATGGAAGAGCATTTTTGTAAAGATTCTCTCTGGAGAACCAATAAGTGGAAGATGGTGCCCATTTGTTGCTATCACCCTAAGAATAATACCTATTATACAACACCTATTTAGAATGTAGCTATCCGATTGGTCAATTGCCCATCATGTGACATTTAGTTAAAAGTTCCATTGCACGCTCTGGCTGTCTCAGCAGTGCAATTTTGTTTGACCAAAATGTTCCATTGCACGCGCTCTAATGTCACAATAAACAAACATGTGCCGCGCGCACTCAACAATTACAAGCGCGCTTACAAGTGCGTACTTTTTTTTGGTCAACAACTTCGTTTCACATACGTACGTACACATATTTACATGCACGGTGACTGCGACAGTGAGGCTACTAATAATTCATCTTTCACGGAATATAGTTGCCATTTCTGTGCTAAATTCAAGAATCTGTGAGTACCAAATCTGTTGATGTTCGAGTTGTTGTTTAAAACAAATAGTGTATGGTCTTTACTCGTGCAGTGGAACCAGATTTCGCACGAGGTGAAAGATGAAGCGCACTATTCAACTCGGCTTCGCCTCGTTGAATAGAGCGCCTCTATCTTTCACCTCGTGCGAAATCTTGTACCATGGCACTCGTGACTATTCACTATTTGTATACCATGTTTAGTTAAAATTTGACCATGCATTTTCAAGAAGATGAAAAGTGTTAATAGAAAAAATTAACAATGCACTTTGATACTCATAACACAAACTTAGCTCTTTCATTTCTGGATTTTTAAAGATTCCTTAATTTGGGGCCTTGAACATTTTTCCCCCTTGGCCCATGCTCATTCATGATTACACACACTCCCTCAAGAAGATGCCATGTTTGCTCTTTGACTTAGTCTTTTAATCTACAACCATGTACCAGTGTCCCCAGGGACTAGAGACAGTGGGGATGCTGTAAGAGGGACTTGACAGACCTGGGCACTAGTGTACGTGTATAGTAAACATGATTACTATCCTGCAATTACAGACATCAATCACAGCTGTCTCGCAACATCAAAGGATGCAAAAGTGAAAACACAGCTGGAAGTATGTCAAAGACAGCTGGCTAAATCCTCACTTACAGCTGTACCATGAGAAAGCTCTATTGTGGGACATTCTAATTGAATAAAAGTCAGTTTACATCATCAGTCTCCATTATCCCTAAATATAAGGAGTGTACACTTTCATAATATAAGCCATGTTGCATTAGCCTGTCTGTGGACCCTTAAGAGTACTTCATCGTTTCATACCTGTCCAAACTTATATCCCATTTAAAGTGTAGGTGTGTTTCAAAGCCTCCTCGAGGAAGTTTGAAAACCCGCTCACAAAAATGGTCTCTTGTCTGTTTATACTACACGGGCTGGTTTCGCCCAAGCAGGCCCGGCTGGCTCCATTGCAATGGTAAACGAGTTCCCCTCCAATACATGGCACGGGCTTTTGAATTCCTTACATAACGGCAAACGTGATTGAGCCCGAAAGTGTGCAAGTTGTGCAGCAATTATCAGTGGCAGTTGGTCATAACGGCTGGTTTGTTTACGTCAGCTGATGACAGTGACCTAAGTGACAAGTTCCGGGTCGGCAAAAAAGTAGCCTCTCAGAGCATTTATACTGCAGCAGAGACTCTTCGAGGCTGCTATAGGAGGCTCTGAAACCACCCCCTGTAGGTGGTTTCAGAATCTGATCTGATCGGATCCCCTTTTCTGAATTCTGTCTGTTTATACAGAGCTGAAAGGCTGCTCTAAGCTGCTATGGGAGGCTTCAGAGCCCCCTTTTTGCCTAGTATAAATGGGGTACTACTCATTCACTGTAAACTGAAAACATAACACAGCATGTATCACTCCTGTCTATAAATTATTAAAAAAAATAATTAAATTCCTTTTTCCCCCTTCCTGCATTTCCAGGAAAACATAATTAGTTCCCTCAGTCTCAGACATTGTGTTGCCTAAATGAATAATAATCTTCAATGACCTGGCTGAAAAGATTGAGATAGACAGACTGAACTAAAGTGAGGGATAGGAAGAGTACAGGCAGCACCACATCAGAGTCAGCAACCTGCCTTCATGGCTGTTAAGTCTAGATGATAAATTTATGAAGAAATTCTGGAGGAAAACTCAAGCACAGCGTCATCCAGACGGTGAGACGGCTATAAGAAGAAGAAGAGAGAGAGCTCTGTATGTGATATGTGACTCACACATCCAAGGTCTAATGCTCAATTTCTCAAAGGGAGCTATGAGCCAAATATCGTTTGTGAGCCACATAGCACTTAAGCAGTGCAACATAAAAATCTGTCTACCCTGCACAAAGCACCAATACATTGACTCTCAGTTGGGACATTACCCCTAACACTGCCAAAGCTTTGTGTGGCTTGTGTTGAGATGTTTTATCCATCATTTCCATTCTATTTGTAACTCAATTCAACTCTGTATGATATCCCACCTGAATATCAAACGAAGATACAGAGGTCACAGATCTACAATGATGACAGATGAATTTTATGCAAACGTCTCATTACTGGTATATTCTTATGTTACTTACTTTCTTCAGAAGATGTGAAACTGTTTAATTTCAATCACTGAGTTTCTTCCACGTGTCATGTGAGGTGAGAGAGAGATTTTTGCCTAAATACCTGTACTTGCTTTTGTCTCTGTTGGCACAAACAGTCACATAATACACATACTAAACATGTCACTTTTGAAGAAATCAGTTAAGGGTGTAAGCAGAACAATACACAATTTAAAAAGAGGTTGTGGAAATTTATATTACCAGTTCTGCGTTGGTTTCCTTCAGCATTCTTAATCAATGGAGTTATTCTGACAGTCAAGGCACTGGAGGATTATTCTACCTTGATGGTTGCCAGAGCTCTAGGAGCAGAATTCTATGCATACGAAATCGTCTTTCTTATTCAATCTTTTTTACTAATTTTTCCAACAGGATCAATACCTGAAGAAATACTATGTTATGCATCCTGACTGCTATAAAACAATCACACAACAAGTTTTGTGTGTAAAATGTCACCAGTTTAACACACAGTTGACAGATAGTAAGCATTCTTTCTTCCTCAGTGCTGCTTAAGAAGAAGAATAAATATTGCTAAAAACAGCAGTTCACAAACTTTCAGCTGTACCCTTGCATTTATGTGGAAACTGATATGTAAAGGTGTACTCAACTGTTATCAAACCTTTCCAAAATTATCAATTTTTTTTGCTAAACAAGGTTTCAAAATCTCAGCAGAGATAGATAGAAATAGAAAAAAATTCATATATAGCAAAAATGAAAGAAATGAAACACCAGAAACAAAATGTAAGTTTTCATATCTCCTAGAATCATGTCAGCACTTTCCATTTCTAGGTTTTTCTTCCAATAAGAATATAATGGGTGAAGGTCCAGCAGTGAGGATAAATTGCAGACATACCCGTAAATATGAACAAAGTCTCTCGAGCAGCCAACATGGTGCAGCTGGCCAACAGATGAATGTCCATCCACTCCTTAACCTTCAATCATCGTCATGGCAATTGCCCAGTTAGGAGATGGTCTGTGATGCCTTCCCAGCAATTATTTGCAATTGTCCTCATACTCATCATTCAAAACTTGAAGCATCTATCCCACTGGAGGTTGATGCAAAGAACAGACCGTCTCTCTCCAGACAAGTATGTATTTTTACACACACACACACACACACACACACACACACAAGTGTAGTTTCCAATTGCCACCAACACCATACATGGATAGGTTTCACAGGAAGGTGTGAAACTACTTGAAGTATTACCAGCCAGGTATTCATTCTACCTGCTCACTAATTATAGCCCATCACCTAAAAATACTCTCTTAACCACTGGCAAAGTATTAGTGTACAATATCTACGGCATTGCCAGATGGTGGTTCTGAAAGGGTTAAACCTGTTTCCAACCATCCTTACATTCACCTCTTCAGTCACTCCTGGACAAAGATCAATAGCAAAGTACAGCCTCATCTTCTCACTTCTCCTCCTCCCACTACCAGGAGCCCCTCACTCATCACTTACTACATGATGCAGGATCACACATCTGCAATACAAGAAACTGTGGATTGAGACATGCTGCAATAAGAAAGTTGACTGACTTCTCCACTTCTCCATCATTGCACAACCAGGGGTAGCTTAATCCTGAATGTGGCAGATGCTAAACTGCTACTAATCGCTATTGACTTTGGGACTCAAAGGCTAACAGATAGAAAAAATTAGGTGAATTAACAGAGCAAGAGACGCTTACCAAAATCAGACTAACAATGATACATTTTTCACAAAACATGGCTGTGATTAGCACCACCATGATATTATAACCTCATAAGTCTTTAAGTACACTATGAATATCTTCACTAACTTATTTTCTTCCCCCACAGGAAATGAAAAAGCTTATTTGTGACTACCCAGCAAAAGACCCACAAAAAGTAGGCAAAAATGAATTTCCAGTTTTCTACACAGTAAGAGTAAGCTCTAAGCTTTAGTATACTTGTTAAAACTGGACTCTCCTAACTCATTCAAAAAGTGATTGAAATGAGAGAGAGTTAGGAGGTGCAGTTTCATAGAAAAGGGAGAAAAGAGGATTTAAAGATTACGGTCATTCAGGCATGCTGCGTAGAAGTGTCCATGAAAATATGTTCTCTTTCACAGAGAAAGCAGTGCCAGTAGAATTTTTTTTTGAATTGCCCAGAAAAACTGCAAGCATCTCAATTTTAGTTTCAAGCCACCAAAGTTGCCAGTAGGTAGAGAAAGGATTAATCTCCCAGATGAGACAAACTCAAACCCAAATGACATATTTTGGTCCATTAAAGAGAATCCTTGTGTTGGCAGTCACATCTATATGTTGTATTACATGTATATTTTGTTTCAATTTATTGCAGTCAGACTTGTGATAATCTAGCACCATTGATATTTGTGGAGAAAAGGGGGGTGGATCCTGTGTGCAAATCATTTACAAAAAGCATGATTTCAGAACACCTACTTGAACAAACCAATTAGACAGTTGTATGGTGATGGCAAAATCCCCTCTTTTGTTTTTTCCTCATTTGGTTGTGACCAATAACACAATTCAGTAAATTCATGTGTAACGATAAAATGTCAAAAGTTATTATTTTGGGGCAGATCTAGAAAAAAAAATCCACTATTCTGCTCCCATAATTTTATTCAAGTAACTATATTATCTTGAAGAAATCACTGAACAGAGGGAAAAGGAAGGCTAACAGTTATCTTTACTGGTGCCAAGCTTTACTTTTGCCAGACATATTGGCCCACATTATTTATTACTACTTAAATCTCAGTAAAGAAGGTGGTTAAATACGCACTTTCCTCAAATTTTGAGTCTTTAACTGAAATATGAATCATTAAATCCAGTGTGAATTCAACCCAGCCATTTCCATTAACACGCCTTGTGTCAATTTCAAAAATCCAGGACTTGTGGCCCTACCTGTTCTATTTATCTTTAATCCTTCAACATACAGCTGCTTGTTTCAAATCATATGGCTTACAATAATGGCAGCACTGGATCCCGGATGAGCGGATATGATACAGAGTACAGGCCGGCATATATTTAGAGCCCTTTCCATCCACTGATTAATCTGGGAGGCTTAGACACAGCCACCAAAAATCCAGTTGGCTTTACTGTAAATGTCAAGGTTTAATGCCCACCAATATTACTGCGACTGGTCCACATCAAAGCAATGTGTGGCTCTTATCATCCCTCCTACTTTGGCTCAAACGATGATTATTTGCCACTCAAAATGATTTGAAGAATTTTTAAGATAGTGACATCATGTGAGAAGACTTGATGATGATGGGCAGTAGGCCTATGGTCCAACATCAACCTACAGGAGACTGGTAAGAATCACAGAAGTAGAAAATTTACTATTCTCCTGAACCACCGGCCCCATTTCATAGAGAGTTGATATGATAGCAACTTTGCCGACATGGCAATTGTCATGGTAACAACAAGAAAATCCAGCTTCCTGATTGGCTGTTGCTATGGGAAGTTGCCATTCCAGCAAACGTTGCTATCCTAACATCTTTTATGAAATGGGGCCCAGGTTGTTTGTTTCATGTTTATATTTGGTAAGAAGGTGAAAATGAATCATTTGAATATTTTGTTTGATACATCAACCCTCAGGGAGAAGGAAAAAATCACCCATCATGATTCTTTGAGTCATGGATAGCTCCAGATCATTGTGAAAATATGAAGCACTAATGATGGTGAACACTTGACAGGCTTCATGAATAAACTTTTTTTTTTGTTGTTGTTGCAAATTTGATTTCTTTTCAGAGCCACAAAATACTTTATTGCATAATGCATATGTACAAGCCATGCTACTGTAGTTCCCACAGGAGGCAGACTATATTCGGTACATTAAAATAAAGCACTTTATACTTCCTTATCAAATATTATTAGTGGGCATTGTTTCAACAGTTCAAACGATGAAAGGGAATGGCTGAAGATGGGTGTACACATCATAGAATATTCTTGTCAATACTACTTAATTCTTTTCACAAAGATGAAAAAAAAAATCATCTAATTTCATCTTTTCCAAGTGCTCTCCTGCTCACATTACTCTCCTTGGCAAAGTGTCACAGAATGTAATAGGTTATGATAAAACATGGCTGGCAACAATTATTGATAAAGGGTGAATCAAAGCTCAACAAACATGAGAGGCACTTAAACAGTGAGCAGCAAAAGGTTCCATGAGGATAAATCTATATTTCACTCAGTCACTCTCAATCACTTCCACGATTGGCTGATGGGAATCAGAAACAAACAATAGCATTGTTCCCCTGATTGGTTCGCTCCCCTCAGAACCCCTTCCCCAGCCCCTGTGGAGGGTCTGGCTAATGGCATTGACATCCAATTACTCGGCCATCTCTGAGGAATGGATGACTCCTGTGGTATGGGGAGAGGGAATCAATGATAATTGAATTACACAGGCTACCTCATTTGACTACAGATCTAATTGACCAGCATAAGACTGGTCAAAGGGGTGAGACAGTGTCTTGTTCATATCCATCTCAAAACTCTGGAACTAATTTCTCCTTCACAAACTCAGTCCTGACAGCACTGCTCTGACAATTTGTCAAATCACATCACAAACCATTGTAACTTTATCGGTATGATGGTGGTGGCTCAGAAGCGATTTGTTTTACCAACACCTCACAGCTACTGGATGGCCATGGGTGTCATCTTGATTGCCAAATGTTTGAGACTTTAGAGGAAAACTCATACTGACTGATTCAACTGCAAAGAATTGGATGACTTCCCCTCAAAATCTAGGAAACAATGATGTGGTCTATGGATTGGTTAAAACAACTGAAGGGGAATTTAAACCATATGTAAACTGATTTTGCTCACTAAAACATTGAGAAAGGGCATCCGGTGTCACATGAATTTTGACTTCCTCCATAGATTGATCAATCCCACCTCAAGAAATGTAGTCACTTCATACAAACATTCAAAATCACAATGCATACATACACACACACATACACACTGAATCTAGACCCGAATCTCTTCACGCACTTCATAGCAGCAAAGCAGACTTCACTGCCAAATATCCTGCACCCATACCAAGCATGGTCGCCAAGACATACTTGAATTTATCTGACCCCCGGCATTTTGAGTATTTCCAGCATACACCACCAATAAAGTTACACATATTCCTGTTGCCAATCAACTACGCCTATTTCCAATTTGTGTCCCCACTCACAGTCACAGCGGGGGAAAGAAAAGTATAATTCATGGTAAGTCTGGTCTGTAGGGTCTCTATGCAAATCAGATATGACTGTGAAACTGAAGAACCCTTTGTGTTACACAGATATGAGGATCAAGTGCTTATCATTAGAATGAAGAACTGTCAACAAACAATTTTTTGTCTAATGGAAATAACAGACATGAAACAAAAGTATGGGATTTAATGACGACAACACAAACGTAGTGTGAGGAAGAACACTGATGCTACACTTTTAGACCCACACTGTGCCACAGCCAAACAATTTTTATTTTTGCGACATTTAAGCTGAGTGTGAATGCAGCCAGTAACACACCACACCTATCCCGAGAAGCCACTCCACACTTACATTATTATGGTGAAGACATCATGCAGTCAATTTTGACAATCGGTCCTGAGGGATATCTTCCAGAGCTTTCCACTTTAAGATGGCACCAGCAAATTATTTGTGACATAGGATGCCAGGCACACAATGTCAAATGCACTTCATTGTCTCTCTACAAAACCTAGTTGGCCTATAAGATATAAACCTTATATGTAAACACTTTAATATAGAACACATACATTCACATTTTTTTCTTATGTGTAATGTTCACACATATCACACATACCCACACTTCATCAAAATTGCATATGAATTGAATCTATATGACAGCCTATATAACTGTTGAATTGTAAATCACCAGACAGACTTTGTACATACATGTAGTTGCTTACATTTAGTTTGGAGTAATTTGTTTTAATGACAGTGGAATTTGATGTCTTGTCTGCCCCCTCCCCTCCCACCCTCCCTCTTGAAAGGTTGTGATAACCTTCAGAGACGAATTTGAAAGTCAAACAGGCTTTATCAACAACCTGATTTAACCTCCTTTCCAGGGACACACAGGTACAAGATGTCATTCAGGCATGATCGCCAACCACAGACCGAGCCGATTTCAAGCCATCAACACCACATTAATGCTCTGGACTACATCGTTTCTAAGTGCATAGAATATGCATGAGAGTTTTGTAACATGTGAAATCTGTCAATTTGAATCCACATTGTGTGGTCGAAACACATTTGATTAAGTACATGTACCAGTACTGCATACTGAAGATCACTTGGTGGAACAGTGGCCTTGTTCCTGTTTTGTTTTGTTGCTTTCTCTCCCCGTCTGGTCATGCCAGATAATGGATTGAAAGAGATGCATCATCCATTTCTAGTTGGTCTTTATTTGAGTCTTTCAGTGTCAGTGGTCCATATTTCATTGATTTACCTAAAGACAAATTAGTGTTACTGACATCTATGCAGGCTGCTTATGAATTTGATAGGCCTAAATGTTTAACACACACTGCACAACCAACAAGAGTACAACCATGTTTTTGATCATTCCCAGGTTAGCTTCACCTAGACTTCTGTGACAATCATGTTACTGGTCAAACCCTCATTTTGTTACAGACCAGAAAGTTATGAAAAATGGAAATTCAGCAATTTGATAGAAAATATCAAAACTCCAGATTGAAGACACTGAAAGATACATACATGTCTTTGTTCAAAATTTTTGTTGTTTCAGATTTTGTTTTTTCACAGTCTTAGATATGACCCAGTGTCAATACAAATGAGATCATCAAAACACAAAATGAGATTCACCAAAACATAAAGGAAGATTAAGCTCAATAGATATGTACTATACCATTCCTTTAAATATATACCAACAGAAATAAGGTGTATGAAATAGTTTGTGGCAACACCAGACAGCCAGTTTTCTCAAGCTGTGTATTAATCTAGGGGTCAGCTTCCATTCCATGTCTATGGAAAGGAGATGTAGGTATTGTGAGACAAAAGATACTGATAAAAAGCATTGAGTGCAGAGAATTCGCAATTGTACAAATTAACATTTGGGGTAACTGATGTTCGGTGACTGGGGCGAGGTTCAGACGACACTGCAGATTAACTAAAAAGTTTTAAACTTCGATGATAAGCTTATAGTATAGCCCCATGTATGCAGATGCACTCAAAAGTTAACAATCTTTAAAGGGAACACAAACCCAAAGAGCAATTTGGATTGAGTAAAAGCAGTAACATTAGTAGAACACATCAGTGAAAGTTTGAGGAAAATCGGACAATCGATGCAAAAGTTATGAATTTTTAAAGTTTTGGTGTTGGAACCGCTGGATGAGGAGACTACTAGAGGTTATGACGTATGAGAGGACCACGATATAAAGAAAATATAAAAGGAATTCCACAAAAATTCACTTTTCTAGCAAAATGAAAGAGTTCTTGACTAACCGCTTTCAGAAAGCAGCGGGAATAAGTGCTACCCCTAACATATGTCAGTATCAAGTTGATGGAATGTGTAATTTTCATGAAAAATGAATCTTTATTGAATTCCCTTTTTATTTTCTTTATATTGTAGTCCACTCATACGTCATAACCTCTAGTAGTCTCCTTACCCAGCAGTTGCAACACCAAAACTTTAAAAATTCATAACTTTTGCATCGATTGCCCGATTTTCCTCAAACTTTCACTGATGTGTTCTACTAATATTACTGCTTTCACTCAATCGACATTGCTCTTTGGGTTTACTTTCCCTTTAAAGATTAGTCAATGATTAAGAAAGTGAGCATGACCTCTCCATAAGCCTCATTTCTTCTTTGTTTCTGAGTCAAATTCGAGAACAAGAGACTGGTAATCATACGTGTAGTGCACTACAGTAATATCACACATTATCTGGTTTATCACTAGCACTGCATGTACACGGTATTTCTTCCAGTTCTGTGGTTTAATCGAGTGGGACTCTTGATCAAAATTAAAATCTTAAAGACTTGGTGTTATGAGGACTAAGATTTTTACCTTTGATGATTAGCATCCATATGAATATATTTTTTATCACTCTCCATGAAGGCAAATAACACTGGCAAGTGATGAAATACTTTGTATGATTATGATATGGGGATCACTGAATGACATAGTTTGCAGCTGGCAACTAAAATAACAAAGCCTGTCTGAAAATAGCATCCACTGTGCAGAGTATTTTCCAGCATACATTCTCACTGGTCACATGCCCAAGACTGAATCTAGCTGCCATGTATCTCAGCATTCTTGGCATACCATGACACTGATATTGAATGCGTGCTCCCTGGTCAGTTTGGATCAGATCTCTGCAAGGGAAATTGTCCGTCCATTGGAGTGGTACTCAATCGGTAATTCACTCATCATGATTAGCAATAACCCTTCCCAAGTTCAGCTAATTTTCAATGGAATCATTCCAGTACCAAATGCCACATCACTGACTGCACATCAACAGACTTTAAAGGGTGTGTACAGTTCTGGTCGAGGTGAGGATTTAGCTTTTAACGTTTTGCGAGATATTCAGAAACCACTCTATGAGATGTCAAAGACCATGCAGTTCTAAGGGGTATCACAAGTTTATTCGATGAAAATCGGTTTGGAAATGGCTGAGATATCCAAAAACAAGGTGAAACAAAGAGATCGTAATAAAGTTGTGGCATGTCGCCTTTTATTATTAGCACTTTTTGGGATATCTCAGCCATTTGCAAACCAATTTTCATCAAATAAAGGTTGAATCCTTCTTAAAATTACATGCTCTTTCATATTTCATAAGAGGCTTTTCATTATCTCACTTAGGAATGTTTAAAACATGAATCCCCACCTCAACCAGTACTGTACAGTCCCTTTAAAGGTAGGGAATCCCATTTGCACGCCTTAAATGAAGAGTTGTACAAATACAGTGGTATGTTGAAGAGAGTATCATTTTAGAAACTCTCATAAAGTATTGAAAGTGGAAGGTAACATTTAGTACATTTTTTTGACCGTTAGATTTTGAATTGAATTGTTTTCGGGGCTCACCGTACTGTAATGTACTGGAATACTGCATTACAGTACATTCCAGTACATTACTAGGCTACCTTTGCAGACCCATGTACTGCATGTGTGTCCATCATGTATATTTTGTGAAGAAAGTTCATCAACACTTACAAACATTTCTATATACATTCTTGCCACACACTCTATATGTTATTACATCAGCTCTTGTACTTTTAGATTTGTGTTTATAGATCACAAATACAGAAGAATGCAACAAAAAGGCTTAAGTGTGGCTGACACGCAGAACTACTGGGTAGTTGAGTTTTGTGCATTATTCAAATTTTAGATAACTGTTGACTTCCAAATTTCTAAGCTGTGGCCTAAGCAAGTCCCCTGAGGTTCATATTTAATGTTTTGCTGCATTTTGGGAGGTCTGTAAAAGGTATCCCCTACCTTTAACTCTCTTAACCCGTTGAGGACGGTTTGATTTTGCTACAACATGCGTTTCCCATAGATGCTTGCCCGAGTATACTCGGGACTCGTCCTCAACAGCCTAAAGATGGACAATACTCTTATTGAAATATGTTTTCACCTCACAATCCTCTACTGACTACCATGTAAAAATGATTACATCAACAGCTCTACAGTTTATCACACCTTTTTATAAACAGGCAAACATATGTAAAAACTGAAGGCACACAATGTAATTGAGGACAAAGGTTGCTTTGTTGTTGTTGTTGTTGAAATTTCAACATCTGGGATTCAATGATGTTGATGTACAAAGCAGACTGATTACAGAGTTGACTTGTTGATATTGGGTTGGGTGTGTGGACCTTTTTAAGCAGTGTACTGACAGACTTATTGTCATAGTTTATATGGGTCACGGTCAGTACATTGTCTCCTCTTGATGTATGGAAATTTAGGTGCATTTGAATGATGGGTGAATGCACCATGATGTGTGTTTTAGGGTTTGTTTTTTCTTTCTTTTTGTGTGGTATTTTATTCTATTGGCTACACCTATCAATTGGCAATATCTCTGTAATCCATTCATATGAACAATGCAGAATATGTGTGTTTTGATGGAATTATTCATTAACATTTATGTTTGTCCTGTTTCTTTCAAAGTGGGGGATAAGGAACCATGGGGGTGGCAGGGCTGCGCCCCCACCCCCAATACACAAGCACATACACATTCTTTTTTACCTTTAAAAAACACAAAATACCAAAAATATTTGGCAAAAACTACATTAAGGTTTGTACACTGACAGCATGGCTTCCAAACGGACTGTGATGTATCATCTTTCTAAGTACATTTGTATGGAGTTATCAACTTCATGAAATTTCTTTTGAAATGTGTAATAACACAATGCAATAATGCCCATACCTTAAGCAAGATTATTAAATGAAGAAACAAAGTTATTGACATTTTTGACATTTCATGTGTATTCACTGACCAGTATGGATCTCCTACAGATTGTTTTCCTGCTTCTAAAAAAAGGTCAGCTGTTATTTTTTATGCCTAAATTTCTTACACTGAAAGCACAAAATGGGGTCACAGATGCCTTCACGCATTTAGTACTTGATAGATGTCACATTTCCATCATTCACATGATTAGATGCAAATGGATACATTACGTCACAAAACTTTTAAAATGACATGTCTCCCTGGTCATGAGGAATGAGTCCAGAATGTTGTCTGTTCACTTTTTTTTTTCTTGTTGCATCTACATTCTATTATGAGTCTGTGACCAACCCATGCAAACAAGTTAATGATGAAATTCAATACAACGTACAGTATATAACCCAAAGGTGTCAACCAATTGCATTCCAGTGGTGCTGTACACTGAGAGGTTGAGTCTGCAAATATCCGGAGTCCAGAGTGTTGAAGACCCGGTGCTGTTGACAAAGCATCAAGACTCGATAGGTGCGTACATTATGATGGTCCTTCCCTGGGATGACACAGCCTTGTTTGCTCAAAAGATAGTGCTATCTAAATCATCCACATGTCCCTATCGGATATTTTGGCAGCATGAACAGAGAAGATGAGAACTCATCTATTGTATGTTAGGCCCTTCAAAATAAATATCATTCCTTTGTTCAAAACAAAGAAGATATTATCTGTATTGACAGAGCACATCCTCTGCACATTTTTTCATAATCTCCTTATGTACGTGTATATTGCATAATATACACTCTGAAAAAATGTGTCTTTATGTCATTTACAGCACTGCATTTGATGTATTTTGCATGATACAGTTGCCCTGAGTTTCGTTATCAGATGTCCCATCTTAGGTTAGTCTGGATTGTGCTTGAAAATTCTTTGTCACTGTTCAATGACTTCAGTCAGATCATCCAATTCAATACACGTACAACAATATTGTCCAATTTTGACTGTGTACAAAATAGAATGCACAGTACCAGTGTGCTTACAAATACATGTATCCCAACAGAAGGCTTCACAATTATTGAATTGAGCGTTGAACTTTGACTTCATCAGTGTGATGGGCCTCTTCGCCACAGAAGGGTGTGTATTTAGTATTCTATTTCTATGAAGATTTTGATGTTACAACATTTCTGTGATCAAACCGTTTCTACTGCATAACGATTCACAATGTTAATTTTAAGTATATTCAGCATTACAAGTGTCATTGTGAATATTGATGATACTCAATGCTATGCATAGATTATGAAAAGAAATGACCAAGACCAACAGTCTTAAGGTTTATTTAAACAATAATGATTGACATGATTCACCATGCCATACACATTGTACATCAGTCGAACTGACCGTATGCAATGTGAAGATGTACATTCTTGGCAATCCAGGGCAAGTCATAGCAGACAGAAGATGATGTAATCCATTAGGCAAACAGTGCCCTTATCACAGCATGGGAAGAATTAAACAAAAAATTATGAGCTATATTTACATTGGTCTTCTGTTCAACAAGACATCAAACACAATTCGTCAATGTCAAATAATGATTTTTCATTACCTAAAAGACAGGGCTCATGGTATTTGGGGGAAAGATTTTGGCCAAAAGAAGGGAGAAAAGTTGAGGTCTTCTACCACGACCAAGGAGAATACAGTTGAACCTCTATTATCCGGCCTCCCTTTATCCGGATCTCTCTATCATCCGGACGCAATCTCGCCGTGATTTTTTTTTTTTGATAATTACGGGAAGACGGGGATTCCCAACTCCTTGAGAACTCCTACCCAAATACACATGAATTACATATTACTTCCAATATGATTAACATACATTGCATCAAATTTCCTTCCAAATTGCTTACCTTCAGACATTTCAACATCCCGAAACATCCCCAAATGCAACAATGAAAAGGTTGCAGTATACACATTACTACATGTGGTACTACAATGGGCTACATCAGTACATGTGTATGTATATGTACATATATATAAAGCATTGAGTCTCCCGTATCCGGCCAAATCCCTTATCCGGATGAGCCCCGGTCCCGACTTGTCCGGATACGAGAGGTTCAACTGTATTTCATGGACGGTAGGATATGATGTTTTGCTGTACGTGTGCACCATACCATGCAACTGTAATACTTCTAGGGCAAATCAATTCTGACATGTATCAGTCCAACACAACAATGGCTTAAAATTACGAACAAAAAAAAAAAATCTACTGGTAGATACAGCTGTACATCTAGCCAGTGTAAGTGATCATGCCTATACAATTGTTTTGAACATGATTTTGCCACAATGCAATGACTCATAACCTAACTCTGCCATGGTTACCATGAAACCAAACAAATCAGAAATTCTGCTTCCCCCCCCCCCCCCCATTACTCATGAAACTGGCTGTGAAAGCACATGAAAGCATTGAAGGACACCTAAGTGGGCAGATTAGACAATATTAATACATTATACCTTCACATTTGGCTTGTGGGCAAATTATTCTACCAATTCCTCACCAAAAGAAACATCTCACAGCTTATGCTTGTGTGTAGATGGGACCCGTACATTGTAGTGCACCTGAATGGTGGACAGCTTGTGTCTGGTTTCCATAGCAACATGTTAAGCGCTCTTTTTCAACATTACTGACCAGACACCTGGTGAATGCAGTCTCTTAACATCGCACACCGCTCATAGAGTGTACAACTGTACATGCACTATAAGGACTGCATGTTTTCAAATTGACTTGTTATATCCCTGTGGATATCTCTAGCTAAGAAGAAGTGATTATCATTGTAGCGCTCTAAAATAGAAATTCCCATCCAGGGTAGCACTATTTCTCTACCAACACTGGGAATCTGAAAATCCACTTTTCGACAAGAACCATAGCAACTGATACACAGTACAAGACTGAAAGTTTATAAAGACAAACTGAATTCATCAGAGTGCTGCCCATTTTGCCTTGCTAAAGGCAGCACGTTTACCTTTTTCTACTACCGGTACCCCAATGGCACTTTTTTCCTCTCCCTACACTACTGACACTCATTCTTGAAGTTTCCTTTCAGCAGGTCATCAGTACAACAAAGCTGTTGGAACATTTCCCATAATACAGACATGTGAGGGAGATTCTTAAAGGTATTAGCCCACATTTGTAAACCTGCAGCAATTGGTCTCATAGTTAGCATGGAGTTTGGGTATGATTGCAGTAACACCTGTGCAAAATTTCGTTCCAATTAGTCCATTACTTTCATTAAAATAAATGAAAATGCACCGTATGCATGCGTATATTAACGTTCGTCACGTACGTACTACATGCATGCGATACATGTATGTCAACCGTGTAAGTTACAATACGAAGCTATAGCCCGCGCTCGTAATTCGATTTTGGGTTGGGTTGACCCGGTCTGAAAATTGACTTTAAAACGATGATTTTCTCTCTTTTATCGAATGGTATAGA
Organism: Diadema setosum; assembly: GCF_964275005.1. NCBI lineage: Eukaryota > Metazoa > Echinodermata > Echinoidea > Diadematoida > Diadematidae > Diadema > Diadema setosum. The sequence continues at coordinate 8,692,349 of NC_092685.1, forward strand.
CAAAAAGCAACCAGGTGAGGTATGTTACTGTTATAACTTGTACTTGAAGTCATATTGGACCTGTTTTATGCAGTTTTGATTTTCGTGGGTTTGCAAATGTGGGCTAGTACCTTTAAAACATGAAATACACAATGATTATCTGATCATGAACCATGGCTTTGTTTTTTGTTTGTTTTTTTCGGGGGGGGGGGGGGTTAAGAACATTGATTTCTAACACATGATCTCACTTTCCCAGAAAGAATTTATCTGATTTTCCCCACTGAAGATACAAAAGTTTCTCTTTTTAAAAAGAGAAACCTTTTACCACGGGGGAAAAAAATCTGAAAAGACAATAAGAAGAAAAAACTACTGAAAAAGAGATGTTAACATTTAATACCTACTGTATTAAGAGTTACACTTTCAGGTGCACTTTCATTGGCATGGTGCCACACTGGGCCTTTAAAAATTAATGTAATACTTCTGATAAAACTGTGAATTATGTATACAGTCACTGTGAATGAGCATGGCAGATTGATGCCTACTTGATATAAGCTAATCACCCTGGAAATATACGATACAACATTCAAGATCACAGAGACATACACACAATGTAGAGCTTTGCCTTTGGCTTAAACATCAACCATACAGTATCTCAAAACAGTTCATCAATGTTTACTCTGCACATCATAATGTCATGATAATTTTTGAATGTATGAATGTCTACATGAGACCTCATACATGTGCACTCTATATAAATTGATAAGTTACAAAGTCATAAACTTTATACCTTACATCACCATTATATGAATTCTCCAGTCTACTAATTAACACTCTTGAATGTAGGAAACATAAGCTGTTCTTAGAATTTAACCAAATAGATTTGCATGGCAAAGAATCTTGCATTCTTGTTCTTTCTTTCAATTCTCTTAACTCTTTATATGATGATAATAAACTCTGTTTCTTCTTAGCACCTGGTACAATGAAGTCCATAGTAAGATGCACTTTACAATAATTATTCCAATAATAGCAGTATGGTTACAAAATACATAAGTACTACAAATGATATAAAAACACTACAATGAATTGCAAAAGAATTGATTAAACAGATACATTTTGAGTCTAGTCTTGAAGGTCTCCTGAGTTGGAGCAGTATGACCAGAGATAGGTAAAGTGCTCCAGAGGGTGGGTGCATAACAGAGAGGGAACTTGAGGCGTAGTACTGACCGAGTTACAAATCAGGGGATTTGAAGAAGCAGGAGGTGTTATTAATATCTATTAATATAAAATCTCTATTGACCCATTAAAAGAATAGAATAGCACAGCATACAAGAAGAATGGCACAGCATAATTAATGAAATTCATTCTTGAATTTTCTTTGGTCTCTTCAGCCACACTTCAAGTTTTAGTGTGTACTTATTCTTAACAATTGTGTTTTCAAGAATTCCCAAGGGATATTGATTTCAGTTGGTAAAATCACATCTGAAACATATCTCACACAATTTACTCATTGTACAGCTTATCAGCATATTGTTAAAGTGTATATTTTTGTGGCATGAAAATTTTCATGCATTTTGCACCAGAAATTAATACAAAAATAAAAGCACGCAAATATTTTTGCTTGCCAAATGTTCCAATGATGGATGTCTTGATTCTGCGGAATAAAAAACAGGCAAGATTTACCTTACAAAACTGAGCACAAAAAAATTATGCATGCGAAAAATATCTACTTTTACAGTACCTGGTATAGTAATGGAATGACAACTTCAACTAAATTTCTGTGTATGAACAAGGAAGATTCCCTTAGAGTAGAGCAAAATAGTGTACATGTCTATCAGAGTCATTGTTACTGGAACACACACTGCCTTCAGAACTCAACCAGAGCTAGTTACCTATGACTTGGATTCATTGGCCAATCATGGATTGAACTGCCACCATCAAGGGTGAATGATTTCAAGGCTGTTTGGTGCATGATACAATGCAGATAGTAGTGGATAGGACCAAGAGACAATCAATCACAGCCTATATGGCGAGTCACCTAGTATGTTTGATCTACTGGCCAGTCTGGCATTGCGCTTCCAATATCTAGGGTGAAGGATTTCAAATGTGCCGAAGACACAATAAACACATTTCTGCTCTACATCCTATCAATGACTGAAAAATCAGTGCACTCTGCTTTAACAACAGTGTGTCATCACTCATGAAAGACCACATAGAAAAAAAAAATGCATTCGTATTTCATTCAAATTCTTTAGGACTGATGTGAGATGGCCCATTCATGCTGATTTTCTCTCTATAGGCATAAAGAACCTTAATGTCCGTGTGATAATATCATGTTCACGTACAAGTACTGTGCCGCAATTGTTTACAAAATGAGACTCAGTAAAAAAAAAAAAAGTAAGCCGCTACAGAATACATACATGTAGCATGGCTATAGGCCCAAATAAATTGAAAATAAAACTGTTATCATAGGCTTGCTGATAACAAGCTTGAGGGGGAGGGAATCAGTCTCTTTCTTGGGGACAGTGCTTCATTCAAAGTTTCAGTGCGAAGTAGTTGAAACATCAGTCATTCAATATCTACACAGAAAGTGTATGTGGGTGAATTATTCACTAGGGTGTCCATTTCGGATACAATTGAGATGTCTAGCAACAACTTTGTACCTGCAAATATGTCATAGAGTTCCATAATGTGGGTGTATTTCCTTACCATGCAGTGCGTATTGAATTTGATGTGCTTGATAGTAAAGGTCTTCCTCTTAAATTCATATCGTAACAGGAACTTTCAGATTGCAAAAAAGAATGGTAGACTTGTATGGGCACAACAAAATCACCTCATCTTGTTTGCACTACATATCATGATTGTGAACCATATCACTATATCCACAGAAAACATGACCCCATAACTTCATTTTTTGCCAATTTTTATCAAATTCTCACCATCCATATATATTTACAATGTAATTAACTACTTTATCTATTCAGTTCACCTTGAACACAGAATGGACATTCACTCTAATAAAGGTTTTAAACTTTACAAGAAAGACAGTAATGGGCACCATCTGTAACATCTTACATTCACATGTAAGATCTTCACATTCACCCTTTGTTAAAGAAGCCATCCCTTGATCCTGAGGCTCTGCAGCATTACCGGCCTGTATCGAACCTTCCATTTTTGTCCAAGATCCTTGAGTGTGTTGTCTTTTCACGATTATCAGACTATCTGCTGGAAAATAATCTCTTAGATAACCGTCAGTCAGCATATCGGCCGCATCATAGCGTTGAGACCTTACTAGTTAACTTATCCAATGATATTTTGAGAGATATGGATGATGGAAAGATTACTGTTCTCTTACTGCTTGATTTATCATCAGCATTTGATACTGTTAATCATACAATTCTGGTGAATATTTTGAAGTCATTAGGTGTTGATGGTAAAGCTCTTGAGTGGTTCAAGTCATACCTATAGGCGTGTCTTCATCAGCCCGAAGTTCAAACTAGTGGGATATTTTGCGGTCTTAGAAAATAGCTCGATACAGCGAATGTGCGTCTTCATCAGCTCGTACAGCCTGCTTCGGGAAATTAGTCCGAAAATTGACGCATGCGCACTTTGCAATATTACTCTGCCTGGCTCGCGGTTCGAAAGTGGATTTCCCCGCTCAAAATCTCCTATATCACCGTATGTACGATTCTACAACCAGGGAGGTGAGCAGTGCAGCAAATTCTCTCCAAAGGGATATTAATAACGCTACTCTTTCTTCTGTCCAGTGAGGCATCTTATATGAAATTAACGAATTGCAATGTTTAAACAAATCCAAAATGCACACAATCTGCAAGAATCTTCAGCTAAGGTAGAGTGGACCAGAAGAAGAAGTTCACAAAAGAAAAAAAAAAAAAAACAGCTAGCATGCACGGAACTGAGTTTTAATAGGGAGGTGAGAGAAATCACCTCCCTGGTTTTAAAGATGTCAACAACAGTAGGCCTATAGTACACACATGTGATCCTTGAATACACCGTGCGTGTAATGTACTATACACAATCACTAGCTTGTACATGCGCTTTCCATTGCCAGCTGGCTAACCAGAAGCGGTGAGAGATCGAGAAAATTTCGGACTGATGGAGACACACCCAAAATAGCACGCTATTTCACGAATTAGCGCTCTAGTTGACGATCTAGACCAAGATTTTGGGGGAAATTTTCCCGATCAAATAGCGCGCTATTTGCGTCTTCACTACAGAGATAACGCGCTATTTTGACATCGGACTAGTTTGGTAACCGCAAGATAGCGCGCTATTTTGAAACTTCGGGCTGATGAAGACACGCCTTATCTGAAAGGTTTCAGGTTGTTTGTGTTAATAATGCAAAATCTGATCCTGCTCCATAAGACTGTGGTGTCCCACAAGGATCTGTCAGGGGCCCAACGCTTTTCTCGATTTATCTGACTGGTTTGAAAGAGATTTTACATTGTCACTCTTTTAACTATCATTGTTATGCTGATGATATCCAGATATATACATCATTTCTACCTACCCAAACAAATGTCGTTGACATCATTCAGAAACTTGAGGCTTGCATCCATGATATCAAAAAGTGGATGAGCTCGCATTCATTGAAGTTAAATCAGGAAAAGTCAGAGTTGTTATTTATTGGTTCCAAGGTTCTACTTGACAAGGTTAGTCTTCCTTCTTTGACGGTTGACAATGATGTGGTTAGTGCTCCATCTAAATCATGTAGAAATCTTGGAGTATTATTTGATTCTACAATGTCCATGTCTGTTCAGATCTCTGCTGTCTATAAATCTGTGAGATATCAGTTACGCAATTTGGGCATTATTCGCAAGTATTTAACTCGTTCAGCCACAGAAAAAATAGTTCATGCTCTTATATCATCACGACTTGACTTTGGTAATGCACTCCTATTTCAGCTACCACAATCTCAACTTTCACAGTTACAAAAATTGCAAAATTCAGCAGCCCGCGTTGTTACCCTTACCAGGAGAAATACTCACATTACCCCTGTTTTGTCCTCATTGCATTGGTTACCTGTTGAATCTCGCATTGTATTTAAACTATTACTATTTGTTTTTCATTGCATACATGGATCTGCCCCAGAGTACAATGTTAATTTACTGACATTTTATAATCCTTCCAGATGTTTATGGTCATCCGATTGTAGATTGCTTGTTGTTCCAAAAACGAAGAAATCATGGGGGGATCGGTCGTTTGCACATGCTGGACCTTTCCTGTGGAATCAGTTGCCTCAAGCTATCCATCACATTTCGAATGTTGACTCCTTTAAAGTTGCCCTCAAGACTCATTTGTTCATGACCATTTCCCAGTAGAATTGTACATTATGATGTATATTTTTTCATTATCATTATTGTGTCATTCATTTTCATGCGCATGTTTGTGTAAGGATTTTTGTATTTCATAACTTACTTCTTCTACTGCACCTTGAGCACGTTAACTATGTGGAACTGGCGCATTATAAGTACCCTGTATTATTATTATCTGTCACATCTGTAACATTAGATACATAATACAGAATCTCCAATTGGTGTTTCATGTATTGTTTTGTATGATGTACTATGTATATAATGTGTACATTGCTGAGGAACTTCAATATTGACATCTGTATACATGCAAAAACAGTATTTACCTAATTTCTAGTATTTTGCAGTAAAGTGAAGAAAAAATTAATAGCATTACATAACTTTTTGAATAGGTAATGATATATGGTGGAATGGAGTATAGAATTACTTTGCACAGCAACCACGGAGTTACAACATGTGGTCCAACTCAAGCACGAGACCTGTCATATCATTGTAGCATTCTCTCTAAAATAACTACTGGTACTAATAATAGTGAAGGTCTTCATACCCTGTCTGATGCATGATAACAATCACAAGTCTCAGCATGGACAGTCTGCAATTGATTTGTAAACATTTAACAAAGACCCTTTCATGAAAAGCACCCAATGTTTGAACAAAACTGGCACCATGGTCCCATAAATATTAAAACTACGAACCACTATTATTTCCAACCAGTGACTATAATAGAGTGAAAATGAAACTCAGTATTGTGACCTTTGCTCGGCAGTGAAGGCACCAATGCATTTCCCTGTGATAAGTGCACCCTTGGTATATTGCATCAACTTCCGAAGCATCATGCGACAAAGAAGTATACCAGGATAATGAAATACTGAGTTATTTCCGAATCAGGTTTTGTCATTTGTAATAACACTGCAATAGAGACAGCAAATAAGTACATGTACGTTGTCAAGGTGTTTTACAACACTTGACTGATTACCTGTGGCAAGTGTTTTGAAACAGTGAGAAAAAAATGCTTGCTCGATTTGGGCAATCAAAAAGTTTTGAAGCAACCTTTTTTTCACTCCCCTTCCCCCTTCAAATCCATGAAGTCAACCATACAGAAGCCCACAGGTGATGACTGCTTAGTGATGCAATGCACTTTAATTTCATTTCATTTTCAGTAACTTCCCAATACCTACACGTACGTGAAGAAGCCCCGATGCAATGTAACACCAACACTCAATCGAACCATGTTTGTTGCTCCACTGTGTTTAAGCATGTGAATCAACATGTGCTATTCATTCAAATGATTGTGTTTTACCCAGCCCTTGACTTGCAAGTGATTTATAAGAAAGTTTCTTACATTTTTGGACTTTCCTTTCAGGCAAATGAAATTCATGTTTGGGCAAGTGTTCTGCAACAATTTAAAAATCTGCTTACCTGACCAGGCAAGTATTAAACTAAAATTATCACTGAAGGTGATTAATACCCCCACCCCTAGTGTTGCTTTATAGTATGTGATGTCATGAGGGCAATGACGTTAATACCAAGTTTGTGCATTTGTCGAATTGGAAACAGAATAATTTTAGTTTACTGTACATTACAGAGTTGACACTGAGTATAAAACTTACAGCAAATGGAAACATGCTTTCCCCCAGCATCACTACACTTACATGTGTAAAGACCATCATACACACCAAATTTGACCTTCATAGCTTGAATAGTTTATTGTGATACAAAAATGAGTGGTTACCATGACAACACATTTTCCTTAAACTAACACACTGGTGTCTTCCAAAACTACACTTATAGATCATGATACATACTAAATTTGATTTTAATTGCTTGAATGATGGAAAAGTTATTCGATCTGCAAGGTTTTGGTAAAATTGTGGTTACCATGGCAACGGTTTGTGTGACAAACACAAAAATTATGTGTTCCACATCTATAACTCAGGGCCATAATGCCTACCAAATTTGGTTTCAACTGCTTGAAAACTGTGGAAGAAGTTCACTCCACAGGATTAAAAAAAGAAATGTGGTTACCATGGCAACGCATTGTCCGATACAAATACAAAGGACATTTTGCAAAATTAGACTTAAAGGGCATCATACACACCAAGTTTCACCTTCATATAGATTAAATGGTTCAATTTGATACAAAAGAGTGGTTACCATGGCAACACATTTTTCTTATAACGCATTGGTGTCTTGCATAACTACACCTCCCGATCATCATACATACTAAATTTAAAGGCATAATTTACCATTTGCAGATGAAACAAAAACCCAGCATTAGTGCTTTAAAATAGTTCTAAAATGTGAGTTAGGGATAGAAACAACCACTGTCAAAATTTGAATCCGTATAATCGATGTTAAGTGTTGTTTAATACACAAAATGTGAACAATAGTTATAATAAAGATGTTTCCAGACTAAACCGTATACAGTTACGGTTTATGAAGAAAAACCCTGATATCTCCTTATATTTTAGGTTTCATTGCAAATATTTCATATGGTAGGATGTTTTATGATACAGCAGACCTACACATATGCATCAAATGTGATATCTTGAACATTTTTGAAATCACTGCTCCCAAAGGTAAACTGGACCTTTAACCGACCGAATCGCGGTGATTCCTATATACCCCCTTCACACAATATGTGGCGGGGGTATAAAAAGAAAAGTTAATGTAGCACCCTGTGATGGTATCAACAAATTAATTAGAAACAGCAGAGTGATGATGGGTTCATTGAATGGTGTACGATAGCCCTGAATAACCATTCATTCCTTTGTCTGAACTGCAAAGTTGGCCTGTTCATGGTTTGTTTGTTTTGTTTTGTTTTTTTAAAACATCTGTCTACAACAGTGTCCAACACGTTTGATGTCATCCTGTATCATCAGGTAAAAGAAAAATACAATCAATAGAATTTGTTGAAAAATGAACCAGTAGGCCTATGTTTGGCACAAGCAAGCAAACCTTAAGTGGTACCAACAAAGCAAACAGGAAATACTGCAATCGCATACAGTTAAGCACAAAAGGCAAACATGGAAGTGCAATGTACAGTGTACATACTGTATGAAAATGTGGCACCGGAAAAGCAAATTTATGCGATGATAAACATGTTATACTTTGGATATAATGAAGTTGATGGTGGTGGAGTCAGAAAAAAATATATAGAGAGAGAGAGAGAGGTGTCAAAACCCACTATATAAGTACTCTATAAGATAATTTCTTTCAGTGATTCAGTGTGCTAAGGGCATGTTTGAAGCATGAAATCCACGCTTGTTCCATCGTGCAGTATAATGAATACGACAAAAGCAAAAATAAGTTTGCTGAGAATGGATTGGATTTATACTTCCAGTTCATACTGTAAACATTCATTTCAAAACAAATTAGACACTGACCTTTGATGACCTAGTTTATGATACTGATTAAGAATGAGTGGCTGAGAAAGGACTTTGGTCTCAAACAAAGTCTTCAAAAACCTGAATGGAGTTGTAACACTTCTATCTAAAAATCAATCAAAGCAGTTGATTTCATTAGTACATTATATGGTTTCTGATAATTTGGCATTGGTTGCATCATTTCTTAACCTTCCACCCCCCCCCCCCCAAAAAAAAAAAAAAAAAAAAAAAAAAAGATTGTTCCTCTGGCAACTGGTTTACTTCTGCTCACATTTTAAAAATTTTCCTCATAGATATAGTACAGTACATCTTGCCAACTGATGTGAGACAACGATTTTACATGACTGGCAAATGTGAGGGGAATACAACATTTATTGTCTAAAAGTAAAATTGTTCAACTCGGGCAATACAATCCTATGAGGGCAATTAATGTTGTATCCCCCAAAATTAGCCAGTTTAATTTATTATCAAAATCCCACATCTTGAGTAGTAAAATAGAAAAAAAAAAATTTATAACTTTTTACAACTTTCCAGTAACAATTTTCTACTCAGCGCCAGTTCAAGCTCTACAACGGTATACATCACTGCATCCATGAATGTACACATATTCATAGCTCGACAAGCAGCACCATGTGTACAGTGCATATTAATCTTTTTTTCATGTGTTAACATATTGGAAATTGCCCTCTGTCACAAAAGTTTCACCCACCGCACACTTTCAAGAAACAAGTGCTCAAGTGCCTTGATGTTAGACCGTGATAAATACAACTTCCAGTGGGTACTAATGGTACTTTCCCACTGCTATTAAATGAAAACAAGGAAAATACAGAGTTTATAAATGACCAGATCAGATGCCTGATATGGGAAATTATAGCAGCAGGTTAGTGGATGTGATACCTGCATAGCAAACAGGAGGTCATTGGTTCAAGTCCAACCCAAGTACAGTGTTAATGACCATTATTTTTATTTTTTGTGACTACCTCTAAAACACTGAATGATTGGTGTTTTGAACCTATCTATGCAGGGCAATCTGTCTGTAATCCATTGCAACAAAAACACAACTTGATGCAAGAATCAATTTGAAGCAATATGTTTTCTTTGAACATTTTCTTATTCACAATCAGCCACAACTTCTGCTCATTGCATATATTGTACAAAGTGCTTTGACACATTATCAATAAGGCCCTATGTGGTCGTAAAGATACCAATTCAATTGAGCATTAATCTACACAAGGGTCACAGAACTGGGGGCGCATTCCAGCCCCCACCCCCCCCCAAAAAAAAAAAAATTGGCTCGTCAAAAAAAAAAAAAAATCACAACACCAATGAATGTCAATTTCCAAACACTGTATACAGAAAATATTTCGCGAGGTTTTTATTTTCGCGAATTTCGCAAGTCTGTGCTATTCGCGAAATTAAAGACACGCGAAAATATTGACTCTGATCCCCGATGTGATCGAATGTTACTTACACGTGTACATTTCTCCGCTCAGTGCAGGACTCCACGCTCGCGAATTTAATCACTCGCGAAATCGTCGGGAATTCCCGATTCGCGAAAATTTAGACTCGCGAAATATATGGCGTATACAGTATTCCACAATTATATTCATCCCATCTCAGCAGGGGGTACACAGGTTCCATTGACCTTGACACCACCCCCCCCCCCCTCCCATCCCACAGCCCGGCCCTCTCATAGTAATACTGAAAAACGTTCCACGGCTCCTGCCACCCCAGGAATGAGATGCAACAGTTAAACAGAACCATTTAACAGTAAATTTAGATCTACTTACGGTCCTTAGGAAGGAAACTTCATCTTCAGCGTCTGGTGTCGACATTCTTGTAGGGTTTCCTAGTTACATCCCGATCAAGAAAAATGAAAGGAGAAATACTCAAAATCCAGCAATGGTGCATTTAACAGCAATTAGAGTCATCTACGTATGGTAGGTCGCTTTGGATAAGTCAATATGTTCCAAGAATAAAATCTCACTGTCCAGTTTAGGTTAGAGGTGCATGTAGCAATGGTATACAGATAGGTCTATGCTTATGTGACAGACCGTCGTGTAGATCTATCTACGCTGCTACCGATGGTATATTGAAGTGAAGTTATCTCAGACCAGCACTGCCATTAGTTGGAGCCTGTTGCATCAACATCCCAAACAGTTCTAGTGCGTGAGTGAGAACGACCGGCACGGCCTAGCGGCCCGCTGGCCTCCTTTCCAAATGGTTGCAACAGGCAGGCAGCAGGCAACAGGCTCTGATAGGAGTCGACCTTGTTATGGTTTGCTACTGGTACGAGGAGTAAAGGCAACTACCCAGAATTTTCCCTCACCCGATGACGAGTCCACATGAGAAGACGTGCAAATCTCAGCCTCTCCGATTCCTCCTTACCCCGGTCTAAACCAAGCACTTGGCAGGATTAGGAGACGTATCTATTCCTCTCGTCAGGCAGTTGTCTGGCCTAGAGATATCCATGGACAGCAAACTAGCTAGCTAAGAGCACAGATGTACTAGCGGCGCGAGAGAGACCGGGAGAATATGTTCGGAATGTGCGCTATGCCAGCGCGATCGAGCACGATGATGCAGTAGCGACCGATGTTAGGCATAGAAACGGGCTGACGTGATACTGTCCTTTTCCACGTTTACCACTGGCACTGCCGAAACCGCACCCGGTGAGACGGGGAAAGGCCCGGTGCTGATGTTGGTGTAGCCGCTCAGCGAGCCTTGGATCTGATGAAAGCATGCGACGACTTCGTACTTGCAGCCGACAACTGTGTTTCGTCTTCTCACGGGAAAGATTAGCGCCATCTATTGTCAACTTCTTGTCACTTCTTATACTAGTACGTTACATTTTTTTGTTTCATATCAAACCCCATGGGTTGCACTTTCATGAGTGAAGATAGGTACCTGGTAATGATATGCAAAATAGATGTAGTTCTTATGTGCTATAATGAATTTACAGGAAAAAAGCCTACCATGAAATAAAATGTTTTTATGATAAATTTGAAAGCCAAAGCAGTTCTCAGAAGGACTCAATATTCATCTTTCACTATTTAGAATTTGCTTATAATTCATCAGAGGTTGCACCAAGAAACTTGTCTGGCTAACGCACTTTGCCATGGTTTCAACTTGCTTTGGAGTATTTTGAGGTCAAAGGTGAAGTATGTATACTTTTATCATAGTACACCACTTTTATTCTGTGCCTTTTCATTCAGTGTTAGGTTGGTAGATATTGTTGTTGCTGATGTCTTGTTTTGTTTTGTTTTATTTTGTTTTGTTTTTTGTTTTTTGCAAGTAGAGGGCCTACAGAAATCTCAATCACTATTCTGTGAAAGTATCTGGTCAAAGAAATAATCATAGGTGAGCAACTGAAGAGGAGTGAATGTTTCCAGTGACGACAGCTATTGATGCCAGATTGAGTTGCAAATAAGCATGTGATATGGGCCATGATGTTGAAATATTGTAAACCCTAAAAACTGGTGAGAACAATGCAACTGTGAATAGAAAGCAAAATCACTCACAGGTACATATTTTCACCCCACTGCACAAATATTTGTGATATATGTGTGAATATGTGTGTGTGCGTGTGTGTGTGTGTGTGTAATATATATTTTATATATATGTATCTTGGAATTTTCCATGTGTTGGACTTCAAATGTTATAATTATAAGAAGAATGAGTCTCAAATACGCCATCTGTAGATCCAACAAGAAGGTTTTTATTCACAAAATTTTCAACCCACCTTGGGCCTTCGTCAGTATAGTGTATACTAGTAAAATGATAAGTTTTTGCAAACAAACAAAGACGTATATATTCCAAACACATTCTCCATGGTTATCTCTAGGCCAGACGACTGCCTGACAAGAGGAATAGATACGTCTCCTATACGTTGCCTTTATACTTGTCTTTGCAAACATGCTCTGATATTTTGTTGCATCAATACTGCAACATTATCATTAGCTCATTTCTTACAATCTCTTCTCTATTTGTAATTGATGCTTGATATGCGCAGAATGTGGGGCGGACGGTGTTTATTGTCGTCAGGTCGTCTCATTCACAATGGTAACGGACAATGACAACCACATTCCACACATTGTGAACGTAACTGGTTTTATGGCAAGCCGAATTCTCGCTGGTTTCGGTATCTCTGAGAGTGCAAAATGATCACATTTTGAAAATTGCAAATGTTGGCAAAAATGGTCCTAAAATCATAACGCATTCACCAAAATTAAAAAACTTGGTCTCATTCTATTGGAAAAAGAATGGCCTTTCCAATAGCATGCAAAATAATGACATATCTGCAACAATGTTGCTGAAATTAAAGATCTTAGGTGTTCAGTTCTTTCTAGGCCACCTTGTATATATATATATATATATATATATATATATATATATATATATATATATATATATATATATATATATATATATATATATATTTATATATACTCGGAACTTAATATTGAGTTTGAGTTGAGTTTTTGTTGAGATTATATTGTACATCATTTTCTACCCTATTCTCCACAAGTGTTGCTTAAGTTATACAAGATGTATCAACACTCCAGGGCAATGCTCTGCGCGTATGACATGCAGAGCATTGTTATGATGTTATGTTGTTATGATTCATGTTTGCAAAGACTTATCATTGTACTATTACACACTACACTGATGAAGGCCCGAGGTGGGTTGAAAATTTTGTGAATAAAATCTTTCTTGTTGGATCTACATATGGCGTGTTTGAGACTCATTCTTCTCATAATTATATATATATATATATATATTATACTAGTATATAGATAGGTAGATGGGGAGAGAGAGAGAGAGAGAGACATATTGACAGACAGATGGAGACAGAGACAGTGAAAAAAATCTACATGCATATACATTGTGTCAAGTTATATGAACTGAAATATACCCTTGAGGTGATTAATGACTGAAAGACGCATTCTGATCTGCTTACATGTCTGAGTTACCATATAAGTGGAAGAGTTTGATCACAAAATGGGTTAACTCCATTTCTGATAAGTTGGGATATTAGTGATAAATGCTGTTAAAAAAACAAAACAGTGAAAATAATGAGAAATTGTGGGATAATTCAAATCATAACTTCAAGAATATTCCTTGTTATTTTACAATTGAGGTATCACTGGAAAGATTTTATTTTGTTCTATCTGATGATGGACTTACTGTAAAATGCTTTAAAATAGTGCTTAGCTCAATGTTGCCATCAAACCCTTCAAATATCATAGCACTTCTCTGCCCCATTATAACCCTTCTTTCTCAATGTACAGACAATTGACAGGATACCTGGAAATAGGCAAAGGATAAATTCACCACAGACCCCAACTCTCCCGCTTTCGAACGGAGATCTCCCGCCGAAAGCCCATTTTTGCAAAATTTCCCATTCTCCTGCTCGAGACTTAATTTCTCCTGCCCTGGCTCTGTGTCTCCCATTGGAAAGGATTTCTTACTTATTGCCATCATATGTTGAAAAATAAGCCTTAGATAGCACAAGAGAGCATCTAGAACCCTAGAGCTTCCTGGATCCCGGCCGCAAGGAACTTCATCAACTTCATCAACCGGCTGCACATCAACTTGGAGTCTCCCGTTTGCTAGGGGTTTCAGACGGGAGAATCTCCAAATCAGAAGATGCTTGGGGTTGGAGTCTCTGAATTCACTCATCATGACAGCACTGAGCTGAAACAAGTAGCCCAAAGTGCTGCACATCATATGACTGTCTATTCATCTACAATTCAGGATTGAATGACCTATAAGTAAAGGTATGCATATGAATTAGATATTTACTGTTTTCTAGGGTTTTGCGAGTATATGTATATCAAGTGATAAAAACAAGAGTAACTGATCAATATTATTACATACAACAAGGAAACCCTGTTATAACAAGGTCATTGGGACTCCCCATTAACCATGTTATAATCAGTATCTTATTGTAAACATGCTAAAGAAGAGACCAGCTAGATATACATTGTAGTACTACTGTACTGAACAAGGCAAGTGCCAAAATGTGTCTCGCCCATTCACGTAGAAGAAATTAATGTTTTTCTAAATCCGGGAAGTTCATTGAGCCCGCCTATGACCTTTCACTTTGTGATAACCTTCAACTCCCTAAGGGACATCTACCATCCAAGTTTGGTCACAAATGGACATAGGGATCACAAGTTATGAGCCATAATCGAAACACGCCATAAAAACTCATCATTGGGCCCTAAAAGTTTGTTGACCCCTGTCTGTGACCTTTGACCTTGTGGTGATCTCAACTCCCGAAGGGACATCTACCATCCAAGTTTGGTAACAAATGGAAATACATGTATACATCAAAAGTTATGAGCCATGATCGAAACGCGCCATAAAAACTTAACATTGGGCCTTAAAGTTAATTGACCCCTGCCTGTGACCTTTGACCTTGAGGTAACCTTCCCTCCAAGTTTGATTGAAATTAAAGTCCTCAGTAGAGAGTTATTCAAGTTTTTGTAGCGTTACGGATGGACGACAGACGGACGGACAGACGCCGCAGGCGATCCCTTAGTCTCCCTGCACTTCCGGTGGGCTCAACAAAAACGAGGACCACCAAATTCACACTGGTGAAAGTGGTGCCTTGTTGAAAGCGAGCTTGTTATAACAGGGTTCCCTGAAATGTGTTTCGTCTATATCAATTGTAACACACATTGCACAAATAATTAAAAGAATACACAACTTATTTACAAAGTATAATGATTTTTTTAATCAAATCAAACAAGGTGAATACATAATCAGAGATGGAACATAAACTGTGTGCAGTGACTGAATTCTTGCTGGACGGATGCTCACAAGGTTATTGCTATTCTCAAGGTCAATAACACAGGGAATATGCCAGTTGCACATCAGATTATTTGATACACTTTTATCATCATAACCAAAGTAGTTTGTACTGATCTAAAATCAAGATTATTACAAGCTTAAAGAACTCTTCACAGATTTTGTAAGGACTATTTGTGCCTTTTTTATTCTACTTTGCTCCATTTCCATTCACTGTATTTCTTTTAGGAACGAATGGGAAGATTGACGGTAAGACAAAATAGAGTAGCATTTTCCTAAACAGCAAAAAAAAAACCCAACAGATTTCCATGAAAAGCCGATACAATTACGCCACGAATTCCTCAAAATAGCAAATACAAATTTCACAAGTTTCAAGGTTCTTGTTTCACAATTCCATCACATTTCCTGGGCAAAGCTCAAGGAAAAGACCATTACTTTTCAAGGCTTTAACTTACTTGGTACTGAACCTGGACCCTGTTTTATGAAGAGTTATAATTGACTATATGGTTGATTTCTATCATAAGTCTATGGGAGCCTGTGTGGTAAGGAAATTTATAATTCATCATAACTTTTGATAAAATGGGACTCGGGACTAAAAAACGATTTGGTTTGTGCAACATCAAATATTCTTCAAAGAAAATAACTATGATATCACTTTCTAACATTTAGATATTTTAATCATAATTTACAAAACTGAAAAACATATTTTTGCAATTGAAACTGCTCACACAGACAAAAACACACACACACGTTTTGATTCCAGTTTCATTAAAAAATGTTCAAAAGAATGAAAGAGAGTTTTAAGATGCCTATGGCACATGGATGCTAATCACAAATGATTAAGGAAACCCTGAAGCTTACCTACACACAGCTCTTTGCTCTTGATAAGCAATGTCTTTTTTATATGCAGACAATATTTTGTCAGCACATAGAAAAGCAAACTCCTCTTCACTTGGTGGGCTGCATACTGGGAGAAACAAGTCTGGTGGTGATACAATATGTTTCTTTTGGAAACCTACTGCAAACTGTGTCTGTTTCTCTGATTTAAGTACATGTTACATAAGAGTTTGTGTGAATAGCTGGTGTCTCTGTTTTCAGGCAAACAAGGAGCTATCAATTCAACAAACATACAATTCATGTCAAAAGTTTGGGCATCAGCTGGAATTATCATCAGCTACTTTGACACGCACTAACACAAACACACAGATCCATAACATTGTGTTTCAATGTTACCTTTCAGATACTGTACAGTTCTATCATACAACAACACCGAAGGTGTATCAATATATTATTGCACAATAGCTATACATCAGCTAAAAATACGCATCCCCTTACAAGCTTTTCTGCATATCAGCAAAGATACCCCTATCAACAACAACAAAAAATGACAAATCTTCTATGCAAATAATGTTTGCACATAAGTGGTTGCATGTACGCGAGTGTTACCATTGCCTTTAACCCATTGAGGAAGGACTGATTTTGCTATAACACGCATTTCCCATAGGCACCTGCCCAAGTATACTTGGGACTCATTTTCAACGGGTTAAAGGATCCCAAATGCGCTTTCACTTTTGATCACAAATTCATGTTTCATAAAATATTTTGTGACTTGTACTTGAATCAAACTTGGCATGGATTGCACAAACCATTTTCAATATGAACACTGATGAAGAGAACTGTAACTGTAATTGGGATACCCTACACTAAACAAGATGTCCCATGAAAACGAGTATGGCCGTAAAACGTTGTACCATTTTCATGTTACGTTGTATCCGTAGAGAGTGATGCCACATTTCAGATCTAAGCTCTACTATATGAGTTGTTATTGTAGCTACAATCTCTATCCCATTCCTACATGAAATCCCAAAAGATGTTCCAACCATAAAGCTTTCTGCTCTTGAGAGCTTTCAGTGTATTGTGGTAGTAACTACCCTGTCATTTCACCCGAGTGGTTTGTTGCGGTCAGATTTTGCAGGTTTAGAATTATAAATAATGCATCAGCATAATCACAACAACATGAAAAAATATTTGTCATTGATGTCAGCATCCAAAAAAAAAAAATACTATGTGACCATGCTATCAATGCGGTCAGCTTCTTAAAGTGGTTACAAAGTGCTGAAGGAGTGAGTCATTACTTACATTGGTCTTATAACTTTTAAATCATAGAAAATATGCACAAAACAGGCAGTTATCAGTAGTCTAGGCATCTATGAATTATACCCACAAAAAAGGTATAGAGATTGAAGTCCTACTATGGTTTTCACAACAACAAAAAAGAAAATTTGATATTTGAATTATAAAAACATCTGAATTTGTTCTAAAATGTAACAACTTGCATTCTTTTAAACAACCTTATATTAGGGCTTACATGAGTTTCTGGAACATGATTTCCTGCCTACTGGAGGCATACCAAGATATTCAAATTGAGTCTCACATTCTCTTTCAAAGGCTTACTATCATGTAGAACAATAAATGCTGGGTCTTTCCAAAGAGGTAATCTTCATATCCCTCATTCTTTATTGTATTCACTGATTCGTCTTTGGTTGGTTAATGCAGAACTGGTCGAATTGAACGGATGAGTCCATTGTTGAAGTTCCCTGCACCATTCTTTGTTCAGCAGGTGGGTCAGTGTGGCTGTTAAAAGGCTACCTTGGTGCTTGACCTAAGAAAATAAAAAGCAAGTAAAAGAGAAATTGTGAGTATGTGTTTGGTATTGAAGTGCCAAAGCAAAACTAGAGGCTAATATCTGTATTAACCAACTGATGAAAGGAAAACAAATGCATGGCTACACATGCTAAAACAAAGAAACATACCACAAATTATAAAAAGGTGCAACTATAACATGTTTTCATCAAGTTTGGTGCCTTCATCAAAATGTGGGTAACAACCTGGAAAAGTCCCAGAATTTGACTATGCTGCAATTTGCTTTTTTATATTTCAATGCCATGTACTGTACATGTATACATAGTACAGTCCAGTGGTGTGTTTTTTTTTTTTTTTTGTATTCTTTGTTTTCGTGAGTCAACTCATATCTACAAAATTAGCAACTCACAAAACATTGCCTCCTATAACACAAATGCATGGCATATTGTCTCCACAGAGGAAAATCATTGAGTCGTCTTCTCAAAAGGAATAATTTTTCTTTCTCATACGATCACTGAATTTGACAAGAGAATTTGTCTTAGAAGTCCCAATTCGAAAAAAAAAAAAGTATACTCACAAAATATTTATACAGTATACTGGTCACTAGTTACTAAGCTCTTTTTACTATTACATTTAGTATGTAGTACCTCTCTGTTGCAGCAGGTTTTGTCTAGCCTTGATGAAGGCCATGATGTCAGCATCTGCTCTTCTGTCTCCAGTAAGCTTGATGCTTGATGAGCCCTGGGAGCTGGATCTAATACATGAATGGTAAGAGAGATTAACCCGAGTTGTTTTTGCACTTCACTATCTCTGCATGCAAGAGACACACAAACCACAGTCTCCATGAAACAGTTAGCAGGACAAATTTGGAGAAAAGAAAGACAAATTGCCACTGAAAAGTTAAAAGCAGCTTTGTACACGGTCAAAAGAGTGTAGGTCTTTTCGCACCTCACAATGGAGAAACATTGCTGCTACTAAAACTGAAAAAAGGCACATTGAAATCAGGCATGTAAATTAAATAAAGAACCCTGGAGGTCTAAAGATTATTGCAGGAATTACATTTGGGTCTTACGAGAGTCAGATATCTGAAAATACACCGATAATTACCTATCTTTCCTCTGATGACCAGGATCCACTTCAGAAGTTCCATAATCGCTCATTCCTTGGCTTCCAAGGATGCTCCCTCCTCCTCTTCCAGCATCATCCTTTCCCCTATCTATTCTTGAGATCCTATCTTCCACCGAACTCGACTTGCCTAGGGGAGGGACGGGGGGTCTGCGATTTAACTCTGCCCCTCCCTGGTGGTTCTGATTAAGTCCCTGCAGCAGGGCATTCCTGTGCGATGCCGAGTGTGGTCGCTGCTGATGCTGATTGTGCTTATGATTGTGAAGCAGCTGGTCGCCTTGGTGATGGTTGGAGTGCCTGCCATCATGGTGGTGCTTACCGGCCGTAGTACTGTAATTGGATGGATCAATGAGGGCGTGGCTGGTGCCATAGAGATGTGATGACAGAGAGACTGAAGATGATGATGCTGATGAGTGATGAGAAGACGGTGGCAGCTCCTCCTGCCCACCTTTGATAGGCGAGACGGGAGGTGTCCTCCATGCCTTGGAGGGATTGGATGGTGGGCGGTGGGGAGATGGAGCTATCTGACCCTTCAGAAGTCATGTGTGTGCATTACAATGGAAGAAAGACAAAGTTTTTTAGTCGATTTTAAATGAAGAAAACATGTTGGTATGGAGAGCTACATATTAAAGTGTGCATGACTATGGAATCCATATTAATACCAAATCTTCTGCAAAGCTTTTTTTTCCATATGAAATCAAATCTACTCAGTTATCAAAGAAATGACACTCATGGAACAAAAAAAAAAAAAAAAAAAACCACTATATGGATTGTAGAACATCTAAAAATGTGGCTTGAAATCAATCAACATTGCACATGAGGACAATGAGAACTATTTGACTTACATATCACTCTAATCTGCTTCCAGAAGATTGCAAAATGGCTTGTGCTGACTGTCAAGGGATTCCTTACAGAAATATAAACATACAAGGATCAAGAACATACCTGAACATTTGTTGACTGTTCTGCCCACCAGATCTCAAAGTCTTTCTGCAGCTGAAGACGAGACTTTTCGAGAAGATGTTGCAGATGTTCGATCTCTGTCTTCATACTACGAAGGTGATTAAACACCTCCTTATACCTAGATGGAGAAAGATGGAGAAAGAAAGGGCAGTTACCTATATTAGGCAAGAACATAAAGTGTTACAGAAGAAATATCAGATGTTTATATACGTGATTATCCTTTGCAAGATAAGATCAGGAAAGCTTTCAGTTTTCCTGCATCGTGTATTGTTCTTAATAGTTGTGCCCGCATCACATAGCTGGAAAATAAAAATATAACAAATCTCACAGAAATACAACCAATGACAACAATAAACTAACTACATATATTTGTGAGAACCTACAACAATTGATAATGCTGGGGAAAAAACACACCTTCATGTCAACAACCAAACATACATATCCTGATATTATTTTGGATGCAAGGCATTAGAGGGTGATGTATAATAAAGATATTCATAATAATGGAAGAATCTCTAAATCAGTTTTTATCAAAGGATGCAATGCATAACTCTGCATTCAAAATCTATGTGGTCAAGTACAAGCTATATATCTAATAAGAAAATTGCTCCAGAAGAGAATAATTACTTGATGTTACCACACAATATCTGAACTACAACATTAATACCTTTTGCTCAATGGAACCAATTTGCAATGTGGGAATAGTATGGTCTGATCACAGCACAAAAGTCCCACAATCCTACTTCTCACCTAGCCTTTTCATCCTCCATCTGCATACGTAGGTCTTGCTCCACAGAGTCCTCCTCATCAGCTTCTGTGTTGCCTGCCATGGCTAGCTGCATCCGCCGGTGTTCAATCTGGCTCTTGATCTTGTCTATGAAATTAAAGAATACAATTCCATAATTTTCTTCATACCAAAGATGGTGGCAATGGCTTGTTTGCTTGTTTTCAATATCTCCACCAACCTGTCAAAGTCAAGTTGTATATGATCATCTGGTTGTGTTAGCCACTGGCCTCTGCTCTGTGACTATTCTTAGTCAAGACAGACTTGACCATACCTCACATCCTTGGCACTTATATTGTTATATCTGTGCTGGTCTGCAAAGAAAGTGAGCCAGAACACCGCAACATGAAGTCAAAGAGGAAGGGTCTACTTACTTATTTTCTGTCTGCACTGGTTGACCTGCTGTCCGTAGGCCTTTGCATCCCCATACCTCTCCTTCAGTAGATGTTTGTTCTCCTCAATGGCCTGGTTGTGGATATAGTCTCGTCTGAAAATATCAAATGCTTCCTGTCGGCCAACTGTCATGTCACCTGTGATGGGAAGATAAAGATAACAACATCAAAACAGGAAAGCATTCAATTCCAGGCAACATCAGCATGGGTTGTGATCTCCAGTGATTATTGGTAAACATAATTGTTAAAACATGAAAGAGACAGGAGGAGGAACTTGTGGAGCTTGGGAAGGTTGGCTTGAGAAAAGGAGGATGCCCAAAATTGGGTGAGATGGTGAGATGATGTGAGAGCGGTTTGCTGGTAGAGTGAAGTAAATCCAGCCAACCCGTTATCAAAGACAGGCCCGGATCAAATCTGGCTGATGATAACTATTAAGTCACCATCTATTACACAGACTTTCTCTATTTCTGCAGTTAACCATCTGTACTAAAAGATTCTCCTTTCTCTCGAGGTGCTTTGATATAGAATGAAATACCATGAAAAATGAGAACTACTCCATCACTAAATCTATTTAAGAAGAAATTACCATAAACTGGCCACAAAGCCCTGGTGCAAGCTGTTTGGGAGTTACTGGTTGCCTAACAACAAAGAAATGTTTTAATAATATTTTGGTGATGACAAGAATATATAGAAATTCTTGACATGTAGATACTCCAAATATTGAGGTATCAATAAAAGACCATAATGAATATTTGCTTAAAAACTTTATTTCAGCTCGGTGGAAATACAGTTATATTGATACACCCTAATGGATGTTCACCTCCCGTTGCATGTCATTCCATGTAGAATTGATCAATTTCATCACGAAGACGTTAACAAAATCTTACTAGCCCTACCTAGAATCCTCCTCTGTGAACTTTTGGGCCTGTGAGAGAGACTACCAGCTGTCCCATCCTCCTCCCCAGAGTCTGGCCTCACTGAGTGATTCCCCACACTGTCTTGAGATTGATGGGTGTTGGTGGGCTGACGTGTGTGGCGTGGCGGCTCCCTGCTCAACCCCAGCCCTCCACCGTTGGCTGGTGGATGCCTGTCATTGGAATCGTAGGATGAGCGAGTATGACTGGTCTGGGCTCCACCTGCTTGATTGATGGCATCTTGGGCCCTCTTCTTCTCCTTCTTCAGCATGTTTACAAGGATGTCTGGTAAATGACCTTGGTCAAGGAACACAATGCACTCTCAAAGAAATCCTCAAAATCTTTTGGAAGACTACCCCACAAGATAAAGTGAGACAAATATGATATATTACAATTCATTCTACACATTAAATAATATAAACGGTCCTTGCCACTCTAGTTTAGAGGTAGGTTTGCTTTCTTCTCTCCACATGGCTAAACTGATGTACATAACTGATAGAAACACGCAAGGATGCTACATGAGATTCTCCTATGGTCCTGTACTCTGAACATAACATGTCAATCTCAGGAGTTTCATTGTATGAGCCAAGGGCTTAGTCTGAACAGCTGAGGAGAGGAAGAATGGGAACCATTGGAGGTAATCCAGTGAATAGGGATTAGTGGAGAGGGGCTCCTATTCTCTCAACAAAGTCAAGCAAAGTTCAAGGGTCAACACAATGGTATCTCTTGTCTTTTGCCTCCATGTGATCTTTAGGACCCAATGAAACCTGTCAGGAAGGATCAATGACCGACATAGACCATTCATTTTCAGCCAAATGATACCTTCCTAAGACAGCTTCCACTGACCCACAGTGCAGTACTCTAACATTTTCTTCAGCCTATAATTACCACTTAACTCACTTGCTCATGGAACAAGCAAGCATGGAAATTATCAACCACTGAGAAGTATTGACCTTTGTTTCTCTCCTGTCAGTGTACACGTCTCATATTTCAGATAAAGTTTGCAAGCAAGAAAGTAAAGCACTGACTATGTAATAACTATCACATACATCTTATTGCATAGAAGGCGAACAGGCTTACAATACTTAGCACAATAACATGCCCTTTATGTCTGCTGCAATTTTCCATTTGCCATTTTACAAACCCATATCTGATGGATGTTTAACCCGTTGAGGACAGGCTGATTTTGTGACAACACACATTTCCCATAGACACCTGCCTGAGAAGTGTATACTTTGGATTCGTCCTCAAAGGGTTAAACATATCTATTTAGAGTGTAGTCAGATGGTTATTGGTAGAATCCTGATGTTATAGATTGACAGGAAAGTTTATAAATGATGATGATGGATTTTCAAATGTGCAATTATTGATATTTGTCACAAGGCACACTTAAGTCCCTTTGCTTTGGAACTGATTACTCCCATTTGCTTTTATTCAAGACTAATTCATCTTTATCCTCAATCCCAACTACACTGTTGTTCAATTCAATCAATCAGTCATTTATGCAATGTTAAGGTCAAAGGTCAGCCATCTTCAAGGATACTGATTTCATTGTCCCTCTGCTGCACCATGCTCTGAAGTTTCTTGACCTCAGTTCCCATGTAAGTGGTGTCTGGATCGTACGCAGGTGCTGGAGTGGGGTCAGGATGGGCAGACTCTGTCCTGTCTGGGGGCAGTTTTGGGGGCGAAGATTCCGTAGAAGGAAGGGTCTTTCCCTGGGCAAATCGCTGGATGGAAAATTGGCACAAGAATACCTCAGTTAAGACACAAGACAAGACCAATCTAAGTTAATATATTGAATCTGGATGCCTTCAGAGGACACAGCTGCATATGACAGATTTGTGCTTCCGCCATCTATAGGTTGCAAACATCAAAACTCACCAATGACTTGTCCTGAAGCATTTTAAATTTAGTTAGAAAAAAAAACACCTAAATAAAAGAAATGAGCTACACAGGCTGAATATAGAAAATCACAGACTTTTGATATGCTCTGCATAATCGAATGATATCCAAATGAGGACACTGTACAAGTCCCATGAGGCTCATCTCAAAGCTGCTGGGATGTAAGATGTGAAACTACTGGACCGCCAACGTTACGATGACTTACATCGTACTTCTACCACAATACAATGGAGGCACATGGTCACTCTACGGAAGACTCATTTGAATGTACTTTGTGCCAATAAAATTGGTATTGAAACAGGTGTGACTAACACAAATGGACATGTAAATGTCACTTACCCGTATTGAATTACATATACAAAATCATTCAGTGGCATAGAGCATTTCATAATATGAATGACACAAAGTTTTGTTCTTACAAGACTACAAATTGTTACATCATGTCAAAGTACAACAGATTTCTCTGTTCACTTAACGGCACAATTGTTATAGAGTTGCTATCACTATGATGACGCTAAATTCTTCTGCTTTGTCATAGAAATGTTGTGCATAGATCAAACCTTCAGTATTCTGAAGCACTCATTGATCTTCCTCATGTCTGCTCCCACGTTAAGTTGACTCTCAGAGTCTGCATCTTCCACAAACTCCTTTACTCTTTCTTCAAGTCTGGGGAAAGAAAATATAATCAACACAGAATGCTTGCAAATATGAATGATAGGTAATACATGCTTGTATAGATCACTGACAGAAATCTTCGGAGACGTTGCTGTCCAGCATTTTAACTTCATTAAATGCAGTCAACATTTTGTAAGAAGAATTTGGAAGCTGAAAAAAAAAGACTGTCTCCTATACGGAGGAATGAGAAAGAGAGAGGGAGCAAGTTCAAGACAAAGGAATTTATAGCACCTTGTATGCAATGCTTCCAACTCTCTCACAATCTTTCCTCTTAAATGTCACAATAAAACACAATGCCATGTTTCATTTCATACTACATCATCCCCAAGATGCATACATGTGGCACAAAGTTACAACATGGTATCTTTACATTCAGGTAAAGTGTAATTTTCTGAACAATCTATAGATGTTCTTGACAGGCATAAGGAAAACTCACTGAGAAGAAAACACAACCAATCACAACATACCTTGCTAGCTCATCATCGGTTAGTTCATCTGTTGACTGTTCACCAGAAACCAGTGACAACTGGTTCTTAAGCTCCTGGATTTCAAGCTTCAGTTTGGCAATCATCTACAGCAAAACAAGGAAAAATACACACACACAATTTTGGAAATGTCTATGTCATTGCAAAGATGACTATCCCATCTCCCCCTCTCCCTTCCCCCCCCCCAAAAAAAAAAAAAAAAAATCATCGCCCTCTGTGCACTTCACAACATATGTGGCATGTGCACACTTGCATGAGCATCATTAATGTGCAATCCTGCACCTATACAACAAATATATATATATGTAAAGGAGGGACACAGCATACTGCTTATGATTTGGGCTCCTTCGAGTCATTTTATGGAAGAAAATATTGCAATGCTAAACACAACTCATAAACTGCACAGACACAGTCATTTTGCAAGTTGGCAGCAATTGTAATATGTTCAGCATCATGAAATTAAAAAAAACAATAAAATGAAATTTCATAGAAAACAGAGAATCATGAAATAAAAAAATTTAAAAAAAATCATAGAAAACAGAGAATTCTCCACTGATTCAAAACCTGCTATGACATGCTGCAGGGGTGGGTGAAAGATGAAAATAGACTCAATGCAATTCACTTGCTGACTGACATTTAATGAAGGGGATACATGAATGAACACGACTATAGTCAGCACGCTTTTATGTTTATGCATCTTACCAGTTTAGGGTCCAGTTCTTCATTCAAGACAGCATCATTCTTGATCATGGCAACTCTCTGGGCAAATCGACATGTTGAGATTGATTCCTGAGGAAAGTTTGGGGGCAGGCAGTTCAATGATTATGTTTGGCATACTATACCTGAACTTGACAATGAAAGGTGAATTTCATTCAGAATTCACCTTGAATTTCTCTTCCTTTTCTTTCTTTTTTATTTTTATTTTTTGCTCTCTGCGGACCGATAAGCTATTTCCCATTCATCTCCTAATTCAGTTACATGGGGCTGTTTCTTCTCCAATAACCAATAAAAACGTTACAGGCAGCATAGACACTTCTGGTTTCTTCTGCCTCTATGTTAGTTACTCATATCATGAGAAAACTAAGAATATTCCACAAATGGCAAAAAGAAAGAAACTATGTATAAATACATATTTTAAAAAAATCATTCATGAAACATTAAAATTTTGCATGTTTTATGCAGCTGAACTTACATCAATGCTCTTCTTCTCCACAGAGCATGTTGCAATCATGGAAGTCATGCAGTTTCCTCCCAGGCTGTCTCGGAGCACCATTGTCATCATGGAGTTACGATAAGGAATGTGTGACCGCGACTTCTCCGAAAGAGCAACAATTACCTACAGTGTATAAGGAGAGAACATGTGGACATTGAGAACAGTAGCATATACTTGAGTAAATCAGAAAGGACTGTTCTTTAACATTTATTCCAAAAGACAGAAATTGCTACTCATAACACATCTTTATTTTGACTTGTATGTGTATCTGTCTCTTCTCTCACTCTTCCTGGCTAACCAAACATGAAGGAGGTAAATAGAAACAACCATAATTAGCCTCACTCCCTATTTCTTTTTATCATCATCCATTCCAACTGCCTACCATTCTCTTTCTTGTGGAATTTAGTATGCTTCATCAGACCATAGGACTATAACTCCAAATTTGGCTGACTGCACAAGGACATGAATATAAGACAGTTTGTGTTATTGCAATTGAATATGTCAGTATGTAATTGAAGTTATTGTTTTTAACACATAACTCACATACATACAGAGCAAACATTAAAATCGATACATAAAGAGACTACGACATTCACATCTGACTGTACACTCATACATATCATTTTATAGGAAGTGAAACAGCAAATGAAAAACCATGCAGACTTTTCAGTACCTGTTCTAAGCAGTGCAACGAGAGGTTGATATACTTGGCTTCCTTCAGAAGAAGTCCTGAAACACCTGTTTTCCCAACTCTCTCAGAGCTGTAACAAAACAATTCAAGCAAAGTATGAAGACAAAGTAAACCACAATGAACATAAAAAGTTCATTTGTGATGGTATAAAAATCACACAGCGGGACAAAAAAGAAAATTAAATGTACGTACATAAAGTCTGAATTCAGGGAAGACTTTTTGTTATGAAGTGAATATAAATACATGGCAGTAAACCTCCTCTATCAAAACCTGTGGATGTGACACCAATTACATCCAGCACAAGGAAACCTCACTAACAGCATATCTCCAAATCTCTCACCACCATGGAAATGTTGACGACCTGGCAAGTTATAAATCTGTACAATATGTGCACTGAGGGATCTTGAGATCACAATCCATATGTATAAAGATATACTGAGAAAATAATCATGGCCATCATGCACCTTCAAGAAGTTAATGATATTAATATTCTATACAAAGTTGAGGGGAAAGTCTTAAATTCTAGAAAGGGCACAAGTGGTGTAGGAGTGACTCACCCAGCAAGGTCAACAAGATGGATCTTGGACCTGCGAAGGGTTGCTGACCCTCCTTCTCTGATTGACAGGTGAATTGTAAAGATGCAGTGGGACCGGGTGGATGCTTGATTCATGGGGGTCTGTGAAATACAAATGGGAAAAATATTTGTCTTTCATCTTTGCTGGCGATTTCTAGGTGAAAAAGGCATACCATTAACATACAGCTAAAATGCACAAGTTTCTTTACTACATACATGTAAGTCAGACACTAGTGCAAACAAAGACAAGAGAGATGCTTCAGTTACTTACTCTAGCTCTAGGCATTTTTTGTCATCAGATATCCTACCTCAGCGATCATTCTGTTTGTGTCTCCTAAAAAGAGCCAGTTGAGGGCCTCCTCCTCACTAGATGCTTGGTGTGTCATGATGTTCTTCATGTGGATGTTACCATCACTGTCCTCCATCAATGATACCTTCCTACAGGAAACCATGGCAACAACAAAAGCAAGTTTATTCATGCTCCAGTGCCTTGATTTAGCAGATACCAGGTAACTAACTATGATATATAGATGACAAATTTGATGATCATTCCTACTCTTTCAAAATATTTCACACATTGGGGGAATTAAAAGGTTCACACAAATTCACACAAATGTATTTGCACAATGTTCATTCTGTTACTAGACAGAAATGCTACTAAAGAACTATGGCACAATTCAAACAAACATGATAAGAAAAGATCAAGTAACACTACAAGTAATTAATGTAAATAACATGATAGGGTAAAAAAAAACTCAACTTTTTCTTTATCTACCTTTTATAAGACATTAGTTTTTCACATGAACAAGATGGGACAAGATGTAATGTTCTTGTCTGTCTTTCATATTACAATTTTTCTTGATGTTGGTCTGCAGTTAACTGATATGACAAGAGAAAAGAAACCTATCACAGAAAAAAAAATAATAAATCACTTACGGTAAATCTTCCAGTTTTGCAGCCTCATGTTTGGGGTCCAACAGATCATAGCCACACTCATTGTACAGTTCCAAGTACGAAATGTATGTTGTATACACATACTCAGGATTCTCGACAAAGAAAGAAAGAAAAAAGAAAATTGAAACCAGGAGGAGACCTGAATTTCAAAATACCCAAAGTTCATAGAAAAAGAAAAAGAAAACACACACAAAAGAAACCTTTCTGATCCAGACAAGAGAGTATGTATCATGGATATAATAACCTAAGACAAATCAATGATTTTTTTTATTTTTTTTTTTTTCAGGACAAACCCAGCTGATTCAAAATCATTGTCAAGTGACCTTTACAATATCATCATGTATGTCACTGAAAGGTATAAATAAGTATAAATAAAGTATAAATGTAGAGTACATGCTTTTAGCTGCATTTTGCTCCTGTTCAGGCTCATATTCAATGGAAGGGACGTAATGGTCAAGAGATTATTGACCTAAAAAAAAAAACTGCTTATGGAACAGCACTGTGAAGTGCAGCTCAACAAAAAGTTTGACACCTATTTAAGCTACTGCAAAACTACATTACAGGATCTTCATAGCTGACGGAGTTTACTTTAGTAGAACTATGGTTACCCTCGAGAATAAACCATGACAGAAGTAAACATCTGACCAGATTTTATTTCCCACCATTGTTATGGTAATATGTAAGGCATTTTCTTGATTATAAACCTTGTATCTTATTGCTACCCTGTGACAAAGAATAACAATTATAATTTCCTTTTGGTGCTATGACTGTGAAGTCATTATTCTCTGTTTAGAAATATCTGCTACAAACAAAATCAATTGAAAACACACACACACACACACACACACACATATATACTTACAATGTATTTTCTAATCAGGAAAGTCTGCTACAACCAGAATGAAGCAGGCACACAAACATGAATATGAAACTCTTACCTTGGCATACTGCTGGAAGAGATAACTCAGTGTGCGTGGGATGATTCCTCTGTCAATGTATCGCTCAGCTCCTCCTGTGATGGTGAAGGTTTTACCACTCCCCGTCTGAGTGAGTGAGAATAAATCACACAAGAAAGATACTTGGAGATACTAGTCACAACTCCAATGATACATTGTGCACTCTGTGGATTCAGAACAGTACATTTAGCAACCAACTGGAATTTATATACCTTAAGCGCAAAAATTTTTGTGGTACATTAATTTTCGCATATTTGGGCTACTTCCGCCTAGCGTGAATTCTAAACCTGCAAAAATATCTTCACAATTTTTTTTTTGGCCCATTTTGATTGGGTTGACACCTGCGCAGAACGAACTCAAGAACCCACTAATACATTTTTGAGCGACTCAGTGCCAAAAAAAAAAAAAAAAAAAAATCATGTGAAAATATTGATGTTTACGGTATATGGAGATGAAAAAAATAAATAAATGTAATACTCTGTGATGGTAAGACTTCAATACAACTGGAACCACCATTATGTATGATATGATATGCCAACAAAGAATTAAAATCACTGCAGTATGAACATAATTTCTCAGAGAAAATGACAGCACTCACCTGGCCATAGGCAAATATTGTTCCATTATATCCAAGAAGAGCACTGCATACAGACATGAGAGAATTACTAGAACATAACCACATTTTAGTTTAAGATGAGCCATTTAGTCATTAACAGTGCCACATATCTTAAGACACAATATACACATGACTTTGTAAAGTTTTCAAATGTGTATCATTTCAAGGTAAATGAGAAAATCTTGCATGGTAGTTTATAGCTCTTGTTATATCTGATTGTTTTCATAAAGTATAATATTTACTGTTATTATTAGTAGTTGTACTAGCAGTATTATTGCAATGAGTGTAGTTGAAATCTTTCAATTACAATCAGCATTATTATAAGCTTTTTGGCAATCATAATCTATGTAAGCACAAGCCACTGATTTTGTTGTTTCTTCTTAACAATAGACAGCAGAGTACTCTCAATTAGGAAAAAATTCAAAAATTGCCAGAGAGATGAGTAGAGTGACCTATGGTGATCTATAGATGACAGACTTAAATCTTTCTCACAAGGTGTTTCCAAAAATTGTTGATATAAATTTACTACTACAATGTATGTTAGTCACATATTTTTTAGTTTATCAATATCATCATCCCTGCCAATTTCAGACATAACAGTTATCATATATCCCTGACCAATGTCAAAATATATCTGCCAAGATACCATGTAAATACAATTTTCCATCACTACAGTATGCTAATGCAAATATGAAAACAAAAAGTAATCTGCAATATTCAACATAATAATAACAGTAACATAATAATAACAATCACATTGGCAAGCATGACATGGTAAGCAAGACTGCATGGACAATGTTTACTGAAGAATGACTGAAAAGCTTTAAGGATAGAGATCAATACTGTAACATAAGTTTGTGGCAATATAAAGTTTGCCAACTTACTTGTCGACAACATCTCGTGCCACATATTCAAAGATTTCATCCTGCTTGGTCTTCTGGTTGAACACCCGCTCAAATCGAAATGCGTACTCTTCCTTTTTGTTATTTATGAAACCCGATGCCTGGTCTCGTGGAACAAGAAATGACAGCCTTGATGGCTGTTCATCTTCATCCTCTTCAATTTCATAGATCTTTGAACAAATGAAAAAGCAATGCTTAATCAATATTCAACGACAATTTAAACACAATTTACATAAGATTTGATTTCTCTGCCATGTCCTCTTGTGCATTCATTTGTCAAACCCAAGTAAGTCAGGCACTATTTTTTTATCATATCTGCAAATATTCCTCACCAGCGTATGTAAGCTCATGGAACACATATTAGGCAGTCACCTGGTGAAGCATCTCTGTTCAAACTCGATCATTACCTATTATCAACATGCTTTCAGACAGGGAAGATCATGCAACCCCCATGAGGCCCCAACTAGTTGCCTACATTTCATGGTCTTGCCATAAACCACAACAACAACACTTTGTGACCTTTAACAATGCAGCTCCGATCCTGTGAACTCCCGATTATTCAAGATGGCTGTCAGTGAAAGACGACGTACTGTTCACATACACTGCATATAAATCTTCGTTTTCGGTAAGTTGTGAATTGTGACATTGTGTAGGCTATGCCAATTTCGATAACATAGACATGAAGTCTAATTAATGAAGATTGTCTTTAACGAGTTTGAGGTGATAAAAATGATGTCAAGTATCAAAACTCAATGCGATCTACACGTTCGATTTGTGTTCGCTTTGTTGTTGGGCACCATCCTGGTATAGGCTACAGCCCTGTCGCGTTTTCACAGCGACTGGGCTGTGTATTGGTTTAAGTTAGAAATAGATATAGACTACTTGATTACCAACTGTCAGAACACAGCACTTTTCATGATAGAATCCCAAGTCTGAAAAAGGTGTCATCTGCTAATCTAATGCTACGATTCTTCTTCTTCTTTCAATAAAGTATTGTCGTGTATCAGCATAGGTCAACTGATTGTTTGATAGAAGAGACTTTCACTTTCACTAGATCTAGTTTCAGTTATTATTCTTTTTTTTTTTTTACAAAATTCAATTTCCAAACTTTTATTTTTAGACGACTTTAAAAATGCATCGTTTTATTTGAGACACCCTGTCCATATATAGCTATTTTACAGAGTAAAGTCACAAAGAGTGACTTATTAAAATCATCAGTGCAAACGCAAGCTGGTCGGCACACCACACTGACTGTTGCACATCATGACATAGCACAGCCGTTTATTGCGCCAGCCAGCGAGGATACGATCGGCTCAACCCGGGCAACTTCGGGGACTACAGCCGTCCGACCCTGCTGATGGCCGTAGGTAGGAGCTAGAAATAATGAGTCATACGTACCCCTGTCTTCGCCTTAGTAGGCTTAACTCTGCAAAAGATCTTTATTCCCTGCTTGACCATATCACTTTGTAGACACTTACTGCTTAATTTATGTACTAAGCAGGAGCAGATTTTGCTCAAACAAAGTAGACAACTGTGAAATACAGAGTCTTGCCAACGGTATACAAAGTTTCTTTTCCGGAGAATCTTAGTACATTTGTCAGTTTGATTTTTGTCGATTAATAACTAGTTTATTTGTAGTTAAATAAAATTTGCAGCATTCTAAAAAATTAACAAGTATAATGAAATTTAATTTTGTATCGGATATTCTTACAAATATTTAAAATTTAAGCTATTTTTTTCGACAAGCGCCTTACTCCGGCAACGTGAGCAGACTTTGTATTTTGCACTGCACTGGTACCACATACTTAAATACATGTAGGGTTCTACTGTTTATTGTATCAGCACTGAATTATGCTACGCGCCAGATCAGACCTATTCGAGTCGACGTGCTAGCTGCGAAATGCGTGGATCGTGACCGTGCCTGTCGATTGTAGTATTGGTGATTATGATTGTATTTATTGTTTTAATTTATCTATTTATTAATCTTGTTTTCACAAGGTGACTCCTTCTTCAAGCTTCATTGAATTGAACACTGTGTTGATAACTTGTCTTGAGTTAATTGAGTGTTGACTGTCACTGTTGTTCGAGTTGCTGTTGGCAGTGTTGCCATCAATCATGTTGATGTTGTTGGTGATGCATGCTGCTATCACGACTAGAATTGTAAAAAAAAATCAGGCATTTTTTTTAATGGTTCTTTTATGCTTTTTCACCCTCCAGACTTCAATTTCAGACATGAGATGTGTGTAAATTTTAATTGATAAAGTTTCGGCCTACTCTACTTTCTTTACCATCTGTAAACAATGGTAAACTTTACAGGATATCCAAGAAGAAGTACAAGCAAGTGTTCAACACTGCAGTGTCCAGTGACAGTGTTTCAACAAGCAGTATTTGCTTCAAGCCATCAAGGCAAACTGCAGTGTAGATTAAATTTAATTTATAAACTGCCATTCTTCAATCATGTAACCATGGTAACTGTTAGATCTAAATTAATTTTAACACTTAATGCTAAGGTTGAATGGGGGGGGGGGGGGGGTTACAGGGAATTGTAGAATGTAGAATGTTACTTTCTCACTTGAGTATGAATATGGTCAAATGATGGTTGGACCTACGAACTCAAGACCGCTTTTTGATTAAAAAGCCTTGTAGCCCTGTTTTATCTTACATTTAGAAAATATTCCTCAGTTTCACCCTAACTTCATTTCTCTATGGCAGAAAATACCGCAGATTCGTATCACTGGTTCAGATTGTTGACTCGTAATATGTATCATGCACAAGGAAGCCTTGGTGACAAACGTGTGTGACAATTTCTACTGAGTGCCGGTGCATGCTCATCATTCCAACCGACCGCCTGTTCTCTATCATAGATAAAGCGCATATCATAAATCTAATGAATGGCAAAGACATGTTAATATCAGTTATGAGTATTAACTAATGAGGATTTTCTTCAATTCTTTTTCCTCTTTTTTCCTGAGGTTATTTACCTGTTCCTCCTCGTTTCTTTTGATTTGTACTTGTGTTTCAATATCAGCATATTGCGGCCCGTCCCACGCATACATTTTTTTTTTTTTTTTTAATATGCAACAAAGCAACTGTGCGAAGGTGGTTGATCTCAAAATAGGTGATCGATGAGTAGTAGACTTAATGGTATACTTGGGTGTAGAAACTGGAAGCAAAGCTCCCTCATTTTGTCCCGTCTCAGGTAGGGTTCAGACTTGAATGTTATCATGTATCATAGAAATTTTGAACACAAATATATCACTATCTGCAGAATCCAGATCTTTGTTGGATACTGGTATTATTCACTTTTGTTGTATTGTATGTTTTGTTTTGCACATTTTTATTAAAGGCAAGTGTTTCCTGTGAGTGGATTTGTTCAAATCATATTGTAATTGTCATATCAGCATATTTGTCACAGTGGTTTACTGAAGAATGTGTACAGCACACTGAATATGTATGCAAAATCATTTTCACATGGAATGCTATCTTTTGTTATTTATCTGCAGGATCATGACAAGGCTGCTGATACCTGCAGGGTGCAACGTTTTCCTGAGCGTGGAATGCATTTTTTCTTCAAAATGAGTCAAAGAGTGGAGCATGTACATGTTTGGAGGAGGAATGAAGCAATGACACTTCTTCAAGGAGCTAAAAACTATCGACTTCCTGTACTGATCACATGTGTGTTTGTCTTAGCACAATGTCGGGCTGGAAATGTCAATCCCAGAGTAGAAGTTTATGTGCCAAATTACAAATACTATCATAATGCGTCCTCAATAGGAAACTTTGTAACAAATCTTGCTGTCAAATACCCAAATTACTTCAGGTTAGACTATGGTTTTAAATCACGCTTGAATGTCCCACAGTATGTCTTGCACATGACAAATTTCTCCAGCACAAGAACTTCTTACGGATCTCATGCACATGGTGTGGCAAATTTTAAGCCCCGCCTCCTTCTGTCATTTGGGGAACATGCGCGGGAGTTCTTCCCAGTGGAAAGTCTCATCCACCTCCTGGAGAAGATAGTACGGGGACTGAGAGCCCCTCTAAATAGTGCGGAGGACCTCTACTCGAGGCATATTCTGTCACAGCTCGATGTGTTCATCATAGCGTTTGCCAATCCGGATGGTCGACACCACATCGAGAAGACTCGGAACTACTGCTGGAGGGGCACGAGTAGTGGTGTTGACCTGGACCGGAACTTTCAGTGGAATTTTGGAGGTCGTGGAAGTTCTAGTGATCCTTCTGATGAAGAATACAGAGGGCCCTTCCCTCACTCTGGTAGGTTTTCTTTCTGTAACTGCATTTTTACAGTGCTGGATGACAAATTTATTTGCCAATGTTTGTCAACATTTGACAACCTTTACAGTGGGAGTTTATCTAGGAGTTCTTGCATAGCTCTGTAAATATATGATGAAAAAGTGAATGAGAATCATACCTTTCATCTCTCTCTCTCTTCCAACAACCTCAGAACTGCAATTTGTAAGTGTGCATAGAATTGTATAACTTGTATCAGTTTGATGCATTTGTGTCATTTCATTTTGTACAAGTAGGGCCATCTGAAAAAAAAAAGAAGAAAAAATGAGTGAAACAAAGAGAGAGAGAGAGGCTTACATCTATGTTATATTTTGCATTCTAGATACTGTCATGTCCATTAAACCATATTATGAGAACCGAGTGTAAGTTGATCATGTTTGTCAAATTGAATTCAGTATATAATGATGAAAAAAAAAGTAAACAAAAATGTGTTTGCCTTTCTTATTTCTTTCTCTCCCTAGAGCCTGAAAGCCAAGTATACCTAGAGCTGTTTAACATGTATCAGTTTGATGCATTTGTTTCATTTCACTTTGTTCAAGTAAGGCTATCTGAGGGGGAAAAAGAAGAAAAAAAAATGAGTAAAACAAAGAGAGGGAGAGAGGCTTACATCAATGTTATCTTTTGCAGTCTGTCCATTAAAACATGAGATCAGAGTGTAAGTTGATCATAGTTGTCAAATTGAATTTGGCATATATGTGTATATATTGATGACTGAAGTATTAAAGAGTTTCTGCCTTTCTTGTATCTTTCTCTTCCTAGAACCTGAAAGCCAAGTATACCTAGAGCTGTCTAACATCTATCAGTTTGATGCATTTGTCTCATTTCATTCCGGAATCCAGCAAATTTATATACCATATGCTGGTAAGTACAGTGTAGAAATGCAGAAATATAGGGATAACTTTTGCAATTAACAATGTTTGTGAAAGCATAGATTTCAAATAATTAATTCTTAAATGTCAAACCTATCTATCCTTTTCAGTTTATAGGCAGGAGTAGATATTGATAGCAAAATGTTGAAAATTGAACTACATGTATATATCACTAAGAACCAGGACAATGTTTGAGCAGTTTAGTATGACTATAACAGCCGCACTTAATGTAGTCAGGCTAGTTTTATATTTCTATAAATTTGGCCATTTTTATGACATTTCCAGATGCACCTTTAAATTGTTATCTTACTATGCATGCTGTCAGAGAATTCATATCAATCTACTTACTTCAATGAATCTTAATCTGATGATTCAGCATTGAATTTCTGCATACATTAACAATCAACTCTTGAGTGTACTTTTGGAATTTTGAAAGAAGTCATGGCAATACTTTGAATTTTCAGTTGTTTTGACCCTCTGCAAGTAGGAAACCACTGAATATGATTTTTCATTATTTTTTTTTTTCAATTCAAATACAGTCTGTATTTGGAGCATAAATTTCTAAGATATATGAAATGTTGATAAAAGGAGAAATGCACATTATTCCTTCAATTCCTTTCTCTCTTTATTTTTCCAGATTCTGCCTCCAGGAAGTCCAAGAGGGTTCCTAGTAACAGCGCCCGCCAGCTAGCCCTAGCTGAGGCAATGGCTGTGGCAGGGGGCTCATCCTTCAAGTATGGTGTGGGCTACAACCTGTGCGAATATCCAGCAGATGGGACAATCTATGATTACATGGCAGGAGTAAAAAAGGTGAGGTCTTGTTAACCATCCAATCATCACATGGACGCTTTTTCATTTTTGTTTTGTTTGTTTTTGTTATTGCTTTTTGTGTTGTGTGTGTGTGTGTGTGTGTGTGTGTGTGTGTGTTTTTTAGATGACGCTCAAGAGTATGACTGTTTGTACAAGCCTAGATGCACACTGATTGATGACTTGACATTTGACAGACTTGTACAAATAGAAAGAAATAGTTATAATAATGATAGTAATAATGGGGGAAATTGCCTTTGTTTGTATGTTTGGCTGTTGAAGGTGATGATGGTATCTTTTCCCCACAGTTTGAAGTACTCTGCCAACTCCAGATATTATGCTATGGATGTCACCTGTTTTTGGATTTACATTTTCCAGATGATGCATTTACAAACAAGTTCAGATACAGATGGCAATAATAAGCTGTTTTTAAATGGAGGTAGGGAAGTTCACAGGCAAGAATATAGTGCATTTTAGCAACTGAACAAGTGCATGGTGGCACGGCTGATTTCATAAAGTAGCCTTGTAAATGTGTTATATTAACAATTTTCACAAAAACATACTGTAGCATGATTTCTTTTGCGTCAAAATTATACTCTTTTGATTTTGATTTTTATAGTTTCAGACCAAAGTATAAGAAATGTTTTGAATTAATGTGATATTACAAGGAGAACAGAATAACAGATTAGATCAAATCTTTCTTGACATTGTACTCTCCTAGATTCCATTTTCACTCAATGTGGAGCTGTGGGGAGCAGGAGACATCAAAGACAAACAATGTTTTGACCTATTCAATCCACAGAGTGAGATGTTAGAGGTAAGTTACTACACTATGTATATTGCATCAATATGCACACCCATTGTTGTCCATAGTGAGGTGATACGCTAGCAGTGTATCACTTATTGTATTTGTAAGGAATCTTTCTTCTCTTTTCTTCTTATCCTTTCTGGCAAATTTGTAGGCATTATATCTCAACAGTTAAATGACCAATTAACATGAAATTTTCCATGGTGATATTGTTTGGCAATGTCTTCCCAATGTAATCTTTTTCAAACTATCACTCATGCATGACATCATCTAGGTGCCATTTAATTATCAAATGATCGATCATATCTTGCTAACCGTGTGTGATTTCTTCATCATTTTCAGGAGGCATAAACTTCAAGTCACATGTAATGGTATTGCATAATAGTTACCAGTCAGGCTGTTATGACAAGTACGGTGATATGCACATGTCATGATTTAAAAATGCTCAAAATGACCCTTTGAAAAAATTTAGTGTATGTTTCAGACAAATTTAAGCATTTTAAAAATGTCTGTGCCAATTTCAAAGGTGGCAATTACTGTCAACTGTAATCTAATCCAGCGTATCACCTAACTCATCCCATTGACAAGTTCCATATTTTGTTTATCTTGTCATAGCGTGAGCTTATTGATATGATTTGTGTGCTTGGGCGGCACATTTCATAGAAAACCTGCCTGTGAGGAACCTGGACAGTGTTAATGTTTTTTTTTCAAAATCTGTGCTTAAGAAAGAAAGGGAAAGAAATTGAAAGGATATGAATTTACAATCATTGCATGTCACATTTTGACTCTGAGAGTCAAAATGTTGTCTTATAATGCATAGCAAAAACAAACTAACAAACAAACAAACAAACAAACAAATAAACAAATGTCGTAACTACCAATCCACATTACTGATTAAAGGCAGCTTTTATTCTATTGTGCTCATGCTCTCTGAACATGTCAGGGTGTTGAAGCAGCTGAGTCTTCATGAAAATACTAACAAAATCTCTAAGATCAACTCCTGTTCATTTGCCAACAAGGTGGAAACTAGCATTTACAAAACATTTGAAACCCGTTTGCAGTGGTCTCTTTTGAAATACTCATCTGTTGTCAAACTTTTCCGCAAGTGTCAAGATGAAGTCATTTTTAGTCATTAACCTGTTTCCCAATGTCAACACCATACACATAATTTTCTGCAATTTGCATCAATGGCAGTCTGCAGTGGAAGAAGTCATACCTGTCTTTGATGCCCTCTTCAACCACATACTCAAGTGGAAGCAGATAGAGCTACATGAACAGTACCATAGAAATTCGGTAAGTCTGTTAAGATGGTAGAATTTGTTCTTAGCTATGCAACTTATCAGCTTACTCTGCAGTACCCTCATGGGGAGTATTGGGTTCCAGTATAGGATTTTTTCCCCTAAAAGTCAGATATTATTCTCCTGTGATGTTGTTTTAGTGTTGTTGTTGTTGCTGTTGTCGTCATCATTGTTGTTGTTGTTGTAAATATGCAGTGATACGAGTTTATAGGAATAAATGTAACTGTATATTTAGTGAAAAATTGCTTTCAAAGTGGACACGCAGAAAAAAAAAACAATTATCTGATGTCCTGAAGAATTATTATATTATTGATATTTCAAGTCAATATGTTGAACTGACAGTGATGTTTATGAGATCACAGAGAAATGAATGGTATTTAGTCAACCTGTAAACCATTAGAGTTATTGTATTTGTGTGATGGAAAGGGAATGAGAATACAATATGATGACATAAATGGTATCCAGGGGTACCAAATAAAAATCAGCCATTTTGTTGAATTATCTTTTTTTTTTAAGGTTGTACCCTAGGTTGTTAAAAAGTGGAAATTATTTTGGTGCTGGTGCTAGCACGCGCTAGCCACTGCACTGAAGCACATGCTATTGCTAGCACAGCGTACCATGCATCCATATAACATGCAGTGGCATGGGAATGACTATGTACACGCACACACAGTGCATACATTTCTCTGCGGCTATCCTCGAGTGGATGTGAGGTGGCGCTACACAACGTGGTACCCTGCGGTACCGCGTGATGCATCATATGATACCGTACTCAAATGATTTTTGTGATGTCTTCTACTAATCAGTCAGGCAACAGACCATTTCTGTAATCCTTTACAGTTGATGGATGTTTCTTTTCCTCTAGTCTAGTAACGAAGCACTATGTTCTCCTGTTTCCTCCCTTGAAGTTCCATAGGCAGGGATTCACTTACTTGTTGCTAGGTAGGGCAAGCCTTGTGGCAAGCTTTGTGGTTGTTAAGGGCAACTTTTGTGAACAAAGCATGCATAAAATCTGAATACATTGCAGAACTGGTCTATTGCCCGTTCATTGTCAAGATTAGTTCTGTGTGTGTTAGTATGCATATTTGATGTTTGAGTATTATATGAATGGTGTAGGTATTGAAAAGTCTCCTTTCCGTATTCTGTTTCCACTCACCCCCACATCAGCAGACTGATTTGTATATTCCGCGGAGCTACATCATTCCTTTTCTACTGTGCGTGTGTGTCTTCTTGGCAATATTCTGTCGGCAAGTCCCGTGTGCCTTTAACCCACGCTACTTTTCGCGCAAACGTGTGGTGAGTCTGCGATCCCTGAGCTCCACCTTTACAGTCAGTGGCATCAAAATCACATGACAGGAGACGTAACAGGGTGGAGATAAGCCCGTCTTATAAAATGCTTTGTAATGGGTGCCTGGGTAAGTTTTGCTGGAGAAGGGAGGTCGTATCAAGCCTTTCTTGCATCAATGTCTTTCAAACGCTGGCAGTAGCATGATTCAATCCTTGGAGTTTGACACAAAGTGAAAGTGTGAGAGCAAATAGTGAGAGAGAGTCCAGAGCTAGGAAGAATGGAGAGACCATATTCAGAGAATAAAGAAGATGGAGTGCTATTCTTTTGATGCTACCCTGTTTATTTTAACAGATCATATAATGCTCTTTATTTTATAGATAATGTGCACATTCAGGTGATTGTTTCTTGTACCAATGTATGCCTTAACATGGATGCAAAAGTGAAAAGCAGATGTTTTGATGTGAAAATCATTGTTTTGCATGATGTGATAGGCTGTATAAGATATTACAGGGCTAAGTGTTAATTCCTTTATTATGGGATCAACATCAAATGCTGATGCTGTGTCATGCATTCAGTCACAGGGTGACGTTAAATTGTAGAAAGATATTTTACATTCAGTATTTTGTCAAACTTGTTTATAGTACTGATATAAATCTGTTATATTTATGAATGAAAAATATGTGATGGACCACACTTTTTCTCCTTACACTCCATTCTTTGGTTATGTTTGATTGTTTTGTGACATTGAATTTGAGCTGCACTCTGTTTGTATGTATTTTTGATAGTCACAATCTTTTCTTTCTTTCTTTTTTCCACGCTGATACAAATGTAGATGTTTCATATTCTTTCATAAAATCACCCTGAAAGCTTGCAATGTAACTTTCAACAGGTTGCTCTCATATGTAACATGTATAGGTACTTGAGATCTCAGACAGTAAAGTAGTTGACCATGCCCAATTGTTTTGGAATTCATTGGAATAAGCCTAAAAGCCATCATAAAAAGCAACAATCCTGTCATCAATCACAACTAGATGCACATCAGTAGTTTCATCTGAAATGTGATGCTTGCTGTTTTATTACCCAATTTAGGGTTGCCAATTAGTAATTTTTCTTTTCTCTTTTTTTTCCCAAGATTTTTTTGTCTTTTCTTCATCCCAAAAGGACAAACTACAGTTATTGAAGAAAGCTGCTTTGTATAATGTGCAATTATCCTTCTTTTTTTTTTTTTTTTTGAAC
Source organism: Diadema setosum (assembly GCF_964275005.1). Taxonomy (NCBI): domain Eukaryota; kingdom Metazoa; phylum Echinodermata; class Echinoidea; order Diadematoida; family Diadematidae; genus Diadema; species Diadema setosum. The sequence goes on from NC_092685.1 coordinate 8,734,263, forward strand.
TGGACTGTGTCAGGGTTTTTTCTCCCCCTGAGACTAATGCATGAGTGATATTGTGCATGTGTATGTTGGGATGGTCTCCATAGTGTGACAGCTTAGCAAACATCATTTTGGTGCAGATTTGGTTGATATTAGGAGATCTTGCTGGTCTTGCACCATCTGTGTGCAGGCTTAACCGCCCCCCCCCCCCCCCCCCCCCGATGTTCCCCTCAGACACAATTACTACAAGCCAGATTATTGGTCACCACCACAGAGATTTCATGCATTCATTCCATCCTTGTTTTGTTGAATGATAGTAGAAAGATGATTTACGTGCACAGAACAGGAGTTATCTATAGTGGTTGCCATTTTGTTTTCATCATTTTATGCACTGCACAGTGTAATCAATTTGCTTGGTGGAAGCTAATTTAATGGTAGATGGAAGATGTTGCTTCATTGATGCACACAAATGATGAATATGCTTAAACTCATTTACAGCTATCTTCTTTTTAGTCTCTTCAAACATTCCATGAAGCATGTTATCAAACATTTAGATGAGCTTAGCATTGAAAGCAGCAAATTTGTCACATGAGCTCGCAAGAAGCACCTGATATGCTTCATAAAACTCAAAGTAGAATGGCAGTTTGTATTTTGACTATTGAATTTTAAGACATAAGAATTGGTGATAATATATCTGATGATGAATTTATGTGATTGTAATGTCACCAAGTAGCAAGGTCCTCAAATTATTAAATCCTTAAATTACAAATGTATCTGACCCAAATGTGGGTATATCTGTGTGGATATTGATGCTGAGAGTTAGTGAAGGATATGCCTGATGATGCTCTTCCAAATCATGTTTTAACATACCCATTTTGCAGCTCTGCTCTATTTGTAGTTGTCAGCCCTAATGGAGTTAGCGCCCATATCTCAAGTTCAGACGTACCAAACCGCATTAAATTTGCACAGAATACTGTATTCTCCCATTTGTATCAAGTCTTTCGTATTGATTTGAGCTACTCGGATTATGGAATGTGTAAATTCTGCTTCGCATTTTAGGTGGCAGTGCTGCAGACCATAACAGTAATGCACTGTCACAGTCAACTGAAAGAGGATGCAGGGTACAGACTAATGTAACCCTTGTGTTACATGAAGCACCGATGCCAAATATTGAAACTCAATCAATACTTTCTCTCATACAGTTTGATTGAAAGTTTCACAAAGTACGTTATACAGAAATGAAGATATTTTCTGCAAGTTTGGCACAGTTTGGTTGAGCTGAACTCAGATATCCGCTTGAATATGAAATTGCTTCAGCATCCAGTTGTTTTGCATGCAACCATGTTTAGACATTTTTTTTTTTTGATACACATTATACTGACTGTAATATATATGGTGCTGTACATCATGCGTTTACGTCAGGACCTGTCTTGAATCTGTAGGACAGGATGTAATGATTGTCTGTTGGAGAAGGAGATGATATTGTTATAGTTGATGAGAAATTCTTATGTACTACTGATCATGTAAAATGTTCAAGTAAAAAAAAGGAACAACAAGAACCTTGCCAAAGTCTATATTTGCTGTAAAGTATGAGGACGTGAAGACAAGCAAGGTTAATCGTTGTTAAAGAAAAATACAGTAGTGATCTAATTTCAACATTATGGTTTTCAGAACTTGTTCACTGTAAACCATACAGGGACAAACCTGTGTCATCGTATTAAGAGCTCAAAAAAAAAGGCAAAGTTTCTCTCTCTCTCTCTCTCTCTCTCAGGTAATGCCTTCACAAAACTATATGCAGAATTTGAATACAGTAGAACCACCATAGCAAAGAGCTGTGCAAGGCTTGAAAATGTATATTCTGCATATGATGTGAGGATCCCTGTTATATTAATTGGTCCTGACCTATGGTGATAGGATGGTGTAGAAAAGCCTTTTCTTTGAATTTTGAGGCAAAGGTTCTGACGGTTGAAGAGCAAAGTCAAGTTTTGACATTCTAAATTGTTAAATAACAAGGGGAAAAGAGTACTGTATACTATAAAGTAATATAACAGAGCTACACTAAGAGAGATTCAGCTTAAATTGTATGATTCTATTGGATGAGTATTTTCCAAAACATGATGATCTGATCTGATCTGATCTGATCTGATATGATACGATACGATATGATACGATGCGATACGATATGATATGATATGTGCGATGATATGTGATATTATGTGATGTGATATGATATGGCTTGACATGAGGATGAAATCAAAGGTTGAGTTGAAGTGTTTGAGTGCATTAGCTCACTGGATGAAAGTGCATTCACTCAATTAAATACATGCACTGCTACAAACACGTAATGCATGTTAGTTTTTACCTTTCAGAAGTGTAGCACATAAGATGAGCTTTTATTGGTAGGATGTCTGAAATAAGAAAGTCCAAGAGAAAGAAGATTGTTCATGTTTGTAAATGTATTGTTGAACTGGAAAGTTTTGATGTAGATCAGGATATATGAAACATGAACAAGCGAAGAAAGATTTCTCACATCATGTTTTTTTTTTCTTACACAGCTACACTTGTCATAACATCTACTTCACTTCCTATTTGTTATATTATTTTGTAAGGTTTGTTCAAGGAATTAGAGGTCACATACCATCAAGAGTTGTCAAAGTGTACACAAATGCATATCCATCATGCCACAATCTTTTTCATTGATGCACTATAGATATATAATCCATATACATTGTATTGTTTTAGCATTTGAAATTTTCTTGGATGAATAAGTGTGTACTGCCGTCAGATTTTAAGAGTTTGTTAGAGTGCAGAGCACCTTGATGTCGGAGGGGAAAAACCCTTACAGATGTAATCATTAATGTCACGAATGTCATTTCACCAATGCAATTCCTATTTTTAGGGATGGACATAGTACTGTACTGCGCTTTGATATAGTATCCCATGTAGAAACATATTGTGTATACCGGGTGTCCCGAAAAAAGCGGAACTGTGGATTTTCAGTACCTTGTGTTCTAAAAGTTATATATTTTTTGACGTCATTAGAAAGAGCATCTTCCGCAGAAGACAATGATACCAAAATCATTAAATTTGGTTCAGTACTTTTTATTCTACGCCAATTTCTGTAAATGCAGTTATTTTCAAATTTCGCCGGATTGTGAGATAATAATTTGGGTGCGACGAGCGTTCCATAAGGTGAATTTTGTAAGCTCGTTGATTCATGTCAACAAAAGATACAGCTTTCACATTGGGCGCGCACACACAGACACACACACACACACACACACACTGTTTTTCCTGGCCCGCGCCCATTGTGAAAGCTGTATCGTTTGTTGACATAGATCACCGAGCTTACACAATATTCACCGTATGGATCGCGTGTCGCGCTCAAATTATTATCTCATAAGTCGCAAAAATCCAGCGAAATTTGAAAATGACTGTATTTACAGAAATAGGCATAGAATAAAAAGTGCTGAACCAAATTTAATGATTTTGGTATCATTGTCTTCTGCGGAAGATGCTCTTTCTAATGACGTCAAAAAACTATATCACTTTTAAAACGCAAGGTACTGAAAATCCACCGTTCCGCTTTTTTTGCGACACCCGGTATTGTATCGACCAAGAAACATTTAATGAAGACAGTTTCATAACATAAACTGTGAACGTGTCCTTACAGAAGGTGGTATTTTTGTATCGGTACTACATGGCATTGTACAAAGTTGTTTGCTTTGGAGGAGACTGTGCAATTGAATTTGATTCCTCAGTTTGTAATGATAAACCTGTTTGGATGACTATGAGACTTTGTAAATAAAATGAAGAGAAAGTTTGCTTGTTTCTTCCACCGACTACCAAAATGAAGTCTGAGTGATTGCAATATATGGAGTGTCTTAAAACATGATGACCTTGCTGAGAAGATGTGAGAAAAATTTCATTTTTCTTTTTGTTGATTGTTTATCTTATTTATTTTTGTGTATATGAAGCGTGTGTGCATTGTAATAGCAGAAATTAACAGACATAGCCAAAGAATGTGGAAAGATGAACAAGATGAGTGGTGTGTACTATACTGTCGTGATGGACATCTGTGCAGCTATGATGATGGATAGGCTAGCCAAGAAATAATATAAAAAGCCATGCATGTGCCCTTCAGTGAATACATATACAATGTAGTACTATTGTATTTTGAATCGGGTCACCTCTGTCCATAGTTTTAACCAGAAACTCTCAAGGCAAGGTATTTTGTGCAGTGTATACTATTTAGTGATTCAGTTACACGATCTAGAATTGTTTCAAGAGTGCTTTGTCATTTGGTTTTCAACAAACTTTTATGGAATCCTGTTGGGGAAGAATTTTCAAAGTCTTTTATTGAATGAATGCTCTCCAGGGTTACTTGTGACTGGTTACTTTGTTGTGCTAGATAGCAAACAAGCAAAAGCATCCATTCTAGCAGAAGAAAATGAAGTGGATCGCGCCAGGAAGTTTGTTCAGTGAAGCAAGGAGACACCAATGTGACAAGTGGCGAACTGGAACAGGTGTATTATTGCCTGTCGCCCTCTGGCGTTCATTGTATACTTCATCTGATATAAAAATAGCAGAGACAACAAAGCATACTATTGTTCCGACTCACACATCCATTTGTACACAAGGATCGACTCTTTCGTTCGCTTGCATTGTCTTACCCTGAGACCAAAGGTGTAGGTTGGTTGGTTGGTTTGTTTGTTTGTTTGTTTGTTTGTTTGTTTGTTTGTTGGGGTTTTTTGTTCGTTTGTTTGTTCGTTTGTTCGTTGTTCGTTTGTTTGTTTGTTTGTTTGTTTGGTAATGTGGTTAGGTAGTGTACTATCATACATGAGGTGACTGTGCATAGTTTACTATTTGACGATGAAATAAACACTCAGCATTAATGCTTGTTTTGTTTTTCAAAGTATTGTATTTGAAATATTATGATGTATTACGTGTACAGGTGAATATATGCCTGATGTAGAATAATAAATATCCCAGTGGAGGGAAAAAAAAAATAATGCTTCAAAATACACGTAGTCCCAAAATGTGAGTTAGGGATAGAAGCAACCAATGTAATAATTTGAATTACACAGTAGTTTAATCAATGTTAAGTATTGTTAAATATACAAAATGTGAACATAAAATTATTGTTATAATAAAAATGTTCCAGACTAAACCGTCTACAGTTAAGTTTTATTGAGCAAAATAGTAATACCTCCTTATATTTTACGTTCTATCGCAAAATTCTCATATGGTGGGATGTTCTGTAAGAAAACTGACCTACACCTATGCATCAAATGTGATATCTTGAAAATTTTTTAAATCACTGCTCCCAAAGGTAAACAGCACCTTTAAGCAGATCTTGTTTTGTTAATTCAACTATACAACGTAGTAAATGCATGCCTACTAGAATATTACTCTTCAAGCGAACGAAATGCAAAAGTTTTTTTTTTTCTTCTTTTAACCTGCTTTGCCGTGAAGATCTGTGCTTGATAGTTTGTCTGCTTGTAAATGGCGTGTATTTTGACTTGTGAAAAATCATGATGCAAAGTGCGTACAAAATAAACCGGTTTATCACGGCTTCTTTTACGTCAGCGTAACTCTCACACACACAAACGATAGCGCAACTCTCAAACCACTGAAAAGGAAGTGCAAACCAACACGGGGCACGGGGAATAACAGCAACACTTTGTCATGTTTTGATGATGAACAAATTATATTCGGTTTATTCATCGAAATGATAGTTATATGAGTACAGATAAGCGCAACGATGCCACAATACTTCCAAGAAGTCGTTTTACACTTGAGCCTCACCATAAACGTTTGCTACAGATAGGCGTAAATTATTCGAGTGTCACTTTTAATAATGTGTTGTGTATAATGATATACGGCACATACTGCATGAAGCATGACATCATAGTCCATAACTATTCGCGTCCAAACCATTTTTGCCCAAACTGTTACTGAAACAGACACAACATTTTATAAGTTCTCAATGTCCTTCGCTGCATTACAATGTATATTCGTAATAGTTGTCTAAGAGCGCGAACACTTTTGACCATTCGGTACAGCTGATCAATATCAATATCGTTTTTAACAGATCAATATGACTGCTACCGTCAAACATCAGAAATGAAAAACAAATGAAAACATAACCTCTTCCCTTAGAGGAGGTTGAAACAGAGAAATCACACGCACCACAGCAAACGTAAGCTAGCGTCAAGTTGTTGTTAGCTACTTTCCAAAATACCCAAACCCTGACAAGTACTGTACTCCTCATTAAACTCGTTCCCTCGGGCTTGTCAGCTGGGATACCGAGTCGCCATTGAGCCTTTGGTAGCGGCTTCGTCATCTAGAAAGAGATCAGGACCGTCGTACGGGAGAGGGCAGTTTGCTTAATTAAGAATATTTCACAGAGTAGGCCTGTACCTTTTTAGGTGATACGCTTTTAGCGTATCACCTATTGTGATTGTCAAAATCTGTCTTTTTTCTTATTCTTCTTTCTTTCTGGCCTATTTTGTGTCGTCAATATCTCAAGAATGACATTACGGAGTAACATGACATTTTCAGTCAACATGTCTCATGACAATATCTAGCCACAATAAGGTTTTCATGACAGTAACGTATCTATGACGTCATCTAGGCGCCATTTTGTGATTTTCGGACCATGTTACATGATCGATCATAACTTCATAACTAAAGGTCCTTTCTGTATCAGTTTTTGAGGACATAAAGTTCAGGTCACGCTCTATCTTTCTTTCTCAGATGCTAATTACCTAGGACGTCATCTAGGACGCGTAAGCGCGCGTCAAACATTTAAAAGGCTCAAAACAACTTTCCAATGGGAAATCTCGAAGTTTCAGACAATTTTAAGCGTTTCAAACAATTTTGCGCGTGCGCGTCCGTCCGCGCATTTTCGCGCGCACAGCGCGTCAGTAACATGAAAATGCACATTTTTTGACTGATCTGGATTCCTGATACTTTGAGTAACAATATCCATTGATTTCTGATAGATTTTGACAAATAACAAAGCAATGCACTGGCGTCAAAGTTGACATTTCGCGTGCGCATCTATGTGCAAATATAGTGAAAAAACATGTCTTTGTTTATTTCGCCATAGCTCTTTAAAACGTCAGGTGACCCTATGTTTTTATTGCATATTACAAAAGCATATGAATTGAAAATAACGTTTCAAGTATCATTATTTCCATAATTAAAATATGACGTCATCATATCGTCATCTGAAATCAAAAAAGTGGAATTAATTTTTTTAAGGTACTGTTTCTGACATTCATTTGCTCGTATCTCTGTTGTTTAAGCTCAATATTATCCCAAATTCAGATATGTTGTACTTTGAACATTTGCCTTTTAAGTCCATGTCATGCTTTTGATATTTGATGACGTCATCATACCTTAAATTGTGATTAAAGGTAAAGACGCAAAATCGGACAAGTTTACGTGTATTGTCTATGGGAGGTGATTTTTTTTAAAAGCATCAATTGACTTAACAACGTTTAAGCACCTTTATCTCAGCTGATTTTGCTTCATTTCCTCTGAAACTTTAATATGTTGTAGCTGAGACAATAAGCTGCAGTAATCATGCATTTTATACTTTGAAATCTCCTCATCAGATTGACAATTTTGCAGTTTAAAACTGAAAATGAAAATGGAATGTGGACAAAACGATTCCCCATGTATCTTTCACATACATAAGTTTACGTTCCCCATGTTTTCTCGTCGAGACGTATGGCCGAGTGGTTAAAGGCGCCGTCTCAGAGACGTGAGATTGCGGGTTCGAACCCCACAAGATCACGAAACATTTTTTTTTTTTTTTTTTACTTTTTTTCTTCAATTTTGTATTTCATATTCGTCCATGTAGAAATCACGTTCGTATATAAACGCACCTATACACACACACAGACACACACACACGCCATATCCCTCTTTTTTGTGTGTTGGAGACCACATTGCTTCGACTGCAGCAACATTTTGCAGGTTGACTTTGTCAAACCGATCATAGTATGTAATGACGACGACTGAGGTGTTGTACTTTGAACAATTGTCTTTCGAGACGATGTCATTGTTTTGTAATTTGATGACGTCATTACACTGAAAATTGTGATTAAAGGCAAGGTATCAAAACCAGCCGATTATAGGTTTTATGTCTGCGGGACGTATTTTTCCCAAGTTGCCAGAAATGGCATAGTGACCTCAGTCGTTACAGGGCCGCTTCTCCGTCTAGCAATGCAATAGATGTTCACCAGGCCACGTTAGTTGAGTGGGCATTGACTTTCCCCCTGTTATATCTATACATTGTTTTTTTTTTGTCTTACCATTTCCGTGGATGACCCGTGGCCGAGTGGTTACAGAAACGGTTTCGCATGCACGCTCAATATAAGTTCAAGGTGCCTATATCACATTCTTTTCTTTGTCGATAACAGATGACCGTCATCTGATGACCACAAGCGTATCACCTAACTCGTCCTCAATGTGACGAGTTTTCATGTCTCGTTTTTTTTTTTCTGTGACTGACATTTTTTCATAAATTGAAAATGCATTCGATAAAGGTATCTTTGATGATAATAAGTTAGTTAGTACATAATTTTTCAAATAAAAAATGTGATTGGCGAAATTTGTGAGAATAGAGGATTGAGGAGTTAAACTTTTCCCCTCACCCAAGCACAGCTTTACATGGGAGATATAGGTTTGTACATCGAATGCAAAGTATACTGGGCGTGTACGGGAATACACTTGTCGGCAAGCTTTATGATAATATCGTTAACATGCTATGAAGTAACTTTTATATGAGATGTAGAATAAAACAATCTGTGAAACACAATTGCACAATTTTGATGGTCGCTCGAAGTTGACAAAATAGTTGAAATGACTGTTATGTGTCAAACTCGTGGTAATAATTACCACTCCAGAATAGAATAAAAACTACATAGACACTTTCCAGCATTCCATTATGATGGGCGTCACATCTAGAAAGATGCTGTTCTTCAATTATTGATGAAAGACGCAGTATGGGCCTCAAGCAATGAACATGATTGTGTTGTAACGCAGAAAATGACACAATATTCCATATTGCGTTGTACCAAGGCAATTGAAAAATAGCGTTTCTTCAACGAAAAATGCCTGGAACGAAAAAAAAAAAATAAAAATCAACAAGTCTTTGATATACTCATTTTGGAAAGTATTGAGAGCTTAATGATATATTTTCTGGTTCAAACCTTTCTTTCGGACCACAGAGTGACATCTTCGATATATTTTGTTCCTTTTGGTTTAAACAGCGCTCATTATTGGTCGGCCAGGGTATAGTTGTTACCTTTGTCTGAAATGGCGACATACATACAACGCACACACAGACATAATATGCACTATATTTTATAAGGCTTTGCCCATGCAAAATACTGCCCTTTAGGTCAATAATAAAACAATATTCAAATCATTCCATGCAGTGGCTCGCAAGAAATGAAAGGGAATGAATATTACGAACGGCAGGTAACGAGATGTACCGGATGTATAGTTTATATCGCAATGCCGAACAAAAGACAGGTTTGACAAGACAAGAGAATGCTTCGCAACAGTCGTCTGAAAAACTTTATTCCACAAAGGGAAAGAGAACATTGCCTGTATTAGATTTTGATTTGTTTGTGTTCGTTTGCCTTGATGTGTTTCTTCCTCGTTGGATTGAGTCCAGTATTAATAATTAGTGTTTGTATGAAGAAACGCGTCATGCACTCTCGACCTTTACCAACTATTATTTAGTTGTCGAACTTGTCAAGCATGATATCTTTGGGATTTTAACGATGGGATTTTAATAATGCATTTGAAAAATTATGATGCGGAAATATCGTTTGGAGTGACGCTGGCATATTGTATCATACGCGTACGCATAAGAGGTCCTGCATGCATACTTGCAGGTTACAAGAAAACACAAAGAAATGCAGCCTGTTCTATCTCGTCACTCGAGATGTGATGCAAGAAAGCTCAATGGCTTCCATCAGACGTCGGTTGAGAATGAGAAGGGCGTTAAGTTGCCTCGAACATTATGGGTTTATATAGTGGCAACTTAACACCCTTATCATTCCCATCCGACGCAGTGGGATGCCTGGATATGACGATTTTCAAATAGTCACGATCAATCCCAGACCAAAGTGAGCCCATCATAATTTATTCTAGAAAATAGCGAATTTCTTTTTAAGATAAGCGTTTGTTTATATTATCACTTTAGACACTTGCACCTGTAATGGTACTGGTGTAGAAGTCTGAGGGAAAATTCCTATTTGTTCATTGTCATTGTGATAGATAATGCCTCTGTGACCTAGAAAAATTATTTTCGTCCGCCTCTTCACGTAAAATGATCGGACCAACGTCCAAACCTTTTAGCCAACCCATGAGAGATGAATAAGCGTGGTGCTCTGTTATGTGATCTTAAAAACGTATCTGATGGAGCGTCTTTGGTAGTTTTAACGTGGTTGAATTGTTGCATATTAAAGTCGGTTAATACCAACGAACATTATATCAGTATATGAATTCACGTCGGTTTTCATTAACAAAAGGAGTGGTCAATTCCGATCAATCTCATCCACCCAAAGTTATCGAACTTTGATCGTTTGCATTTTAAGGGCGTAAAGGAACAACATTTTAAGCATCATTTACGTCACTTCACGTGGAAAAAAGAAAGAAAGAAGAGGAACCACTGAAACGCTCGAAACTTACTTTGCCTTACGTACTCAATGGCTGTTGAATGAATTCCATAATCACTTATACTCAAAGTACTTACTAAGATGCTAATCATGAATATCACAACGTGTTAAACATGTAATTATTTTTCACGATTTTACGTGGTCCAAAACTGGCGATATTTCTTGACGGCACTCGGGGATTTTCTTCGCTGATTCTCAGCAGAGCTCGCCGCCTGTTCTGCACCTCGATGCACTCGCTCGGGTTGCGGAGCCGTGTGTTCAGGGCTTCGCTGGACTTTCGTCGCTCCAAGATCTTTTTCTGTGACGCCACGAGAACCTGGAGCGCTCTCGCGCCGTACACGGGAGGCTGTTTGGGGCGCTTACTCGAGCGCGTGCTCGACGTAGAGTCATCCGAACTGTCACGTTGATCCGCAACCGTTTTCGGGACGAGATTCGCTGAAGTAAGCCGCACGCTCCTTTCACTTTTGTCGCTCAATCCGCTTCTCGGTCGCGAGAACGACAACTGCGATGGCAGCGGCAAGGCTAGAGAATGTGCAGATCTCGCAGTCGGTCCGATGTTAGATGTCGAGCTGTTGTCTGCTTGATGACCACTAATTGGCGCCACGGTACAGCTTTTCTGTGGTTGCTGCTGCACATGAGACAGAAACACACGTGGTGGTTTCAGTTTGTGGCTCTCTCCACCAGCGCACCCTCCGCTGTTGTCACTGGTGACAGTCTTTGGCACATGGTTCATCCATGAACTGCTCGAAGGTGTTGAAACTCGTCTAGATTGGTCCAGCATCGCGCTCAAGTTCTTTGCCGTAAGACTGGCTGTAATTCTCGAGCGCTCTTGATCTGGTGATCTGTTCGTGCGGTTCGGCGGATACGCTTTCACTTTTACTACTCCGCTTCCCGCGACATTTCCAGCTTGTTTGTGCGCGACGTTTCGCACATTAAAATCCACGGTAGGTCTGGAGACGGATGTCTGACCTCCTCGAAAACTTCTGTTCATGTCGTCTGAATCGCTGCTGGTGTCATCGTCGTCACCATCGTCTCCTTCGTCATGTTCAGCTTTAGTCTTTGGGCACTTTCGTCGTCCTTTCGCCAGAGTGTCGTCGCTCCTGGCAGATCTTATTGACATTTCGTCGTCGTCCTTGTTCACTTGTCTTATGAAGTGCAAAAACCGTTTGAGTTCCGAGTACTCCCTATTATGTAGCAGCATCGTCTCGAGATAGTCCTTCCTGAGCTTGGCCTGTTGGCACTGGAGTCTCTGCTGGTCATGTTTGAAGGTGTTTGAGTTGATGAGGTCAACCTCTGCCAGTGACATCGATTGGCGACGCTCGAGAAGTTTACTGGACCCCTGTCCGCTCATCCTGTCAGCTGCGTAAAGACCAATGTAGATTAATGCTGCGTGGCGTCGACTTTTTAACTGCTAAAATCATATTGGTCAGCTGTCCATCCGGGCAATTCATTATCCAGATCATCATAAGCAAAATAATGTCCTTCCCAATTCATGATATCAAGCCTTGTATTCATCCTGGCCGGCAAAATGAAATCCCCGTCAGCGCTTTTTAAGAGTCAAACGAACTTGAAGTTAATATCTCCGTATCACAGGCTGTTTCGGAAACACACTATAATCCACCAGCGTACTTTTCCTGAGGTTTGAAGCGTATACTTCCATTTCATAACAGCAATCACAATTTTGCCTTCAAACACATTTCAAAGTTAAAGTCGGTATTTAAGAACCCGAGTTTCACTAGCCGAACCAATTCTCTGAGCATCGTAACTCACCGTCTGAGTGGCGCAGAGCACTCGGGCTTTTTGTGAGTCTCTGTTACGAAGCTGCGAAGTCTTGCTCAGCTTGCGGGGGGGGGGGGGGGGGTTGTCTGATGAGTAAACACGTGACCATCACATCGTCTCCTTTGAGAAAACCTCCCTATTGACAGGCCCATTCCGTACATGCGGTACTGTGAAAGGAATCCGTATTAGTGACGATCTTACTCTTTTTTTTTTTTCTTGCTCTCTCTTCATTCCTCTCACAGAGAAGCCGTACTTGTGCTAATTGCAATAGAAGTACATTTGAAATTATGCAGGACAGTCCTGCAGTAAGACGCTCAAATTGTAAATAGTGCTCTATTGCCTCTTACTTAGTGGACAGCTTTTTTTTTTTTTTTCTCGTGATGCTAGAAACCCCAAGATATAATGAGGGGAGGGGGGAGTCCATTAGAATACGAGAGACAAACCTTACTCGGTGATGGCTATTGGTACATATAGATTGGTCTGAGTGACAGAATTGTCAATTTTATCAAGGAGCGCGAGAAGCTTGGAAACCCTTAAAATCGTGTATAAATTCAAGGAATTATCGCCCCTCCTTGCATACACTATACGCGCATTGAACGTAGTCTTCGCAGCTTCTATATACCCTCTGTTTCATATCTCGTTTTTCTTTTGTTTTGTTGTGTTTTTTTTTTCTTGGTTGAGCTGATTGGTGATTTGCGAACGTGATGTATTTTGTTCATCTCAATTAATTTTAATTTTACCTAAGTAAGTTTCAAATGTGCTCATCTATCATTACCTGCCTTGAGATGGCAAGATTTCACGGGCACCTGATGCATAAGATAATAACCGAACATAATATTATCATTACAGTACACAAACACATGCGCACATTATTCACTCATACACACGCAAACACACACACGATTTACCACGTATAGTGTGTTCCCTCGCCTCCCAATAATGAGTATACTTTGATAAGAAGCATGAGACCTTCTTTCATATTCATTTTATCATCGATCGGCAGGCGGGATGTTAATCAACGCCAAAAATAGCCAATAAGCTGCGTGTCTCATACAATGAGTGCTGTCCCTGCAAAGCTAATGTAATTAACGTTGAATGTACCTTTTCAAACACGTGGCAACGCGGAATAAACAAGCAGACTCCGAGGTTGGGTTTAATGAGAAACGAGCCATAACTATCGGTGCTAGTAAAAAGCATTGATAATGCGTCCCACGTAGAGAGTTTTTGTGTAGCACCTCTTGAGGCGTGGCAAGAAAAACAATACTGGATAAGAAGACACCCAAATGAGCTGTGAGCATTCAAAAACCTTGCCCCTTACCACAACAAAGTCATGATCAAGCTCAAAAGACACGATTCTTAGGAAGAAATAGCCATGTGACGTCAGCCGTCAAACCATCATTGCATGGTTGAAATCGCGTTAACAGAGGCAGGCTTATGTGTTCGTTGAGGCGATGCCCGAGACATTGTCAATAGTTCTTAGGCATTCGGGTCGAAGAGTCGCAGATGTTGGCTAAATATCGATGAGAATCGGATATCAACGAGTTATGAAGGAAAGGTGAATTGGTGCAAAACTTGAGATATAAGCCATCCCACGCAGTCACAGAATATGCACAATGACCATAATGTATAGGTGGTGAAGGACGGAACGTTTGTAGATGCGAACCTGTTATAAGGATTTCAAATTATTGATTGAAAATGTTTCTAATATTCCACCCAAAGTGTGAACAGTATCGTAACAACAACAAATCCAAACATGCAGAATCTTTCTCGTGTGGGAGGGAGACACCCCTTCGTCACCCCTCCCCCCACTTCGGTCTAGCGCAATGCATCTTAATTAGCCCACAGTGAAGACGTCGAAGAAGTGGAAACTTTCTCGCAAGAGTAAAGACGCATTCATATACCGACTGTAATCATATTAATGGCAAACTTGGGATTTGTATCATGTATTATCATGTAGTTACATAGAAGCCTCCTTGTAAGTTTGTATATAGCAACACAAAATTTTGCAGAATAATTATGTGATAACAGGCTTTATGAATTCTGCCGCCATCCTGTGCATCATCAAATGAAAATTATTGTGCATGCACAAAGATCTAAACTAATCATAAATGGGACTGTTTCTTTCTCCGGAAACTTGAAACATTTTAACGCTGTGTTTAAAAAGAGTTCGATACATTTCTCCACTGAATGCTTTTTTTTTTTTTTTACAATGAGTTACAGACACGTTTACTACGTAGCGGAATGTTTCCTTTGACGAAAATGAACTGTTCTCTCTTTATATTTTGCTATTCGTCCAGAGCAGGTGTTATATCATCCATTGAAAAAAAAAACCAATATTAATATTTACTTTCTTTATATATACGCTACAAATTTAAGAATGCTGTGAAATTCATAAGCGTTCATCGTCATAACTCTTCCACTGTATACGTTGTGTGGATGAGGGTTTGATTTTGACATCGCAACTAACTGGTAACTGGTATTTGTCCGAGTTTGTGGAAAAAAAAATTACGCCGGTTTAATTGTTTGTGGTTTTTTTTTTACTCCTCTATAACAGGATAACTGATTTTGCTTTTATTGTCCTTATCATTGACTATTTAATGGTCATCATAATCATCACTGTTAGTATCATTTCACAGAGTTAAGGTGTATAGCTTTTCTTTGATATGCTTATAACGTGTTGCGTATACAGAGATTTTCTTTCTCTTGTAGTTGCATAAAGCCGGCATTTACATTTTTCAAGAGACCGTGGCAGAACCCGCCCAAGTCAGTTGTCCAGATATCAAAAGACATGGGACGTGCTGGTTCTGTAACAGACCTTGTATTTTAGTATACCACCTTTTTTATCCTTGAAGAGGAGGTAGTCTTAGGAGAACAATGACCCCACCGACGATTAGTCAGTATTGCCTGGAGCAAGACGGACAATCCTTCCATTATCCTCTCCGGAGGGATGAGTTTTCCGTTAATCCATCGTCGGATTAAGGGTAGTCAAACACCCTTCAAGACAAGCTCTCTGATAGCGAACCCTATTTACTATCCTCAAGGGGACATCGAGAAAAAGATCTGCTTTTCAGCGTTGTATTCCGGAATTGCGCTTTAACAAATACTTTGTACTATTTTTAGTCACTCTTAGTGTCCATAATTATGTACAGTTATTTTTTTTTTCGTATTTGATATTGAAACCAATCACTACCGATTTTGTTCGTCGTTTGTCATTTTTACACCGTGTCAAGAAAAACAATATATATCTGTATGATCAATCGTCAAGATCATCAATACAATATAAACCATGTCAACCAAAGAACAGAGATTTGTGTTCTTTAAGAATTGCCCAATGCAAATATATATATATATATATATATATATATATATATATATATATATATATATATAGTTGAGACAATGTAGATAACAGAAGATGTCGCATGAAACC